>NW_023994508.1:0-314542 GCF_015586225.1 Lucilia sericata
TGGCGGTATGGATCGGGGCATTATATTTTTGAAATATCCACGGTAAGGGTTCAAGATATCCGAAAATTTATAAAATTTGCCTTAAGAAAAATTCATTATTCTACTGTACCCTCTTATAAATCCCGTGGTTTATTATTGAGTTTGGAAACATTAGAATTGCGTAGAAAAAAACAGTCCATGATGTTTATTTTTAATATAATTAATTATAACATTGATTGTCCAGTATTATTGGAAAAAATTCCATTTGTAGTACCAAGTAGATCATTACGACGACATAATTTATTTAATATTGACTGTCACCGATATAATTACGTCATTAATGGGCCTATTACAAGGGTATTAAATCTTTCCAATAAATTACAAAGTTTTGCAACAGTGGAATTTGATGTATAAAAAATTTGTTTTAATCCTAAAAAATAGTTTTATCCTAATTTACTCTCATCTCTCTGTAAGGAACATTGTTCTATAGACTTTATAAAAATAAATAAATAAATAAAATTTAAAATTTTTATTTAATTTTGGATTTTGAGTAAAAAAATCTACCTAACTGTAAAATTTCATCAAAAAATATTCATAAATGAAATTTTTATTGCAATTTGAAAAATTTGTATCTTCGCAAAAACTGAATAAAAAACATTTTTTAATTTTTTTTTTTAAAGTATTCCGCGAATTTTTTAATTTTCAAAAATTATATACAGTTTTGAAAAATAGACAAAATTACCTTTCCATTGATATATAACATGCCTACATAATGTTTTTTAAGTGACAAATTAATTAGGGAAAACTCAACATCTTTTAGAAAATTTACCTAGCACTATTATTTTCATCCATATATGTAACAAATTTAAGAGTTAACCTTATGGATGAAAATAATAGTGCTAGGTAAATTTTCTAAAAGATGTTGAGTTTTCCCTAATTAATTTGTCACTTGAAAAACATTTGGTAGGCATGTTATATATCAATGGAAAGGTAATTTTGTCGATTTTTCAAAACTGTATATAATTTTTGAAAATTAAAAAATTCGCGGAATACTTTTTTTAAAAAAAATGTTTTTTATTCAGTTTTTGCGAAGATACACATTTTTCAAATTGCAATAAAAATTTTATTTATGAATATTTTTTGATGAAATTTTACAGTTAGGTAGATTTTTTTACTCAAAATCCAAAATTAAAAATTTCGAATTTTCTTATTAGAAATCCCGGAATTCCCAAAAAAGTTTTAAAAAATCCCAAAAATGGGATTTTTTGGTTTTTTGCCTATTATATCCATACCAGGGGCGGGGTTGTCGAAACCCGTTACAAAATGATTAAGAACATATTGGGTCATATAAAACAGGTCACTATAATTTGATATCGACTATGCGATTTGAGAATTTTTGCTCAAAATGGAATTTTCCATAAAAAATAGGGTTTTTTTGGATGGACCTGGTCCCCTCGGTATCAAAAATTTTTAGGGTTTGTTTCATTTATCGTATTTTATGTAAAGTCAGCTTTCCAAAAAGTATAAATTCTATATACATCTTCTTAGAAACTTTTTAGATAACTTAAAAAGAAAAATATACTTTTTTCCCAAAAAATGACAAAAAATCGCCTTTTTTTTAATTTTTTAAATTAAAATGCCTATAACTTTGGACTCATAATTCTTTCACTGCTTGATATATAAACTTGTTGTTAAGCGAATAAAAAAAAAATGGCGAAAATCGGGAATATTTGGACCCGCTATTATCAAAAAACTAAAGTAAGGACGGTAAAAATTAAAAAATTTTAATTTTCAAATGCGAATATCTCCTAAACTATAAGAGAGTGTTTTTAAATGACCATTACACTCCTGTTGCCGGTAAAATTAATGCCATCTGTAGAAAGCTGCTTACCAAAAAAATAATTTTAAAATTCAAGATTTGGATTTCCAAAATTTAAAAACACTCTTTTTTCAATGCGCATACCGTCTGACCCAACATTAGTGTCCCCACTATCATTACCATCCATAACAGAAGATCCTGTATTGACAGAATTACCTCCATTCTGGTTACTAGTAACATGGTTGTCAACCTTTACTAGGTCAGAAACCAAAACTAAAGTCACATTGTTGGATGGTAAGGATGCTGTTGTTGATGCGGTTGGATGTAATGCTATGTTGAAGGAGAATTTGTAATATTTATGATTACATTACTTGTACTTTTTTATTGAATGGTATTTAGGCTTTTTTTAAGTTATCTGTTGCTTTGTTTCTCTTAATCCTTAAGCGCTTTGGCGACACATCAAATTGTTTGACTCAAGCGGTAGGATTTTTGATTGTGTTTGTGAAAAAAACTCACACCGCATATATACATGTGGGTTTTTTCACTAACACAATCAATAAGACTGGCCGTTTGAGTCAAACAAATTTGATGTGTGGCCGTGTCGCTTTATCTTTTTTAAACCACAGTATTATTATTGTTTATTTTCTATATTCACTGAACATATGTATGTATGTATTTGTATGTATACATGTATGTATATATATGTGTATGTATATATGTATGCATGTGTATTGATATATATGTATTTTGTTCAGTGAATATACATCTTCATATTAGTTTATTTAGTTATATATAATTATTTTTTCTCTTGTATTAGCTAAATGACAAATTTAATTATTTTGATATCAATTATTCTGAATATTATGATTAGCTGTAAATATGTTGAATCCAATTTAATTGATTATGAATTTTTTACTAATTGTAAGTTTTTATATATTTCATTTAACATGTTTCTGTGTGCTCCCCACTGTTTTATCTTTCTGTTTCAATGTCTTCTAGAGATAATCTTTGTCTTATAGTTAGTGATAGTGTGTACTTGCATAATGTCCTACTTCCATATAGGAATCAATTAAGAGTTGCTCACTTGAATTGTCGCAGTTTATCACCTAATACGAATTCTTCTAAACTTGATGAACTGAAGTCTATAGTTGTCCGTGATTTGTTTAGTGTATTTGCGATTACTGAGACGTGGCTTAATGAACAAATTTCTGACCGTACGGTTGGAATTCCTGGTTATAGGATTTGTCGTAATGATCGTCCTTCCTCGTGTCGCGGAGGTGGTGTGGCAATTTATGTTGCTAACAAATTAGTCTATAGGGTTTTTTTTAAAGTTTTAATTCCTGGATGTGAGTCTTTATTTATTGAAATACTCACTGGTGATGTGAGGTGTCTTTTTGGCGTTGTTTATCTTCCGAGCGGAGATTTACATACATTTGAGGAGCAACACTATGATCTTTTTTCCAAGTACACTAACATTATTTTAGTAGGTGACTTTAATTGTAACATATTGGATCATTCTAGAACTGCAATATTTCGCTCACTATGTTCAAGATTTGATTTATCTATGATTCATAATTCATTGCCTACCCACGTTGACCTAGGAGAAGAATTACTTCACTCATAGATTTATTTCTGGTCAATGTCTGCTCGATGGTTACATTCTCAGGCCAAATTCAATGTCCATCCATTTCTGATCATGCACTCATTTTTGCTTCTTTTGCATTTGAATGTGTTAGCCCTCGGGAATATTATGAATATCGTGACTATAAAAACACTGACTGGGTCAGTCTACTCCGCTTTCTTGGTGAATATGATTTTTCACCGATTTATAATACGGTTGATATTGACATAAAATGCTCACTTATTGCCACCCTTCTGGATTGTCTTCAATCCTATGTACCTACTTTAGAGTTAGATTAAGAAATGTTGGTGATCCTTGGTTAAAGTCCCGTGATGTTGTACTTGCTATGTCCCTGCGTGATCTCTCTTATTCTGCATTTCAGTCTAATCGGTCTGATTCGAATTGGAGAACTTATTGTAGACTTCGAAATCGAGCGAAGGGTGTCTTATGTAGGGAAAGAAGGAAATACTTTGTTAGGCTTTTTGGTAATATAAATTCTGCTGGTTTTTGGAAGGTTATTAGAGGATCGGGTTGCATTGGTGTTGATGATACTCATTTTGGGTTTGACTCCAATACGGTTAACATTTCCTGTTCCTGAATTTATTGACTTTAATGACTTTGGTGACCCTGTGGGATTATTTTCTTTTTCTTGTGTTGGTGAGTTAGAACTGTTAGAGGCTTTGAATAAAGTTAAATCGAAGTCTGTTGGTACTGACGGCTTATCAATTTGCTTTTTAAAGATGATTTTCCCATATATATCCCATGTGATTCTTCATTTTGTAAATTCAATCTTGACATCCTCAGTATTCCCCTCTGCCTGGAAAGTAGCGCGAATAGTTCCTATACCTAAGACCAAAGTTGTGAATAGTCCGGACGATCTGCGACCCATTTCCATACTTCCTGCTTTGTCTAAGGTTGTTGAGAACGTTATTAAGGACCAAATGTATAGTTTGGTATCTACTAGAATTAGTGCTTCACAATATGCCTATCGTTGTGGTCTTAATACTACTTCTCTTCTACTTAGTCTCACTGATTCTATTAGGGAAAACGTCAATAGTGATAGGTTGAGTGTTTTGATTTCTTTGGATTTATCAAAAGGCTTTAACTCTATTGATTTTACTAAGCTGATTTTTAAGCTGAGGGATGTGTTTGGTTTTTCTACGCCTGCTTGTCGGCTTGTAATGTCGTATCTGGTTGGGAGGTCGCAATTTGTTGTGGTAAATGGTGTTTCCTCTAATTTACTTCCTCTTCACCATGGTGTCCCGCAGGGTTCCATTTTGGGTCCTCTCCTTTTTGTACTATATGTGAACGACCTTGTTGATGTTATTCAAACTAGTAATTGTAAGCCTTTCCTTTTTGCTGATGATGTTTTTCTTTTATTCAGAGGTAATAGAAGATTTATTGAAGTTTCTGAGAATGATATTAACTCTAATTTGGACCATATTAGACTTTGGATGACTGCTAATTCTTTAAAGGTTAACACATCTAAGACTAAGGCTATGATGTTTGGTCCTACAAACCCTTTCTTTTATAATTTAGAAGTGTTTTTAGGTGATGAAATAATCCAATTTGTGGAACATCATAAGTGTTTGGGGGTTGTTTTAGACTCTAAACTTTCCTTCAAATATCATATTGATTCTGTGTCGGGTAGAATTTTGAGTTCTTTACGTAAGATTTATCGTACTAATCTGTTTTTATCCAAGGATGTGAGGACTAAATTAGCACGTGCGATTCTGATGCCTCAAATACTTTACTGTTTTGAGGTGGTCTCTGGGACTATTGGATTGTGTCTTGCTAGATTGAAGCGCTTGGTGAACTCGATTGTTAGATTTGCTTATAACATTCGACGTAGAAAGCATGTTTCTGATTCAGTGAAACAATTTCTTGGTTGTTCCTTTAGTGAATTTATAAAGCTTCGTAATTTGCTAAAGTTTTATAAAATTATGAAAGCCGGTAGACCATCTGTTATATGTAATGCATTTATTTTTTCTCCTCGTAATAGAAATCCTCACTTTGTTCCCCCTAGGATATTTAGATCTTTTTATAGTAGGGCTTTTGTTGTCAGGATAACATGTTATTGAAATAGTCTGCCCTTAGAATTGCGTGTTTTCACACACTCTAATAATGTTTTCAAATTGAAACTTTTGGAATATTTTTCAATCTCTTTGTAAGCTCTTTTATTGGTATTGTTCTAGTTCTCATTATCCCTAACTGGACCTAATTCATTTCTCTTTTTTTAAGAAAATCTTGACATTCTTATTTTTTTCTTTTCTTTTTTACGGCTGGGGAGAGATTTGAGATTTGATATTTGATATTTTTTTTATAAAATGAAATTTATTGTATATTTAAACTTTGTATTTACACTTAGGTTTATTAAATTACTATGTAATATTATTTTGGCCAAATTGGCTTTTTTATTACTGAATAAATATAAATAAATTTTTTTTATGCCAGTTTTATTTAGCAACAGTGATTATTATGCATTCCATAGTAATGTAATTTCTTTAACAAAGCAACATCAACCTACCTTGTTTTCAAACAACTAAATAACATTTTTGTATTTTTTACGCTCTTGTTAAGAGCGAAAATCTTCATCTACAGATACTATGATCAGCGATGAAATTCAACATAATTAACGTTTATATACCAATACATCCATCCTCCAAATGTTATGAGGATCGGTCCATATTTGACCACTTTGACTAACTCCATATAAAGACTCTTTTAGACAATAGTTGTTCATCAATGAATTGCTTAAATGCATTGGAACTGAAGAAATATTCAGCATAAAAGTTTCTCTATGGAAAATAAATAATTTTTAAAATATACTCATGGTGTATCATACTTTTTTTACTACCTGTTTTTTATTTTTTTATTTTTGACTGAAGCCTAATACTTATCACAATAAAAAACCAAACAAAATATACAATTTTATACTAAAAATTACAAATATTTTAATCCGGTTAACCGAGCCACAAAAAGGCTCGTTTCACGAAAAACCGAAATATGTATTAAAACCCGATTTTTCGGTTAACCACATATGAATGGACAAAAACTTAAACCTTTATATGCACATTCTTTTAAATTTGCTCAATAAAGCCTTTATAATGATCAAAACAATCAGCAAACGTTTGCGAAATTTATATGAATTTTGGAAAGTATAATCTTCATTCCATAAATAAAAACGCGGAAAAATTGTTAAGTTAATTTTTTCTTACAACTTATTCAATCAGCATTGAAACCCTTCATACCAATAGTTTAGTATTCGTTACTTTTGAGAGTATTCGTTAACATTTACAGAATACAAGCATCATTTTTCGTTACACTCATTTGTTTTGAATAGTGTCGTGCATTGCATTATTAAATTAGTACATATTGTCATTACGCGATTGTATTCATAACACCGTCCAACAGAATTTTTCACACACGAACAAAACCATATACATACGAAAGCACATCATTTATGTGGTATAACTGCGTATTCTGTTTTTCATTTTCTGATCGTTCGTCCTTTTTAAAGGACCTTAAAGTTGGAGGTACATAGAATTTAAAAAAAAAAATTTATAAAATATTTGTAGTCACCCTATTAAAACAATATGGGTATCAAACGAAAGAGGACAATTCTAATATTTATATCTTGCATTTCGTTTTATTTTTTAAAAATAAACAGATATAAAAAATATCCTTATAAAAGTTTATCCTTTATTATCATTGAAATTTTATAATAATTTTTCCCAAAAAATATATTTATAAAAAAGATATTAGAATGGAGTATATCTCTTTCAAATTTGGTGTTCATATCTCTATTTGTTTAACTTTTATTAATTTTTTTTAAATTATCCCAGATAATAAATTAAAAAATTTTTCACATCAGAAAACTTCAAAGTGTTTTTTAGCTAAAATAATATGAATAAAAATATGAAATTTGACAATGTGAAACGGAGTATCATTTTCTCTACGATATAATTAGGTTAGGTTAGGTTGATAGGAGGATGTATACTACATCAAATCCGAAGAAATACACCTAGGCCACTATCGGGCCTGTTGTGCGCTCCTTATCATGAAAAAAACATTAAATTCACTGAATAAATTATTTTTCAGTGTTCAGAAACTCAGTTTCCTGAACGCAATTCCTAAGAATCTTCCAATCAGTGTTTGTCAGGAATGTTATTTCTGGAATAACATCACTTCCAAGATACTTGGATCTAACTTCGACGAATGCCTGGCAGTGGCAAAGAAAGTGCTCTAGAGTTTCAATGTCCTCTTCACATGCTCTACATTCGTCTGAATTCGCACGTCCAATTTTGCATAGATGTCCTCGTAATCCTGTGTGTCCAACTCAGAATACGTACCATCATACTAACTTCAGACTTGCTCATTTTGAGGAGATTTTTCGTCTTGCTCTCACCAGGGTCACCCCATAGGATCTTGGTGGTTCTACCTACTGTTTCATTATTCCAAGAGGCCTTATGGGATTCTCTCACCCATATTTTTAGTTCAGCTTTTGTTGCGTCGAATGGTTTTGCGTTTGTCAGGTTAACTGCCTCGAGCTCCCTTTCCTTTAAAGCTATTACATTCGCCCTTTCGTTGCCGACTACTCCCAAGTGGGCTGGTACCCATATGATGTGAACCTTAACTCTGGGAGAGTATTCAGTTAAAGCTTTCTTACAGTCCAATACGGTCTTAGATTTAGTTTTATCACCTGATATCGTCCTAATTGCCTTCTGGCTGTCGGTTAATATATTAAGCGCTGTGGGCGCCATATTTATTCTAATCCAATTTACGCATTCCGTTATTGCTCGTACTTCTGCCTGGAAGCTTGTGTTATGATTTGGTAAACGGTGGTATATTTCTATTTCTGGGTCTTCAATATAGAATCCCAGCCCCACTTTGTCCCCCAATTTAGAGCCATCCGTGTAACAACGGGTTCCTACTGGTATTTGCTCCAATGTTCCGCTTGACCAAGATATTCTATCTGGGATCAGCGCTTCAAAGTTTCTGACATATTCTGTGTCTGGTATACGATCCGGCACGTCCGATGATTGTGTATAACCTTCCAATGTGTCCAGTATACATTGATGACGTGTCCTATAACCGCTTTTGGCCAGTTCGCCTAAAGTAAAGAGCCGTTCGGCTGTAAGCGCCGCTTCATATCTTAAATATGTTTCAATGGGTGGGTGGAATATCTAGCAACGTTTCCAGAGCCTTGGTTGAAGTAGTACACATGGCACCACTTATACCCAAGCAGCATGTACGCTGAACTCCCTGTAGTAGTTTGATATTGCACTTTTTGTCTAAAGCAGTCCACCAGATTATTCAAGCATAAGCTAGAATTGGTCTAATTACACTCTTATAAAGCTAATTTGTCATAGTAGGACTAAGACCCAATTTCATGCCTATAGTTCTCCTACATATCGCCCAGCACCGATGTGCCTTGTTGATCCTATCCTCTATGTGGTGTCTCCATTTTAATTTCCGGTCGAGGATTACACCTAAGTACTTAACTTTGTCTCTCACTGGTATCTTCTTGCCCAGGAAGCAAGGTTCAGTATACGTAGAAATTTTTGTTTTTCTTGTGAAAAGACAGATTTCCGTTTTTGCCGGGTTAAATTGAGGCCTCTCGGTTGAGCCCAGCTCAAGGCCGTATTCAGAGCCTCCTCAGCTCTTCTACACAAGTAATTTGGATCCTTTCCCTTTAAAAGTATTACGACATCGTCTGCATAGCAGACAGGTCTAAGTCCTTTCTCGGTTAGAGTCCTTAGGAGGCTATTAATCGTGGTAACCCAAAGTAAAGGTGACAAAATCCCACCCTGTGGTATACCGCGAAATACCTTTTTCCTGATAGTTATATCGTACATCTCGCAGCTTATCCATCTGTTCCTTAGCATGTGATTGATCCAGTTACGGAGCACCCGGTCAACATAAAACTGGTCTAGGGATTGGATAAGAGTATCAGTGTTCACGTTATTGAAAGCGCCTTCGATGTCAATGCATACTGCCAGTGTATACAATTTGCTATCAAAGGATGCACCTATGTAGTGGACAACTTCGTTTAAAGCGGTTTCTACCGATCGTCCCTTTACATAAGCATGCTGCTTATATTTAAGGTCATTGTATGGTATACTGCTTTTAACTATACTATCGACTATCCGTTCCAAGGTTTTAAGTAGGAAGGACGTAAGACTTATCGGTCGATAGGACTTAGGTGTCGCATAGCTAGGTTTTCCTGGTTTGGGTATAAATATTACCCTCGCATCCAGCCATTTAACTGGGGTATATGTTAATTTCAAGCATGCAGTGCATATTTGTGACAGTTGTATGGAAACCAGTTCCGTCTCCATCTGCAAAAGTGCTGGGAAAATTCCATCCTGCCCTGCAGTTTTATAGGGAGCAAAGCTCTTGATTGCCCCTTTAACCATGTCAGATGTAATAACTGTTTCCGTATTAGCCTCCCCTTCCTCCAATATCGGTTCATCTATGTTATTCGATATACCGGGTGGGAAATGAGAGTTTATTAGGAGTTTTATTGTCTCCTCCATATCCTCCAGCCTCCTGCGCGTGTCATCAATCATAGATTCCGGCTGAACATGAGTTTTGGATAGGAACTTTTTTATCTTCGATATGTCATTTACGCTATCTACCTGTTCACAGAAAAGTTTCCAGGAGTCTCGTTTGGCTTTTCGAACGATTTTCTTATATTCACCAAGTTTATTACCCAGGGTTTATCCTGGGCAGATTTCCGCTCTCGCAGAGGACAGCTGTCCTCGAACGATTCAACCAGGGCATTTGTGAACGTTTCTACTTTGGCGTCTATATCCTCCTTATTTCGAACATTGTCCAATTAGATTTAGACTTATTCCGAAACTTTATCGGCTTTGGTGGTGGTCTTAGTATTTTGAATCTTATTTACCGATGGTCAGAAAAGGAGTGCTCGTCCGAAACTCTCCAATCCTGAATTTCGGTTATAAGCTCTTCTGAACATATAGTTATATCTAATACTTCTTCTCTGATTCTATTGACAAAGGTAGCTTTATTACCTAAGTTCAATGCGATCAAGACTTTAGTATTCAGGATATCCATAAGGACTTGTCCCCTGCGATTGGTGTTTGTACTACCCCAAGCTATTACAATTTTCTTATTTTTCCTTTGTGCCTCTTCAACCAGTTTCATCAGATCCGACGTTGGTGATAGGGTCGGAGAATCGAAGGGCACGTAAACGGAAGCGAGATATATGTTGCCACTACCTTGCTTCAGTACGGTTGCATCCGATGTGGATATTCCTGTTGAGAGGAGGAAACATAAGTTCTTGTGACATAAGATACATGTTCTCGGGCGAGACCCAGTATCAGCGTAAAAAAGTTGGAAATTTACGTGATTTAATCCAGAAACCTTGTTGCGAATCGTGCAAGGTTCCTGGATTAAAGCTATATGTATTTTACCCGTGTTAATTTTAGCCATCAGAGCGTTGGTAGCCGTCTCGCTCCGATGGAGGTTTATTTGGATAACCTCAATCATGGTCATCCATTAAATTGTCTTCCAGCGAGTTGGTGGTCACCTCCTCGCTCTTTGGACTTGACTGCTCCAGGTAGCCTGAAGTGGCTATTGATGCAGTGGGTACTATTAATTGCACTGCGGTGTCCTTATCTGGCATTGGAATATGAGACTGTTTAATCGACACCTTCCCAATTTCCTCGATTTTAGGATTTGGCTCCTCAACATTACCAGTACTTGCTAATGATTCTTTGGGTACAGTCGTAAGTGTTTTAGAGTCCTTGTCGGGACCGGTTTTGACAGCCCTTTCAATCGGCGCCTTCCCAATTTTGGAAAAGGCAGCTAGCTGCACTTTCTTCTGGCGAGTTAGTGGTAACTTCCTCGATTTTAGGATTTGACTCCTCAACCTTATCAGTAGTGGCTACTGATGCTGTGTTCTTAGGTTTTTTAGTGTCCTTTTCGGGGCTTGTTGTAACAGCCCTTCCAATCGGCACCTTCCCAATTTTGAATATGACAGCTTTAGAGGCGAAGTAAGCCCTACCTTTATTCTTGGCAAGACTAGCAATGGTATCTTTTGAGATACCCTTACCTTCGAGGTTGGTTTCGCCGACGTGTTCGTCTCCGAAATATCTGGCTTGGCGTTGTCAACCTTATTCGCAGGATACTGACTTGAGGTTCCTTTGAGTGAAGTGTGGCTGTGCTTCGACTGCGTATTAGAAGACGGGGAGCTCTTTTTCTTCTTAGGTTTATTCTCAGTTGTCAACTCCTCGGGAGACCTGATCCTCTTTGCCTCAGATCTTGTGAGAGAGTCCGATTTTTCCTTAGGAGTGTCGTGGGATTGACTAACTATGATATCCTGAAGCATCTTTTTCAATTTCCTCCTCTGTGCTCCAGATAGTATTTTCTTAGTATGTAATAGGTAGTTTAGCTATGCTATCACTTACCTCTTTCACCATTTGCTCTACTTCATCCTTCTTGGGATTTGCTATAATGTTGTTGTTATTATCATCTGAGGATTCAGAGTCGGAACCCTCACCTATATTTAAAGGCTGAGGTAGCTTAGAGCTCTCTCCGAGTATATCCTTCTCTTTCACCACTATGTTTTTGCTGTACACTTGACGCATTGTCCGCCACGGAGGCCAAGGTACCCACCTCCGTAGTATTATTTTGCTCACGATTGCAGGATGACGACGACACGTGACTCGCGAGTGGATCAACACTTGCCGCCGATATAATTAAAAAATAATAATAATGTGGAAAACCTTATATGAAAGTATAAAAACCACTAAGGATATTATTTTAGTTTTTATCATGTCATGTTAAAAATACTTTATGTGAAAGAATGTTGATACATATTTACCACTTTCAATTGATATCCATTAAATTGTTCTAAAGTTTATAGTTTTTATTAAAAAATAAAAAAAATTAGGTAAATCAAGGACCTCACCCCTTCTCACCATGAATAAAAAAGGCTGGAATAACTTTATTGCTAATTCTTGGGCAATCATTAGTCCGAAGATTATAGATTAGGTCGAATTATTTCGCATAATCGGTGGGAAAATACATTTTTTGAGACATTTATTTTTTAAACTTAGGAGATGGTCGTTTTGTCAAGCCTAAAAGAGTCATATTGTCAATGAAATAACTTCCACTTTTAAAAGTGTCATTATGTCCATAGTCTTTGTGACACTATCAAAACATAAATGTATTGCAAGGAAAGACTTGCTCTTAACTTTACTGTATGTTGTTTTTTGGATTCATTTAAAAAAGTCTCCAGAATTGTCGGCCTTCGGCCGGGCACAGCGTTTTAAACTTCGGTGTATTTGGCTATATCTATCAAGCCTTTTCATAATAAATGGACTATATGTAATACCTGTACTTTATGCCACTTTTTTCATGGATATTGAGACTCTTATCAAAGTGTAATAACCTCCATGGACACTATGAAACTCTTTGGTTTGCCATAACGTCCATGGACATTATGACAAGCCACCATAAAATAAAGTTGTTTTTAACTTTCAAGTGATATTCTATGGTAAATATACAAATTATTTCCAACAAACCTATTTTTTAATTTAAGTAAATGTGTATAACTTAACTTTAAAAATTTTTTACAAGAAACTGATAGAGATAAAAGCACGAAATTTTTCAGTCAGAAACTCCATAATATTCAATTTAACATATATTTTTTTCAAAAAAAAAATTGACTATAAAAAATAAGGATATTAAAGGATTAAAATTTTAAAGGACCTTTTTTTCTGTTTTTTATTCTGACATTTTAAAATTATTTCATTCGTAAGAATACTGTTATTCTCCTCTTTTATTCGATACCCATATTGACCTACTAGACCAAACCAAATTTTAGCTAAATATAATTGTACTTACTCTTCCTTTCAAACTTTTAAAGGAAGAAACGATCAGAAAATAAAAAACCAAAAATGTAGTACAACTATATTAAGTATGTAGTTTCCAACGTATATGGTCATGTGTGTAATCGAAAAAATAAGCAATCAAACCGTTCTCTGATACAAATTATTCTACCAAATTTTTTCGTATCGGTTCATCATTGGTCATAGCTCCCATATAAGGCCCACTTCCGAAAATCACTTAAACGCACATATTTAATTGTCAAATAAAGCTATCTTGATAAAATTCGACACAAATATGTTTCGTTTATATATGAATTACTCTACGAAATTTTCCCGGAGAGGCCCGCAATTGTTCATAGCTCTTATATAAAGTCCACTTCCGAAAATCACTTAAACGCACATATTTCATTAATTAATAAATCTAGGTCCATATCGGTCCATATTTGATCACAACTCCCATATAAGGACCATTTCCAAAACTTACTTAAATGCACATTGACATTGTCAATTTGACAATGAAAGTTATCGGGATAAAATTCGACATAAATGTGTATTTTGTATACATAAATCCTTATAAGGAATTTTACTTCTGAAAATCAGACATTAAAATTACTTATATATTAGTACCAAAATGAACATTTTCTCATAAACATACGTATAAAATATTAAAATATAAACATTAGAGTGATTAAAAAAAATTTGTCTGACAGGCCGTCGCCCTTTGTTTAACAAAGCTTCAAAAAAACTGCAATTGGAGATTTGAAACGGCCGTTGAAAAAATCAAACTTTTTTGACCATAGCTGAGAACGAGTTAGCGTTATCTTATAAGGGCAAAAACTAATATTCGAGTAATTATATAAATATATATTTTAAGTAACAAAATGTTTTTTTAGAATATATCCCAAAAAAGTAATTTTTAGTATTTTTGCAAAAAATATATAAATATATTTTTGAAAAAATATATAAATAATCATACAAGCTATATTGCAGCTTACAAACAAATATAAAATTTTTTCATATGCAATATATTTCGCAGTAACTCGCTATCACAGCTTATCACAGGATTTGTTTTTATATTAAAATTATTATAGCTTCTAAACAAAATGAAAAATCAACAAAATTTCCACATATTTCTATAAATAAAAGGTTTTAAAAAAATCTGCTTAAGAAAAAAAATTTTTTACTGTTTCGCTAAAAAAATATATATGTATATATATTTTTTGTTAAAAAAATAATATATCAGTTATGATTACTTGTTGGCTGGAATAACCAACAATAGCAATTTTTTTCTCTTATGCCTTTCTGTTGTATTAGCAAACGTTTAGAGTAGTTTCTAGTATTTCTTCGACCGCTGAGTTGTTCGTATTAAGCATTTTTTTTTAATGGGGCGACGTAATACCATTGAGCAGCGAGAGTTGGTCTTAAATCATTTCAAAAATGATCACTCTCGTCGAAAAATTGGAGAAATGATCTGTTTAAGTGATTCTACAGTGCAAAGTATAATAACACGCTTTATTCGTGAAAATAGAGTTCATAATAAAGGTAGGACTGCAACGGTAATAGGCAACGGATGAACGCTATTATGTCAGAAAAGTCAAAGAAAAAAGTCCAAAAATTGCTATTAAGGTTAAAAATGAGTTAGGAAAGGCATGTAGTGCAGAAACCATTCACAGATTGCTTCGGGAGCATGGTTTTAATGGTAGAGTAACCCGGAAAAAACATTTATTAGTAAAAAAAATCAGCAAAGCCGTCTCGTGTTTGCAAACGAACATATAAATAAGGACATAACCTTTTGGAACCAAATTATTTTTTCTGACGAGTCTAAATTTAAAATTTTCGGCTCTGACGGCCAAACATACGTCTGGCGCAAGCCAAATACAGAGCTGCAAAAATCATCTTAAGGCAACAGTTAAACATGGTGGTGGCAGCGTCATGGTGTGGGTCTTCCGCAGGAGTTGGAAACTTGCAGTTTATAGAGACAATAATGGACAAAAATATGTACCTTGACATATTAAAAACAAACTTACTGCAAAGTGTCGAAAATCTTGGCATAAGGGAAGATTTTCGATTTTACCAATATAATGACCCAAAACACAAGTCGGGCATTGTTCAAACTTGGCTCATCTGGAATTGCCCCCACTTAATGGCGCCGCCGGCACAGTCACCTGATCTTAATTTGATTGAAAATTTGTGGGCAATTATAGATCAAAATATTAGAAACCACAAAATATCGAATAGAAGCGATCTAAAAAGGGCTTTAATGGAAGAATGTTCGAAAATCACTCCCCAAACAACAAGGAAGTTGGTGAAATCGATGCCAAAAAGGTTAAAAGCAGTTATTGACCAAAAGGGAAGTCATACTAAGTTTTAAAATGAGGATATTTTAATTTTATTTTAGGAAAAAGTAAACATTATTAAGCTGGTTGATTTTTTATTTTGAATTATTTTTAGTTTTTAGATTTCCCCCTTATTCACAAATAACATTTTTATTTCATAAAATTTTTATAAAACAAAATTTCCATACAAAATCTAATTTATAAACTGTTTATAAAATAAAAATTTTGTTTGTGAATAAGGGGGTTAATATTTTATTATACTCACAGAAAAAACTGAAAATATGTTTCAATTATCAAAATAATTGTATCAAGCAAGTTTTGCACCTATTACCAAAAAATTTAAAATTGATTAATTCATTAATTGTATAAATTAAATATTTAATAAAAATAAAATATAATTTTTATTAATTTATTAATCAAATGAATTAGTTTGATTGGTAGAAAACTTATTAAAAACCAATTAAGTTGATGATTAAAACAATCAAATTATTAATTGATTACTAACAATGTTAAAGGAATACTTGACCTTTAACAATGCGTTGAGCATTTACAAAAGATATCACTTTATTATCAAATTTGAACATATAAAGTGTTTTATAAATTGTCAAGAAATTTGAATAATATATGCCTAAAATTGACTTTTAAAGAATTATAAACATTGTTAGCAAAGAAATCAAAATAAAATATTAAAAAAACTAAAATAGAAAAGTTGGCAAGAAAATTTTTTTCAATCAATTAAAAAAAATAATTTAATCACTTAAAAATTTAATCAAATTTGTAAACTTAGGTTTTAAACAATGAGATAATCCAGACAAATAAAAAATTGTTTAAATTAAAATTAAAGAAAGATAAAAACATGTTAATTGAAAATAAGCTACCGATAATTTTTTCTGTGCTTATAAAAATAAATAAATGAAGTTCGTTTTTTTTTTAAGTTTTAACAAAAACCTATGACTTTGCGTTTATATTTTTATGATAAATATTTTTGTTTAGAAAATACGCCCAATTAAAGTTTATAACGGCCACTGGTTGAAATAAGCAGTGAACCACTGTATTTATAATACCCACATATATTTTATATTGCTTGCCTATAATATCAAAATATTTTCCTACACAAATTATTCGAAGTTAAAAATATTTAAGCCATGCAGACAAAAATGTACTAACTTGAAATGTGCAATCAGAACCGCTGTCCACAAACCACAAAAAAATAGCGATCGACGAATTAAAATTAAGCGACTGTCGACAGACCACATTTTCCACATGAGAAAAAATCACAGCAAAATTATGTTTTTGTTTAAAATTAAAATTATTTTTTAAGAAATAAATAGGATGGTTAAAGATTTTTTCAGAATAAAATAAAAGAAACAAAACAATATGTTTTCGCATTTTAATTTTTATCATTTTCATTTATCTTCTGTTAATAATAACACATGTCGAAAAATGCGCATTATGACAACCCTGTTTTTGCAATTTTGCAAGATTTTTATCAAAATATTATGAACATATGTCAACCCTACAACATGAAAATAAGAGAAAAATGAGAGGATCGCCAGAGAGCGCAATAAAAATAAAATAGTATCTATCTCAACCACAATATCGCCAACCACAAGACGATATTTTGCTCTGCATACAAAATGTATGAAAACTCATTGTCGACAATGAGGTTGTAATATTTTGACTACAAAAATTAAATATTATTTAATATAGGAAATTTTTTATGGTCTAAAATTTTACATTTTATGTTGGAATTGAAATATTATAAAATGTGAGGAATGTATGAAAAATGTATATAAATGTATAATGTATATTAAATTAATGTTTAATTTTTATCTGGAGTATTAAAATGTATTTATTTGTATTGATTGTAAAAGGTAATATAATTTAAAAATATATATAATTAGGAAATATAAGTGAAGATGCAAAAAATACAATTAAGTTTTTACATCAAATAAAAATTTCATTTGTGAGTAGGTGAATTATTTTTTGTGGAAATTAAATGTAAAATTTGTATTTATTCGTGTTGATTGTATCAGGAGAACAAAAAAAAGTGGAAGTTGCATTAAAAAGTGTATGCTTAGAAAAACGTTCAAGATTTTTACAGGAAATATGTATGTATACATGTGTGTACTATATTTTATATGTAAAATGTAAGTTGTAAAAAAGCCATTAAAATATGTAGAAAATTGTCCTTTCCAGTTTTTTTAGAGGAAAGGACTTCAATTTGCGGTGAAAACAAAATTGTCTCAAAAAATACACGTTAGAGTTTGATGATTAGTGTCTCAAATAAAAGGTATTTGACTCTTCTTTTATATGATATATCTATTTTATAGATTTTTTTGCTCCATTTATTTATTATTTTATTGGTATTCAAAAAATTTGCCATAGGAAAAAATAATAGAAACGATTCACGATTTTATGTTTCCATCATAAAAAGCGTTTTTGTATTTAATTTTGAAAATTTTAATTATAAGTAAAATTCTTAATTTAAAATTTCTTGTAATGATTTTAGATCTATTAGATTGAAACATAGATTATTTATTTTTAGATTAAGTACAATTAACAATTTATTATGCACTAATGATGCGTAGACTTGCTGACTGAGACGACTACAATAAACTGACTGACTTATTATGCAACAAGTTAGAGTGCTATATTCGGCTATGCCGAATCTTAAATACCCTCCACCAGCAAGCTACTTTTTATTGAAAACCCATTTAACAATCTAATTTTTAGATAACTTGGCAAAAATTTTGTTTCCGTATTGCGGGTACTAACATTTATGCATATGTCAAACTAATTTTAATTATGTCGAGTTATATGTATATTAATAGGCCAGTTTGAAAACATTTTTATATATTGATTTATCTGTACACAGAACATACTCATTTTGAATTTTATCCGGATGTAATCATTTAATTACGAATTAAGTGATTTTCAGAAGTATACCTTATATGGGAGCTAAGACAATCTATGGACCGATCTGAAAAAAAATTCCGTAGAATGATTTATATATACAAAATACACATTTATGTCGAATTTTATCCCGATAACTTTGATCGTCAATGTGCATTTGAGTAATTTTCGGAAAGGGTCCTTATATGGGAGTTGTGACCAATTATCGACCGATAAGGAAAAAATATGCCAAAAAAATCAAGTCGAATTTTACTACAATAGATTTATTAATTAATGAAATATTTGTGTTTATATGTATTTGTGTAAGGTTTGGTAGAATGATTTATATGCTTACAAAACATATTCAAGTCGTACTTTATCCCGATAGCTTTATTATTCATAGGAATATATGCGTTTAACTGATTTTCGCAAGTGGACCCTCTATGGGAGCCTATCCGGAAAAAAATTAGTGGAGTGATTCATATAAAGACAAAACATATTTGTGTCGAATTTTATCAATATAACTTTATTTGACAATTAAATATATGCGCTTAAGTGATTTTCGGAAGTGGGACTTATATGGGAGCTATGGTCATTAATGGACCGATCCGGGAAAAAAGTGGTAGAATGATTTATATGTACATAGAATATATTCAAGTCGAATTTTATCCTTATAGTTTTAGAATTTAATGAAATATCTGCGTTTATAATTGGTAAAATGATTTGAATATACACAAAACATATTCTTGTCGAATTTTAATGGACCGATCGGTAAAAAATTTGTAGAATGATTTGTATGTATACAAAACATATTTGTGTCGAATTTTATCGCAAAAGCTTTATAATTCAATGAAATATATCCGTTTAAGTGATTTTCGGAAGTGGACTTTATATGGGAGCTATGACCAATTATGGGCCTATCCGAAAAAAAATTCGTAGAATTATTCACATTTAGTCTAAACATATTTGTGCCGAATTTTATCAAGATAGCTTTATTTGACAATGAAATATGAGCATTTAAGTGATTTTCGGAAGTGGGCCTTATATGGGAGCTATGACCAATTATGGACCGATTAGGAAAAAATTTCGTAGAGTGATTTATACATACACAAAATGTATTCATGTTAAATTTTATCTTGATAGCTTTATTTATCAGTGAAATATGCGCGTTTGAGTGATTTTCGAAAGAGGGCCTTATATGGGAGCTATGACCAATTATGGACCTATACTAATATACGTTGGTAGTATGATTTTTGTTGATATTTTATTTATATGTGCAAAATTTTGAGTTGATACCAATATATTTGAGGAAGTTATAAACTATAAATCCATTTCCGGAAATATGTACCTTTGTATGGGGGCTACGGGAAATTTTGGATCGATTGTTTTGATTTTCAACATAATTGATCCCTGGGTAAAAAAAATAATTTGTGACAAAATTCATCGAATTATCTTTTGTAGTTTCTGAGAAAACGACTTAAGAATTACGAAAAAAACGTAATTTTTTTCGAGGTAGTCTGAAACTTTTACTCATAACTTTTAACGTTGTGAACCGATTTTGCTAATTTTCAATACCAAACTGCTTAGGATAATTAGAAATATTTTTTGGTGAATTTGGTTTATTTCTTTTGCTTAGTTTTAACGTGAGCGTGTTTTAGGCAGACAGACAGACGGACAGACGGACAGACAGACGGACATAGCTAAATCGACTCAGAATTTCATAAGGATCAAGAATATATATACTTTGTTGGGTCTCAGATGAATATTTCTAGGTGTTACACGGAATGACAAACTTAAATATACCATCTATCACCACTGATGGTGGTGGAGGGTATAAAAAGAGGATATACAAAATACATAATTAACAAGCGAAGAGTAATATGATATTTAGAGATTTCATTTAACATTTAACTGGACTACACAAATTATTTTGAACATTCCGCCTGCCTCGTTACCGCGGGAAACGAAATAAAATAATTTTGAGGTTTTAAATATTAAATCAAAAATTAATCTATATATATAAAATTCTAACGTTACTGACTGACTGATTCATCATCGCACAGCCTAACCGGTTGAAGCTAAAGAGCTGAAATTTGGACAGGAGCTTGGTCTCCCGCCAAATAGATCCACTAAGACGGGATTTTTGGAAATTCGAATGTTTAGGGGGTAAAAAAGGGTAAAAACGGGTAAATTCGGTAACCTTATATCTCCTAAACTAGAAAAGATACAAAAACAGTTTAAAGCTTATCGCCGTTCATTTAAAAAATAAACGGACAGGTGTCTGGTACTTTTTTAAAATTCGGCCCCTTTAGGGAATAAACGGGTAAAAACTGTATTTTGGTACTTTTTTCGCACCCCATGTATCTTTTAAACCAGTGCACATTCAAAAAATATTTTTGACTCCTTCATAACTTAACGAAAAAATAAAAATATGAATTTAGTACTTTTTGGATATTCGGACGTTTAAGGGGTTAAAATTGTACCTATTTTTGGTACTTTTTTCATAAAACATTGTTTTTGGTTTATTAACTTATACATATGAATACATAATAACGGGCTCCCACTACGATGTTGCAACTTTTTGGAATAGAATTTTTATTTCGTTAATGGGGAGGAAAAAAGTACCAAAAGGGGTAAAAACGGGAAATTTTATTTTATTCAACAACAATGATCCAATTTAGATAAAATTTTTAAATTTAGAAACACTAAATATCATAATGGGGTGTTATTTGGAACCCCGGTATCAAGTGATATTTTTTGGTACTTTTCATTCTCCAACTGGTCCTTTTTGAGTTTTCTATGATATTGAAATGGAAACATGAAATTAATAATAAAGGGTCTTTTCGCTACTTTTTCGTTCTACACAGGTACTTTTTTGAGTTTTCTTTAAAATTAAACCTAGAAACATGAAATTAAGCATGTAGAGCTCGGAGTAAATGAGAATCTATAAAATGGGACTTTTTGGTACTTTTTCGTTCTTCAAAAGGTACTTTTTGAATTTTCTATAATATTGAACCTAGAAACATGAAATTAAACATGTAGAGACCGGAGTAAATGAGAATCTATAAAAGGGGACTTTTTGGTACTTTTTCGTCCTTCGACTGGTACTTTTTGAGTTTTCTATAAAATTTAACCTAGAAACATGAAATTAAGCATGTAGAGCCCAGAGTAAATGAGAATCTATAAAAGGGGACTTTTTGGTACTTTTTCGTCTTTCGACTGGTACTTTTTGAGTTTTCTATAAAATTTAACCTAGAAACATGAAATTAAGCCTGCGGAGGCCTTAGTTAATGAGAATCTATAAAAGGGGACTTTTTGGTACTTTTTCGTCCTTCGACTGGTACTTTTTGAGTTTTCTATAAAATTTAACCTAGAAACATAAAATGAAGCATGTAGAGCCCTTAGTAAATGAGAATCTATAAAAGGGGACTATTTGGTACTTTTTCGTCATTCGACTGGTACTTTTTGAGCTTTCTATAAAATTTAACCTAGAAACATGAAATTAAGCATGTAGAGCCCAGAGTAAATGAGAATCTATAAAAGGGGACTTTTTGGAACTTTTTCGTCTTTCGACTGGTACTTTTTGAGTTTTCTATAAAATTTAACCTAGAAACATGAATTTAAGCATGTAGAGCCCAGAGTAAATGAGAATCTATAATAGGGGACTTTTTGGTACTTTTTCGTCCTTCGACTGGTACTTTTTGAGTTTTCTATAAAATTTAACCTAGAAACATGAAATTAAGCATGCGGAGGCCTTAGTTAATGAGAATCTATAAAAGGGGACTTTTTTGGTACTTTTTCGTCCTTCGACTGGTACTTTTTGAGTTTTCTATAAAATTTAACCTAGAAACATAAAATTAAGCATGTAGAGCCCTTAGTAAATGAGAATCTATAAAAGGGGACTATTTGGAACTTTTTCGTCTTTCGACTGGTACTTTTTGAGTTTTCTATAAAATTTAACCTAGGAACATGAAATTAAGCATGTAGAGCCCTTAGTAAATGAGAATCTATAAAAGGGGACTTTTTGGTACTTTTTCGTCCTTCGACTGGTACTTTTTGAGTTTTCTATAAAATTTAACCTAGAAACATGAAATTAAGCATGCGGAGGCCTTAGTTAATGAGAATCTATAAAAGGGGACTTTTTGGTACTTTTTCGTCTTTCGACTGATACTTTTTGAGTTTTCTATAAAATTTAACCTAGAAACATGAAATTAAGCATGCGGAGGCCTTAGTTAATGAGAATCTATAAAAGGGGACTTTTTGGAACTTTTTCGTCTTTCGACTGGTACTTTTTGAGTTTTCTATAAAATTTAACCTAGAAACATGAATTTAAGCATGTAGAGTCCAGAGTAAATGAGAATCTATAATAGGGGACTTTTTAGTACTTTTTCGTCCTTCGACTGGTACTTTTTGAGTTTTCTATAAAATTTAACCTAGAAACATGAAATTAAGCATGTAGAGCCCAGAGTAAATGAGAATCTATAATAGGGGACTTTTTGGTACTTTTTCGTCCTTCGACTGGTACTTTTTGAGTTTTCTATAAAATTTAACCTAGAAACATGAAATTAAGAATTAACCTAGAAACATAAAATTAAGCATGTAGAGCCCTTAGTAAATGAGAATCTATAAAAGGGGACTATTTGGTATTTTTTCGTCTTTCGACTGGTACTTTTTGAGTTTTCTATAAAATTTAACATAGAAACATGAAATTAAGCATGTAGAGCCCTTAGTAAATGAGAATCTATAAAAGGGGACTTTTTGGTACTTTTTCGTCCTTCGACTGGTACTTTTTGAGTTTTCTATAAAATTTAACCTAGAAACATGAAATTAATCATGTAGAGCCCTTAGTAAATGAGAATCTATAAAAGGGGACTTTTTGGTACTTTTTCGTCTTTCGACTGATACTTTTTGAGTTTTCTATAAAATTTAACCTAGAAACATGAATTTAAGCATGTAGAGCCCGGAGTAAATAAGAATCTATAAAAGGGGACTTTTTGGAACTTTTTCGTCTTTCGACTGGTACTTTTTGAGTTTTCTATAAAATTTAACCTAGAAACATGAATTTAAGCATGTAGAGCCCAGAGTAAATGAGAATCTATAATAGGGGACTTTTTGGTACTTTTTCGTACTTCGACTGGTACTTTTTGAGTTTTCTATAAAATTTCACCTAGAAACATGAAATTAAGCATGTAGAGCCCAGAGTAAATGAGAATCTATAATAGGGGACTTTTTGGTACTTTTTCGTCCTTCGACTGGTACTTTTTGAGTTTTCTATAAAATTTAACCTAGAAACATGAAATTAAGCATGTAGAGCCCTTAGTAAATGAGAATCTATAAAAGGGGACTTTTTGGTACTTTTTCGTCCTTCGACTGGTACTTTTTGAGTTTTCTATAAAATTTAATCTAGAAACATGAAATTAAGCATGTAGAGCCCTTAGTAAATGAGAATCTATAAAAGAGGACTTTTGGTATTTTTTCGTCCTTCGACTAGTACTTTTTGAGTTTTCTATAAAATTTAACCTAGAAACATGAAATTAAGCATGCGGAGGCCTTAGTTAATGAGAATCTATAAAAAGGGACTTTTTGGTACTTTTTCGTCCTTCGACTGGTACTTTTTGAGTTTTCTATAAAATTTAACCTAGAAACATGAAAATAAGCATTTAGAGCCCAGAGTAAATGAGAATCTATAAAAGGGGCTTTTTGGTACTTTTTCGTCCTTCGACTGGTACTTTTTGAGTTTTCTATTAAATTGAACCTAGAAACATGAAAATAAGCATTTAGAGCCCGTAGTAAATGAGAATCTATAAAAGGGGACTTTTTGGTACTTTTTCGTTCTTCAAAAGGTACTTTATGAATTTTCTATAATATTGAAAATAGAAACATGAAAGTATGCATGTAGAGCCTGGATTAAGTGAGAAACTGTAAAAGGGGACTTTTTGGTACTTTTTTGTTCTTCAAAAGGTACTGTTTGAATTTTCTATAATATTAAACCTAGAAACATGAAATTAAACATGTAGAGCCCGAATTAAGTGAGGACCTATAAAAGAGGACTTTTTGGTACTTTTTCGTTCTTCAAAAAGTACTTTTTGAATTTTCTATAATATTGATCCTAGAAGCATGAAATTAAGCATGTAGAGCCTGGAGTAAATGAGAATCTATAAAAGGGGACTTTTTGGTACTTTTTCGTTCTTCAAAAGGTACTTTTTGAATTTTCTATAATATTGATCCTAGAAGCATGAAATTAAGCATATATAGCCTGGAGTAAATGATAATCTATAAGAGGGGACTTTTTGGAACTTTTTCGTTCTTCAATAGGTACTTTTTGAATTTTCTATAATATTGAACCTAGAAACATGAAATTAAGCAAGAGGACTTGTGGTAATTTTTCGTTCTTCAAAAGGTACTTTTTGTGTTTTTTATAACATGAAATTAACCATGTGGAGCCCGGAGTTAATGAGAATCTATAAAAGGGGACCCTTTGGTAATTTTTCGTTCTTCAACTGGTACTTTTTTAATTTTCTATAATATTGAACTTAGGAACATGAAATTAAATAAAAGAGGTCTTTTGTTACTTTTTCGTACTTCATTGATACTTTTTGAGTTTTCTAAAATATTGAATATATAAACATAAATTTAAATAGGGGACTTTTTGATATTGCAGATATATACATGCATTTACAATAATATTTGTTTTATTCCATTACGCTGAGGGTAGCGAAGCACAGCTAGTATTATATAAAATTATAAATTTATTAGACAATTTTTTAAATGTTGGAGTTTTTTTAAGATTCATTTCTTCATCGACTGGAAGTGGACAGATTTTAACCAAAGGACGCTTTAGAGTTTACTGGGTGAACTTTTAAGATGCGACCTAAAGGTCATTTTATAGGAGGATATTTTTTGTCGGCAATAAGAATCAATGACCCTCTTTTGATCGAATTTTCTTGCTGTTTCCATTTGGACATTGATCTAAATCACTGTAAATACTCATTGGACCAAAAGCTTTCAATCATTTGTTGAATGAGTTGTAAACGAGATAATCTTGAAACAGAAAAATCAAGAACAGATGGCTCTGGTACTGCATTCAGCGCAGAGGGGGGCAGGAGTAATTGCGTTTCATCTGAAAGTGTGCACAGAGTAGTGTGTGCTAAAAGAGTAGTTAGCTCTTCATAGGTTAACACAGTGTCTCCAATAATTCTTCAAAGATAAAATTTAACAGACTTGACACTGGCCTCCCATTTTCCACCAAAATGTGGCGCGGATGGGAGATTGAACTTCCACTGAGTGCCGTCATTAGCCAAAATTGTTGACAATTTTGAGTACTCCTTTGAACACGGAGTGAAGAGACGCTTAAGTTCTGCATCGTCACCTATGAAGTTGGTACCACAATCACTAGTTAGCGTGGAGCAAACTCCCCTTCGAGAGACGAATCTTTTAAAAGCCGCAAGAAAGCCATCAACTGAATAGTCCGAAGCGACTTCAAAGTGTACGGCAGATGTTGATAGACACACGAAAGAGCCTTTGTATTGCTTTGCTCCGCGACCACGCCATGTCTTAACAGACAATGGACCGGCATAATCCACACCCGAGTGAAGAAACGGCCTAGCAGGAGTTGTTCGAATAGATGGAAGTTGGCCCATGAGCTGGTGTTACTCCTCTAATTTTTGCACAACGTACACATCGATGATTGAATGCTTTAAAAGCTGATCGAGTATCCAATACGATTGCCATAGATAAACACTCATGACCTGAACACCACCATGCAAAGTCTTTTCGTGCGCTTTTGCTATCAAAAGATTGGTGAACGTTGATTTGGATGGCAAAAGGATGGGGTGTTTATCAATAAGAGCATTGCGAGACCGCCCGCCAAAACGGAGTAGACCATATGCGTCAATAAATGCTTGCTTAGAGGATGAGAATTTTGCAACTGCTGACCTGCATAAAGAGCCTTGATTTCTGATGAGAAATAAGAATTTTGTGTTAATTTTATCCAAAATCTATGCTCATGCTCTAGCTCTTTTGGACTCAATGGTAGTTTTATAAAAGATTTATTGTAATTTTTTGAGAAAACTCGACGGCAAATATTGCCCAAATTTATGTCTTATGGCCACCATGCCACCATAAGGGATGTTCGAACTGCAATCCCTCGAGATGAACAATCGGCAGGGTTACACTTTCCTGGAATGTGATGCCATTTAGCCTGGGGTAAAACTTCTTGAATCTTTAAAACACGGTTTGCAACGTAATCTTTCCAAAGGGAGGGATGACCTTTAATCCAACTTAAAGCAACAGAATAATCTGTCCACAAATGAGTGGAAACATGATGAAGATTTAAATTGGACTTAAAATGAGCTACTCTTTTTGTGAGAATAAGTACAGCATTGAGCTCTAAACGTTGGTTCCTTTGCCATTTTGTTGGAGGAACTTTTGTTTTCGCTTCAGCGAGATGAACAGAAACTGAGTCGAATCCGGTAATAATCCTATATATTATATATGTATATATAAAACAGACTGTTTGTTTGTTACGCTTTCACGGCAAAACTACTCAACCGATTTACATGAAATTTGGACCGCTAATAGGCCTAACCCCAAAAAGGAACAATAGGCTATACAAGATCATGATCGGATGCCACGCCCTTTTTACGCCCACTTTTTGTAAAATTTTGCAATCACTATCTGCAAAAACTACTAAGCCGATTTACCTGAAAATTTGCATGCCGGTAGGTATAAGCTCCTATCCTATAATTATATGAAAGAGGCTGTCTGTTTGTTACGCTTTTACGGTCAAACTACTGAACCGATTTACATGAAATTTAGAACACTAATAGTTCTATCCTAAAGTGGATATATAATAATATAATATCATGATTGGACGTCACGATTCTTCTTATGCTCACTTTTTTCTATATAATTGTTATACAAAATTTTCATTCGAGACTTACAGAAAACTACTTTACTGATTTACATGAAATTTGGTATACCAATAAGTCTGACCTCAGGAGGAACTATAAACTATATAAGATCTAACGGACGCCACGCCCCTTTTTACTCCAACTTGTCGGACAATGTGTCAAGTGTACAGCATGCCATTGGTAAAAATATAGGGGTGAAAGAGAAGGATGTACTCGGAGAGAGCCTTTAAACATAGGTGAGAGTTCCGACTCTGAATCCTCAGATGATAATAACAACACCATTATAGCAAATCCCAAGAAGGATGAAGTAGAGCAAATGGTGAAAGTGGTAAGTGATAGCATAGCTAAACTATATATTACTAAGAAAATACTATCTGGAGCACAGAGGAGGAAATAGAAAAAGATGTTTCAAGATATCATAGTTTAATTACTTAAAGCAACTAGAACGACTGGAGGCGAAGTAATGGCACCTAGAAACCCAACATATTGACCTACAGACCCAAATAAACAACCTGATCTTATCGATTTTTTTATCATAAGAAAAATATCTAAAAATCGTATTAAAGTAGAAGACGGTTCTGAGCTCAATTCTGATCACTCGCCTGTTTTCCTTACTCTATATGAGCAATGTCTGTCTAATGATCCACTTCCATATTTAACAAATAAATTTACTGACTGGCAATATTTCCAGACTGTTCTCTCTAATACCGTTCAGCATAATTCAAACCCTTGTACTATTGATCAACTTGAGAATGAAGTTGAAACATTAACCAAACAAATTCAATCGTCTGCCTGGAAGAGTACGCCTTTTATTTCTAGTAACTCTGTTATACATCGTTATCCCAAAGATATAAGAGATATGATTTCTCTTAAACGTATAATTAGAAAAAGATGGCAACAAAATAGGTCACCTACAGAAAAAACTCGATTGAAGAAATTTAAAAACGCAACAATTAACCGACATCTGAAAGAGCTGACAAATGATAAATCCACGGATTATTCACTATGGACAACAGCAAAAAACATAAATCGACCTATGCAACGGAATTCTCCAATTAGAGTTAATTCTTCAGAATGGGCGAAAACTAATATGGAAAAAGCAGATATCTTCTCAAATTATCTTTCAAATATATTTCATGAAAATGAGCAAGTTAACGATAATACGGCTACAATTAGCAATTTGCAGCAAAATACTATAATAGAGAACGTTACAACAAACGAAATACGAACAGAAATATATGTCTGTTTCAGTCTTCAATATGTACAAGCATGTGGAAAGTTGCCGAAGTAATTATGATACAAAAGCCGGGAAAACCAAAGACTGAAGTAACCTCCTATAGGCCAATTTCACTGTTACCTATTCTTTCGAAACTTTTTGAGACTATATTTCTTAAACGTTTCAAGCCATTAATTGAACAAAAAGTTCTTATACCAACGCACCAATTTGGATTTCGCAACAATCACTCAACTATCGACCAAGTTCATCGCATAACAAATGTAATTGAAAAATCCATGGAAGATAGAATGATATGTTCAGCCAATTTTTTAGATGTGTCAAAAGCATTTGATAAAGTTTGGCACTCTGGACTAATTTATAAACTAAACGAATTTTTGCCCAACAAATATGTTCAAATTATAAAGTCATACCTTGAAGGCAGATACTTTCGTGTCAAGCAGGAAGAAGCATTTTCGAATCTGAAAGTGATAAATACTGGCGTTCCACAAGGAAGCATATTGGGTCCCATGCTATATCTCTTATATACGAGAGATATTCCAGTGCCAACAAACACAACTGTAGCAACATTAGCTGATGATACTGCTATCCTTTCTGTTGCTGAATCGGAATCTACTGCAAATATAATCCTTCAAAATGCGATGAATGAAATAGCAGCTTGGACAAAAGCATGGCGTAGCGAACTAAATAACACTAAATCCACATTAACTTTACTAACCAAAAGACAAATAATCTACCCATCTACATAGAAAATATAGCAATTCCCTACTATAATAGCGCCAAATATCTTGGAATGACATTAGACGCAAAACTACGATGGAACGAACATGTTAAGAAAAAATGTGAAGAACTAAATATCAAATGGCGAAAACTTAAATGGTTAATTGGTAGGGAAAGCGTTCTATCAATAGGAAACAAATTGCTAATATATAATCAATCAATAAAACCAATCCGCTTATCTATATATATAAAATTCTAACGTTACTGACTGACTGATTCACTGACAGCTTGGTCTCCCGCCAAATAGATCCACTAAGACGGGATTTTTGGAAATTCGAATGTTTAGGGGGTAAAAAAGGGTAAAAACGGGTAAATTCGGTAACCTTATATCTCCTAAACTAGAAAAGATACAAAAACAGTTTAAAGCTTATCGCCGTTCATTTAAAAAATAAACGGACAGGTGTCTGGTACTTTTTTAAAATTTGGCCCCTTTAGGGAATAAACGGGTAAAAACTGTATTTTGGTACTTTTTTCGCACCCCATGTATCTTTTAAACCAGTGCACATTCAAAAAATATTTTTGACTCCTTCATAACTTAACGAAAAAATAAAAATATGAATTTAGTACTTTTTGGATATTCGGACGTTTAAGGGGTTAAAATTGTACCTATTTTTGGTACTTTTTTCATAAAACATTGTTTTAGATAAAATTGTTTTAGATAAAATTTTTAAATTTAGAAACACTAAATATCATAATGGGGTGTTATTTGGAACCCCGGTATCAAGTGATATTTTTTGGTACTTTTCATTCTCCAACTGGTCCTTTTTGAGTTTTCTATGATATTGTAATAGAAACATGAAATTAATAATAAAGAGACTTTTCGCTACTTTTTCGTTCTACACAGGTACTTTTTTGAGTTTTCTTTAAAATTAAACCTAGAAACATGAAATTAAGCATGTAGAGCTCGGAGTAAATGAGAATCTATAAAATGGGACTTTTTGGTACTTTTTCGTTCATCAAAAGGTACTTTTTGAATTTTCTATAATATTGAACCTAGAAACATGAAATTAAACATGTAGAGACCGGAGTAAATGAGAATCTATAAAAGGGGACTTTTTGGTACTTTTTCGTCCTTCGACTGGTACTTTTTGAGTTTTCTATAAAATTTAACCTAGAAACATGAAATTAAGCATGTAGAGCCCGGAGTAGATGAGAATTTATAAAAGGGGACTTTTTGGTACTTTTTCGTCCTTCGACTGGTACTTTTTGAGTTTTCTATAAAATTTAACCTAGAAACATGAAATTAAGCATGCGGAGGCCTTAGTTAATGAGAATCTATAAAAGGGGACTTTTTGGTCCTTTTTCGTCTTTCGACTGGTACTTTTTGAGTTTTCTATAAAATTTAACCTAGAAACATGAAATTAAGCATGTAGAGCCCTTAGTAAATGGGAATCTATAAAAGGGGACTTTTTGGTACTTTTTCGTCTTTCGACTGATACTTTTTGAGTTTTCTATAAAATTTAACCTAGAAACATGAAATTAAGCATGTAGAGCCCTTAGTAAATGAGAATCTATAAAAGGGGACTTTTTGGTACATGAAATCAAGCATGTAGAGCCCGGAGTAAATGAGAATCTATAAAAGGGGACTATTTGGTACTTTTTCGTCTTTCGACTGGTACTTTTTGAGTTTTCTATAAAATTTAACCTAGAAACATGAAATTAAGCATGTAGAGCCCTTAGTAAATGGGAATCTATAAAAGGGGACTTTTTGGTACTTTTTCGTCTTTCGACTGATACTTTTTGAGTTTTCTATAAAATTTAACCTAGAATCATGAAATTAAGCATGTAGAGCCCTTAGTAAATGAGAATCTATAAAAGGGGACTTTTTGGTACATGAAATTAAGCATGTAGAGCCCGGAGTAAATGAGAATCTATAAAAGGGGACTTTTTGGAACTTTTTCGTCTTTCGACTGGTACTTTTTGAGTTTTCTATAAAATTTAACCTAGAAACATGAAATTAAGCATGTAGAGCCCAGAGTAAATGAGAATCTATAATAGGGGACTTTTTGGTACTTTTTCGTCCTTCGACTGGTACTTTTTGAGTTTTCTATAAAATTTAACCTAGAAACATGAAATTAAGCATGCGGAGGCCTTAGTTAATGATAATCTATAAAAGGGGACTTTTTGGTACTTTTTCGTCCTTCGACTGGTACTTTTTGAGTTTTCTATAAAATTTAACCTAGAAACATAAAATTAAGCATGTAGAGCCCTTAGTAAATGAGAATCTATAAAAGGGGACTATTTGGTATTTTTTCGTCTTTCGACTGGTACTTTTTGAGTTTTCTATAAAATTTAACCTAGAAACATGAAATTAAGCATGTAGAGCCCAGAGTAAATGAGAATCTATAATAGGGGACTTTTTGGTACTTTTTCGTCCTTCGACTGGTACTTTTTGAGTTTTCTATAAAATTTAACCTAGAAACATGAAATTAAGCATGTAGAGCCCAGAGTAAATGAGAATCTATAATAGGGGACTTTTTTTCTTTAAAATTAAACCTAGAAACATGAAATTAAGCATGTAGAGCTCGGAGTAAATGAGAATCTATAAAATGGGACTTTTTGGTACTTTTTCGTTCTTCAAAAGGTACTTTTTGAATTTTCTATAATATTGAACCTAGAAACATGAAATTAAACATGTAGAGACCGGAGTAAATGAGAATCTATAAAAGGGGACTTTTTGGTACTTTTTCGTCCTTCGACTGGTACTTTTTGAGTTTTCTATAAAATTTAACCTAGAAACATGAAATTAAGCATGTAGAGCCCGGAGTAGATGAGAATTTATAAAAGGGGACTTTTTGGTACTTTTTCGTCCTTCGACTGGTACTTTTTGAGTTTTCTATAAAATTTAACCTAGAAACATGAAATTAAGCATGCGGAGGCCTTAGTTAATGAGAATCTATAAAAGGGGACTTTTTGGTACTTTTTCGTCCTTCGACTGGTACTTTTTGAGTTTTCTATGAAATTTAACCTAGAAACATAAAATTAAGCATGTAGAGCCCTTAGTAAATGGGAATCTATAAAAGGGGACTATTTGGTATTTTTTCGTCTTTCGACTGGTACTTTTTGAGTTTTCTATAAAATTTAACCTAGAAACATGAAATTATGCATGTAGAGCCCAGAGTAAATGAGAATCTATAATAGGGGACTTTTTGGTACTTTTTCGTCCTTCGACTGGTACTTTTTGAGTTTTCTATAAAATTTAACCTAGAAACATGAAATTAAGCATGTAGAGCCCAGAGTAAATGAGAATCTATAATAGGGGACTTTTTTTCTTTAAAATTAAACCTAGAAACATGAAATTAAGCATGTAGAGCTCGGAGTAAATGAGAATCTATAAAATGGGACTTTTTGGTACTTTTTCGTTCTTCAAAAGGTACTTTTTGAATTTTCTATAATATTGAACCTAGAAACATGAAATTAAACATGTAGAGACCGGAGTAAATGAGAATCTATAAAAGGGGACTTTTTGGTACTTTTTCGTCCTTCGACTGGTACTTTTTGAGTTTTCTATAAAATTTAACCTAGAAACATGAAATTAAGCATGTAGAGCCCGGAGTAGATGAGAATTTATAAAAGGGGACTTTTTGGTACTTTTTCGTCCTTCGACTGGTACTTTTTGAGTTTTCTATAAAATTTAACCTAGAAACATGAAATTAAGCATGCGGAGGCCTTAGTTAATGAGAATCTATAAAAGGGGACTTTTTGGTACTTTTTCGTCCTTCGACTGGTACTTTTTGAGTTTTCTATGAAATTTAACCTAGAAACATAAAATTAAGCATGTAGAGCCCTTAGTAAATGGGAATCTATAAAGGGGACTTTTTGGTCCTTTTCGTCTTTCGACTGGTACTTTTTGAGTTTTCTATAAAATTTAACCTAGAAACATGAAATTAAGCATGTAGAGCCCTTAGTAAATGGGAATCTATAAAAGGGGACTTTTTGGTACTTTTTCGTCTTTCGACTGATACTTTTTGAGTTTTCTATAAAATTTAACCTAGAATCATGAAATTAAGCATGTAGAGCCCTTAGTAAATGAGAATCTATAAAAGGGGACTTTTTGGTACATGAAATTAAGCATGTAGAGCCCGGAGTAAATGAGAATCTATAAAAGGGGACTATTTGGTACTTTTTCGTCTTTCGACTGGTACTTTTTGAGTTTTCTATAAAATTTAACCTAGAAACATGAAATTAAGCATGTAGAGCCCTTAGTAAATGGGAATCTATAAAAGGGGACTTTTTGGTACTTTTTCGTCTTTCGACTGATACTTTTTGAGTTTTCTATAAAATTTAACCTAGAATCATGAAATTAAGCATGTAGAGCCCTTAGTAAATGAGAATCTATAAAAGGGGACTTTTTGGTACATGAAATTAAGCATGTAGAGCCCGGAGTAAATGAGAATCTATAAAAGGGGACTATTTGGTACTTTTTCGTCTTTCGACTGGTACTTTTTGAGTTTTCTATAAAATTTAACCTAGAATCATGAAATTAAGCATGTAGAGCCCTTAGTAAATGAGAATCTATAAAAGGGGACTTTTTGGTACATGAAATTAAGCATGTAGAGCTCGGAGTAAATGAGAATCTATATGGAACTTTTTCGTCTTTCGACTGGTACTTTTTGAGTTTTCTATAAAATTTAACCTAGAAACATGAATTTAAGCATGTAGAGCCCAGAGTAAATGAGAATCTATAATAGGGGACTTTTTGGTACCTTTTTTGAGTTTTCTATAATGTAGAGCCCAGAGTAAATGAGAATCTATAATAGGGGACTTTTTGGTACTTTTTCGTCCTTCGACTGGTACTTTTTGAGTTTTCTATAAAATTTAACCTAGAAACATGAAATTAAGCATGTAGAGCCCTTAGTAAATGAGAATCTATAAAACGGGACTTTTTGGTACTTTTTCGTCCTTCGACTGGTACTTTTTGAGTTTTCTATAAAATTTAACCTAGAAACATGAATTTAAGCATGTAGAGCCCAGAGTAAATGAGAATCTATAATAGGGGACTTTTTGGTACTTTTTCGTCCTTCGACTGGTACTTTTTGAGTTTTCTATAAAATTTAACCTAGAAACATGAAATTAAGCATGTAGAGCCCAGAGTAAATGAGAATCTATAATAGGGGACTTTTTGGTACTTTTTCGTCCTTCGACTGGTACTTTTTGAGTTTTCTATAAAATTTAACATAGAAACATGAAATTAAGCATGCGGAGGCCTTAGTTAATGAGAATCTATAAAAGGGGACTTTTTGCTACTTTTTCGTCTTTCGACTGATACTTTTTGAGTTTTCTATAAAATTTAACCTAGAAACATGAAATTAAGCATGTAGAGCCCTTAGTAAATGAGAATCTATAAAAGGGGACTTTTTGGTACTTTTTCGTCCTTCTACTGGTACTTTTTGAGTTTTCTATAAAATTTAACCTAGAATCATGAAATTAAGCATGTAGAGCCCGGAGTAAATGAGAATATATAAAAGGGGACTTTTTGGAACTTTTTCGTCTTTCGACTGGTACTTTTTGAGTTTTCTATAAAATTTAACCTAGAAACATGAATTTAAGCATGTAGAGTCCAGAGTAAATGAGAATCTATAATAGGGGACTTTTTAGTATTTTTTCGTCTTTCGACTGGTACTTTTTGAGTTTTCTATAAAATTTAACCTAGAAACATGAAATTAAGCATGTAGAGCCCTTAGCAAATGAAAATCTATAAAAGGGGACTTTTTGGTACTTTTTCGTTCTTCGACTGGTACTTTTTGAGTTTTCTATAAAATTTAACCTAGAAACATGAAATTAAGCATGTAGAGCCCTTTGTAAATGAGAATCTATAAAAGGGGACTTTTTGGTACTTTTTCGTCTTTCGACTGATACTTTAAATTTAAAATTAAGCATGTAGAGCCCAGAGTAAGTGAGAATCTATAATAGGGGACTTTTTGCTATTTTTTCGTCCTTCGACTGGTACTTTTTGAGTTGAGTTTTTCGTCCTTCGACTGATACTTTTTGAGTTTTCTATAAAATTTAACCTAGAAACATGAAATTAAGCATGTAGAGCCCGGAGTAAATGAGAATCTATAAAAGGGGACTTTTTGGAACTTTTTCGTCTTTCGACTGGTACTTTTTGAGTTTTCTATAAAATTTAACCTAGAAACATGAATTTAAGCATGTAGAGTCCGGAGTAAATGAGAATCTATAATAGGGGACTTTTTAGTACTTTTTCGTCCTTCGACTGGTACTTTTTGAGTTTTCTATAAAATTTAACCTAGAAACATGAAATTAAGCATGTAGAGCCCAGAGTAAATGAGAATCTATAATAGGGGACTTTTTGGTACTTTTTCATCCTTCGACTAGTACTTTTTGAGTTTTCTATAAAATTTAACCTAGAAACATGAAATTAAGCATGTGGAGGCCTTAGTTAATGAGAATCTACAAAAGGGAATTTTTTGGTACTTTTTCGTCCTTCGACTGGTACTTTTTGAGTTTTCTATAAAATTTAACCTAGAAACATAAAATTAAGCATGTAGAGCCCTTAGTAAATGAGAATAAAAGGGGACTATTTGGTATTTTTTCGTCTTTCGACTGGTACTTTTTGAGTTTTCTATAAAATTTAACCTAGAAACATGAAATTAAGCATGCGGAGGCCTTAGTTAATGAGAATCTATAAAAGGGGACTTTTTGGTACTTTTTCGTCTTTCGACTGATACTTTTTGAGTTTTCTATAAAATTTAACCTAGAAACATGAAATTAAGCATGTAGAGCCCTTAGTAAATGAGAATCTATAAAAGGGGACTTTTTGGTACTTTTTCGTCCTTCTACTGGTACTTTTGAGTTTTCTATAAAATTTAACCTAGAATCATGAAATTAAGCATGTAGAGCCCTTAGTAAATGAGAATCTATAAAAGGGGACTTTTTGGTACTTTTTCGTCTTTCGACTGATACTTTTTGAGATTTCTATAAAATTTAACCTAGAAACATGAAATTAAGCATGTAGAGCCCGGAGTAAATGAGAATCTATAAAAGGGGACTTTTTGGAACTTTTTCGTCTTTCGACTGGTTCTTTTTGAGTTTTCTATAAAATTTAACCTAGAAACATGAATTTAAGCATGTAGAGTCCAGAGTAAATGAGAATCTATAATAGGGGACTTTTTAGTACTTTTTCGTCCTTCGACTGGTACTTTTTGAGTTTTCTATAAAATTTAACCTAGAAACATGAAATTAAGCATGTAGAGCCCAGAGTAAATGAGAATCTATAATAGGGGACTTTTTGGTACTTTTTCGTCCTTCGACTGGTACTTTTTGAGTTTTCTATAAAATTTAATCTAGAAACATGAAATTAAGCATGCGGAGGCCTTAGTTAATGAGAATCTATAAAAGGGGACTTTTTGGTACTTTTTCGTCCTTCGACTGGTACTTTTTGAGTTTTCTACAAAATTTAACCTAGAAACATAAAATTAAGCATGTAGAGCCCTTAGTAAATGAGAATCTATAAAAGGGGACTATTTGGTATTTTTTCGTCTTTCGACTGGTACTTTTTGAGTTTTCTATAAAATTTAAACTAGAAACATGAAATTAAGCATGTAGAGCCCTTAGCAAATGAGAATCTATAAAAGGGGACTTTTTGGTACTTTTTCGTCCTTCGACTGGTACTTTTTGAGTTTTCTATAAAATTTGACCTTGAAACATGAAATTAAGCATGTAAAGCCCTTTGTAAATGAGAATCTATAAAAGGGGACTTTTTGGTACTTTTTCGCCTTTCGACTGATACTTTTTGAGTTTTCTATAAAATTTAACCTAGAAACATGAAATTAAGCATGTAGAGCCCGGAGTAAATGAGAATCTATAAAAGGGGACTTTTGGTACTTTTTCGTCCTTCGTCTGGTACTTTTTAAGTTTTCTATAAAATTTAACCTAGAAACATGAAATTAAGCACTTAGAGCCCAGAGTAAATGAGAATCTATAATAGGGGACTTTTTGCTACTTTTTCGTCCTTCGACTGGTACTTTTTGAGTTGAGTTTTTCGTCCTTCGACTGATACTTTTTGAGTTTTCTATAAAATTCAACCTAGAAACATGAAATTAAGCATGTAGAGCCCGGAGTAAATGAGAATCTATAAAAGGGGACTTTTTGGAACTTTTTCGTCTTTCGACTGGTACTTTTTGAGTTTTCTATAAAATTTAACCTAGAAACATGAATTTAAGCATGTAGAGTCCAGAGTAAATGAGAATCTATAATAGGGGACTTTTTAGTACTTTTTCGTCCTTCGACTGGTACTTTTTGAGTTTTCTATAAAATTTAACCTAGAAACATGAAATTAAGCATGTAGAGCCCAGAGTAAATGAGAATCTATAATAGGGGACTTTTTGGTACTTTTTCGTCCTTCGACTGGTACTTTTTGAGTTTTCTATAAAATTTAACCTAGAAACATGAAATTAAGCATGCGGAGGCCTTAGTTAATGAGAATCTATAAAAGGGGACTTTTTGGTACTTTTTCGTCCTTCGACTGGTACTTTTTGAGTTTTCTATAAAATTTAACCTAGAAACATAAAATTAAGCATGTAGAGCCCTTAGTAAATGAGAATCTATAAAAGGGGACTATTTGGTATTTTTTCGTCTTTCGACTGGTACTTTTTGAGTTTTCTATAAAATTTAACCTAGAAACATGAAATTAAGCATGTAGAGCCCTTAGCAAATGAGAATCTATAAAAGGGGACTTATTGGTACTTTTTCGTCCTTCGACTGGTACTTTTGAGTTTTCTATAAAATTTAACCTAGAAACATGAAATTAAGCATGTAGAGCCCGGAGTAAATGAGAATCTATAAAAGGGGACTTTTTGGAACTTTTTCGTCTTTCGACTGGTACTTTTTGAGTTTTCTATAAAATTTAACCTAGAAACATGAATTTAAGCATGTAGAGCCCAGAGTAAATGAGAATCTATAATAGGGGACTTTTTGGTACTTTCTCGTCCTTCGTCTGGGACTTTTTGAGTTTTCTATAAAATTTAACCTAGAAACATGAAATTAAGCATGTAGAGCCCAGAGTAAATGAGAATCTATAATAGGGGACTTTTTGCTACTTTTTCGTCCTTCGACTGGTACTTTTTGAGTTGAGTTTTTCGTCCTTCGACTGGTACTTTTTGAGTTTTCTATAAAATTTAACCTAGAAACATGAAATTAAGCATGTAGAGCCCAGAGTAAATGAGAATCTATAATAGGGGACTTTTTGGTACTTTTTCGTCCTTCGACTGGTACTTTTTGAGTTTTCTATAAAATTTAACCTAGAAACATGAAATTAAGCATGTAGAGCCCAGAGTAAATGAGAATCTATAATAGGGGACTTTTTGGTACTTTTTCGTCCTTCGACTGGTACTTTATGAGTTTTCTATAAAATTTAACCTAGAAACTTGAAATTAAGCATGCGGAGGCCTTAGTTAATGAGAATCTATAAAAGGGGACTTTTTGGTACTTTTTCGTCCTTCGACTGGTACTTTTTGAGTTTTCTATAAAATTTAACCTAGAAACATAAAATTAAGCATGTAGAGCCCTTAGTAAATGAGAATCTATAAAAGGGGACTATTTGGTATTTTTTCGTCTTTCGACTGGCACTTTTTTAGTTTTCTATAAAATTTAACCTAAAAACATGAAATTAAGCATGTAGCGCCCTTAGCAAATGAGAATCTATAATAGGGGACTTTTTAGTACTTTTTCGTCCTTCGACTGGTACTTTTTGAGTTTTCTATAAAATTTGACCTAGAAACATGAAATTAAGCATGTAGAGACCTTAGTAAATGAGAATCTATAAAAGGGGACTTTTTGGTACTTTTTCGTCTTTCGACTGATACTTTTTGAGTTTTCTATAAAATTTAACCTAGAAACATGAAAATTAAGCATGTAGAGCCCGGAGTAAATGAGAATATATAAAAGGGGACTTTTGGAACTTTTTCGTCTTTCGACTGGTACGTTTTGAGTTTTCTATAAAATTTAACCTAGAAACATGAATTTCAGCATGTAGAGCCCAGAGTAAATGAGAATCTATAATAGGGGACTTTTTGGTACTTTTTCGTCCTTCGACTGGTACTTTTTGAGTTTTCTATAAAATTTAACCTAGAAACATGAAATTAAGCATGTAGAGCCCTTAGTAAATGAGAATCTATAAAAGGGGACTTTTTGGTACTTTTTCGTCTTTCGACTGGTACTTTTTGAGTTTTCTATAAAATTTAACCTAGAAACATGAAATTAAGCATGTAGAGCCCGGAGTAAATGAGAATCTATAAAAGGGGACTTTTTGGTACTTTTTCGTCCTTCGACTAGTACTTTTGAGTTTTCTATAAAATTTAACCTAGAAACATGAAATTAAGCATGCGGAGGTCTTAGTTAATGAGAATCTATAAAAGGGGACTTTTTGGTACTTTTTCGTCCTTCGACTGGTACTTTTTAAGTTTTCTATAAAATTTAACCTAGAAACATAAAATTAAGCATGTAGAGCCCTTATTAAATGATAATCTATAAAAGGGGACTATTTGGTACTTTTTCGTCTTTCGACTGGTACTTTTTGAGTTTTCTATAAAATTTAACCTAGAAACATGAAATTAAGCATGTAGAGCCCTTAGTAAATGAGAATCTATAAAAGGGGACTTTTTGGTACTTTTTCGTCTCTCGACTGGTACTTTTTTAGAGTTCTATAAAATTTAACCTAGAAACATGAAATTAAGCATGTAGAGCCCTTAGCAAATGAGAATCTATAATAGGGGACTTTTTAGTACTTTTTCGTCCTTCGACTGGTACTTTTTGAGTTTTCTATAAAATTTGACCTAGAAACATGAAATTAAGCATGTAGAGCCCTTAGTAAATGAGAATCTATAAAAGGGGACTTTTTGGTACTTTTTCGTCTTTCGACTGATACTTTTTGAGTTTTCTATAAAATTTAACCTAGAAACATGAAATTAAGCATGTAGAGCCCGGAGTAATGAGAATATATAAAAGGGGACTTTTTGGAACTTTTTCGTCTTCGACTGGTACTTTTTGAGTTTTCTATAAAATTTAACCTAGAAACATGAAATTAAGCATGCGAGGCCTTAGTTAATGAGAATCTATAAAAGGGGACTTTTTGGTACTTTTTCGTCCTTCGACTGGTACTTTTTGTGTTTTCTATAAAATTTAACCTAGAAACATAAAATTAAGCATGTAGAGCCCTTATTAAATGATAATCTATAAAAGGGGACTATTTGGTACTTTTTCGTCTTTCGACTGGTACTTTTGAGTTTTCTATAAAATTTAACCTAGAAACATGAAATTAAGCATGTAGAGCCCTTAGTAAATGAGAATCTATAAAAGGGGACTTTTTGGTACTTTTTCGTCTCTCGACTGGTACTTTTTTAGTTTTCTATAAAATTTAACCTAGAAACATGAAATTAAGCATGTAGAGCCCTTAGCAAATGAGAATCTATAATAGGGGACTTTTTAGTACTTTTTCGTCCTTCGACTGGTACTTTTTGAGTTTTCTATAAAATTTGACCTAGAAACATGAAATTAAGCATGTAGAGCCCGGAGTAAATGAGAATCTATAAAAGGGGACTTTTTGGTACTTTTTCGTCCTTCGACTAGTACTTTTTGAGTTTTCTATAAAATTTAACCTAGAAACATGAAATTAAGCATGCGGAGGTCTTAGTTAATGAGAATCTATAAAAGGGGACTTTTTGGTACTTCTTCGTCCTTCGACTGGTACTTTTTGAGTTTTCTATAAAATTTAACCTAGAAACATAAAATTAAGCATGTAGAGCACTTATTAAATGATAATCTATAAAAGGGGACTATTTGGTACTTTTTCGTCTTTCGACTGGTACTTTTTGAGTTTTCTATAAAATTTAACCTAGAAACATGAAATTAAGCATGTAGAGCCCTTAGTAAATGAGAATCTATAAAAGGGGACTTTTTGGTACTTTTTCGTCTCTCGACTGGTACTTTTTTAGTTTTCTATAAAATTTAACCTAGAAACATGAAATTAAGCATGTAGAGCCCTTAGCAAATGAGAATCTATAATAGGGGACTTTTTAGTACTTTTTCGTCCTTCGACTGGTACTTTTTGAGTTTTCTATAAAATTTGACCTAGAAACATGAAATTAAGCATGTAGAGCCCTTAGTAAATGAGAATCTATAAAAGGGGACTTTTTGGTACTTTTTTCGTCTTTCGACTGATACTTTTTGAGTTTTCTATAAAATTTAACCTAGAAACATGAAATTAAGCATGTAGAGCCCGGAGTAAATGAGAATCTATAAAAGGGGACTTTTTGGTACTTTTTCGTCCTTCGACTAGTACTTTTTGAGTTTTCTATAAAATTTATCCTAGAAACATGAAATTAAGCATGCGGAGGCCTTAGTTAATGAGAATCTATAAAAGGGGACTTTTTGGTACTTTTTCGTCCTTCGACTGGTACTTTTTGTGTTTTCTATAAAATTTAACCTAGAAACATAAAATTAAGCATGTAGAGCCCTTATTAAATGATAATCTATAAAAGGGGACTATTTAGTACTTTTTCGTCTTTCGACTGGTACTTTTTGAGTTTTCTATAAAATTTAACCTAGAAACATGAAATTAAGCATGTAGAGCCCTTAGTAAATGAGAATCTATAAAAGGGGACTTTTTGGTACTTTTTCGTCTTTCGACGGGTACTTTTTGAGTTTTCTATAAAATTTAACCTAGAAACATGAAATTAAGCATGTAGAGCCCTTAGCAAATGAGAATCTATAATAGGGGACTTTTTAGTACTTTTTCGTCCTTCGACTGGTACTTTTTGAGTTTTCTATAAAATTTGACCTAGAAACATGAAATTAAGCATGTAGAGCCCTTAGTAAATGAGAATCTATAAAAGGGGACTTTTTGGTACTTTTTCGTCTTTCGACTGATACTTTTTGAGTTTTCTATAAAATTTAACCTAGAAACATGAAATTAAGCATGTAGAGCCCGGAGTAAATGAGAATATATAAAAGGGGACTTTTTGGAACTTTTTCGTCTTTCGACTGGTACTTTTTGAGTTTTCTATAAAATTTAACCTAGAAACATGAATTTCAGCATGTAGAGCCCAGAGTAAATGAGAATCTATAATAGGGGACTTTTTGGTACTTTTTCGTAATTCGACTGGTACTTTTTGAGTTTTCTATAAAATTTAACCTAGAAATATGAAATTAAGCATGTAGAGCCCAGAGTAAATGAGAATCTATAATAGGGGACTTTTTCGTACTTTTTCGTCCTTCGACTGGTACTTTTTGAGTTTTCTATAAAATTTAACCTAGAAACATGAAATTAAGCATGTAGAGCCCTTAGTAAATGAGAATCTATAAAAGGGGACTTTTTGGTACTTTTTCGTCTTTCTACTGGTACTTTTTGAGTTTTCTATAAAATTTAACCTAGAAACATGAAATTAAGCATGTAGAGCCCGGAGTAAATGAGAATCTATAAAAGGGGACTTTTTGGAACTTTTTCGTCTTTCGACTGGTACTTTTTGAGTTTTCTATAAAATTTAACCTAGAAACATGAATTTAAGCATGTAGAGCCCAGAGTAAATGAGAATCTATAATAGGGGACTTTTTGGTACTTTCTCGTCCTTCGTCTGGGACTTTTTGAGTTTTCTATAAAATTTAACCTAGAAACATGAAATTAAGCATGTAGAGCCCAGAGTAAATGAGAATCTATAATAGGGGACTTTTTGCTACTTTTTCGTCCTTCGACTGGTACTTTTTGAGTTGAGTTTTTCGTCCTTCGACTGGTACTTTTTGAGTTTTCTATAAAATTTAACCTAGAAACATGAAATTAAGCATGTAGAGCCCGGAGTAAATGAGAATATATAAAAGGGGACTTTTTGGAACTTTTTCGTCTTTCGACTGGTACTTTTTGAGTTTTCTATAAAATTTAACCTAGAAACATGAATTTCAGCATGTAGAGCCCAGAGTAAATGAGAATCTATAATAGGGGACTTTTTGGTACTTTTTCGTAATTCGACTGGTACTTTTTGAGTTTTCTATAAAATTTAACCTAGAAATATGAAATTAAGCATGTAGAGCCCAGAGTAAATGAGAATCTATAATAGGGGACTTTTTCGTACTTTTTCGTCCTTCGACTGGTACTTTTTGAGTTTTCTATAAAATTTAACCTAGAAACATGAAATTAAGCATGTAGAGCCCTTAGTAAATGAGAATCTATAAAAGGGGACTTTTTGGTACTTTTTCGTCTTTCTACTGGTACTTTTTGAGTTTTCTATAAAATTTAACCTAGAAACATGAAATTAAGCATGTAGAGCCCGGAGTAAATGAGAATCTATAAAAGGGGACTTTTTGGTACTTTTTCGTCCTTCGACTAGTACTTTTTGAGTTTTCTATAAAATTTAACCTAGAAACATGAAATTAAGCATGCGGAGGCCTTAGTTAATGAGAATCTATAAAAGGGGACTTTTTGGTACTTTTTCGTCCTTCGACTGGTACTTTTTGTGTTTTCTATAAAATTTAACCTAGAAACATAAAATTAAGCATGTAGAGCCCGGAGTAAATGAGAATCTATAAAAGGGGACTTTTTGGTACTTTTTCGTCTTTCGACTGGTACTTTTTGAGTTTTCTATAAAATTTAACCTAGAAACATGAAATTAAGCATGTAGAGCCCTTAGTAAATGAGAATCTATAAAAGGGGACTTTTTGGTACTTTTTCGTCTCTCGACTGGTACTTTTTGAATTTTCTATAATATTGATCCTAGAAGCATGAAATTAAGTATGTAGAGCCTGGAGTAAATGAGAATCTATAAAAGGGGACTTTTTGGTACTTTTTCGTCTTTCGACTGGTACTTTTTGAGTTTTCTATTAAATTGAACCTAGAAACATGAAAATAAGCATTTAGAGCCCGTAGTAAATGAGAATCTATAAAAGGGGACTTTTTGGTACTTTTTCGTTCTTCAAAAGGTACTTTATGAATTTTCTATAATATTGAAAATAGAAACATGAAAGTATGCATGTAGAGTAGAGTGGGTCGGTCTCTATGGACAAAAAAAAGTTGTGTCAGTCACCCCCTAGGATTAAAGATATGTTAATAACATTTCCAAAAATATAAAAAATATTTTTTTGCCACGCCTAGAAATACCGCCCTTTTTGTTTTTTATATATTACGCCGCCATTTTAAGTCCGATCGTAACATGTCATATATCAATATTTATGGCTTGACTGTAGCTATATTTCACTCTTAGAAAATTTTTTTATTCGACGACATTCTCTATGCGTGACCTCTGATATCTCGGATCCTTCCCCAAAATCTAAAATTGTGGCTATACTGGAATAAAGTACATTGAATTATATGAACTATTAGCTTTTAAAATGCTCACTTTTATGAAAAAACACCTATTTTATAGATATTTAAAAATGTTCAAGTATTTATCAACCGTTCTCACAACAAACAATTAATTTGCCAGGAAAAACAGTCGAAAAAATTTTTTTTATGAACTATATAAAACAGAAATCCTTTTAATTTTTTCAGTTATAAACCATTTTATTTCTAACTTCCTTTCAAAATAAAAGAAAGTTAACTACATATATCCTACAGCAATATAGTGGTTTAGCTATGTCCGTCCTACTGTCAGTCCATGTAAACCTTGTTGTCAAACTACAAATCGCAATTTTCCAGATAATTTGATGAAAATAGGCTCAAATATTTCATTTTACCAAAGGACGAAGTTGTTTGAAGATGGATTAAATCGGAGCCTTTAATTGTGGCTTGCCGTTATTTCCCTCTTAAACACTACCATTATGATAAAATTCTGCATATCTAACTCCTATATGAACATAAATCCCTCCACTAAATTTTGTTGGGATCGGTCTATAATTGATCCTAGCTCCCATATATAGGCACTTTCAGAAAATCAGTTTTTCATCAATAAATTGCTTAAAAAGTAGTGGACAAATTTCTATATAAATGCTTTATTAAAAAAGAAATCACATTTTAGATATACTCATAACTGGTATCATTCCCGACTAATATTTATACCCTACACCACTATAGTGATGTAGGCTCTTTCAGAAAATCAGTTTTTCATCAATAAATTGCTTAAAAAGTAGTGGACAAATTTCTATATAAATGCTTTATTAAAAATAAATCACATTTTAGATATACTCATAACTGGTATCATTCCCGACTAATATTTATACCCTACACCACTATAGTGGTGTACAAAAATATTGGTCCTACACTCACCTTAAAGTATACCGATCGATTCAGAATCATTTTTTGAGTCGATTAAGACATGTCTGTCCGTCCGTCTGGCTGGCTGTCCATCTAAACCTTGTGCGCAAGGTACAGGCCGCAATTTTCAAGATAATTTGATGAAACTTGGCCCAAGCATGTTTTTGGGCACAGGGACGAAGCCCAAATTCGGTCCATTATTTCACCAAGCCTCCATACAACCGTACCTCCCGATTTGGGCTTTTTATGCCATAATTACGTCAAATATACTGTTATCTCTCTAAAAATTAACACAAATAAGTTTTATATAAGTATAAATGACACTGCAGATTTTCGTAATGATCGGCCCTTATTTGACCCTAGCCCCCATACAAACCCCTCTTCAAAAAATGTCTTAGACGTCTAAAATTGACTTGTAACCATTTGTATCGCAATGAAACAAAACTAACTGTTATTTAAAAATATATCCTTTTCCCAAATTTAATAAGGATTGGCCCATATTTGACCTATACTCCTATATAAAGCCTCATTTAGAAAATTTTGATTTTTATCAATAACTTGCTTAAATACTTTGGAATTAAGGTAAAATTCAAAGTTATTTTTAAAATTTTAAAAATATACTCATGGTGTAGGATATTATATGGTCGACCATGCCCGTCTATACTTTCCTACTTGTTTTTTATTAGTTTTTATTTCAAGAACTTCTTTAAAAATATATAACTATTTAAGAAAAGTTAATATATCTTTAAATAAATTTATTACATTTTATAAAAATTAGTATAAACATTTTTGAAAATTGTTAAAAAAAAACGAGCAAGTAATTGTATGGTAAAAACATGAAATATTTTTATAAACTCCTTAATTTTTCATCGATTTTTATAAAATAAAATGTTTAGTTTAGTGAATAAAATTATCTTTCTTGTGTTAAGATAGGGGGCAGAATGAAATTTTTGTATTGTAAATTAATTTGAAAAAATAGTTTTCGACCATATCCCCAGCAAATTAATTGTTTGTAGTTAGAACTATACAGGTAGTTTTAAATACCTGTAAAATAGCTGTTTATGCATAAAAGTGAGCATTTTAGAAGCAAATAGCTCATATAATTAAATGTATTTTATTACTGTACAGCCACAATTTTAGATTTTGGGGAAGGATCCGAGATATCAGAAGTCGAGCATAGAATATGACGTCGAATTAAAAAATTGTCAGAGGGTGAAATATAGCTACAGTCAAGCCATAAATATTGATATATTATATGTTACAATCGGACTTAAAATGGCGACGTTATATATAAAAAACAAAAAGGGCGGTATTTCTAGGCGTGGCAAAAAAATATTTTTTATATTTTTTGAAATGTTATTAACATATCTTTAATCGTAGGGGGTGACTGACTCAACTTTTTTTTTCGACCCACCCTAATGTAGAGCCTGGATTAAATGAGAAACTATAAAAGGGGACTTTTTGGTACTTTTTTGTTCTTCAAAAAGTACTTTTTGAATTTTCTATAATATTGAACCTAGAAACATGAAATTAAACATGTAGAGCCCGAATTAAGTGAGGACCTATAAAAGGGGACTTTTTGGTACTTTTTCGTTCTTCAAAAAGTACTTTTTGAATTTTTTATAATATTGATCCTAGAAGCATGAAATTAAGCATGTAGAGCCTGGAGTAAATGAGAATCTATAAAAGGGGACTTTTTGGTACTTTTTCGTTCTTCAAAAGGTACTTTTTGAATTTTCTATAATATTGATCCTAGAAGCATGAAATTAAGCATATAGAGCCTGGAGTAAATGAGAATCTATAAAAGGGGACTTTTTGGTACTTTTTCGTTCTTCAAAAGGTGCTTTTTGAATTTTCTATAATATTGAACCTAGAAACATGAAATTAAGCAAGTACAGCCAAGATTAAGTGATAACCTATAAAAGGGGACTTTTCGGCACTTTTTCGTTCTTCAAAAGGTACTTTTTGAATTTTCTATAATTTTGAACCTAGAAACATGAAATTAAGTACGTAGAGCCCGGAGTAAGTGAGAACATATAAAAGAGGACCTTTTGGTAATTTTTCGTTCTTCAAAAGGTACTTTTTGTGTTTTTTATAACATGAAATTAACCATGTGGAGCCCGGAGTTAATGAGAATCTATAAAAGGGGACCCTTCTTAATTTTTCGTTCTTCAACTGGTACTTTTTTAATTTTCTATAATATTGAACTTAGGAACATGAAATTAAATAAAAGAGGTCTTTTGTTACTTTTTCGTACTTCATTGGTACTTTTTGAGTTTTCCAAAATATTGAATATATGAACATAAATTTAAATAGGGGACTTTTTGATATTGCAGATATATATACATTTACAATAATATTTATTTTATTCCATTACGATGAGGGTAGCGAAGCACACTGGGTATTGCTAGTATGGTATAAAACTCTGGGGTTGCGCTAACAAGAAATATATCGACCAAATCCAAAGATTTAAAAACAAGGTGTTAAGGAGCGCTGTTAAAGCTCCATGGTATATTCGGAACTCAGACTTTCATCGCGATCTAGGTATGAGAACTGTTAAAGAAGAGGTACATATCGTGGCTGCAAAACATGATTCCAGACTAAGAATACATGTAAATGTAGAGGCTTCCCAACTTAATAGTACAATTGGACAAAGACGAAGATTAAAGCGAATTAAACCGAGTGACCTACTGAAAACTTAGTCATTATATTTACATTCTCGAGCATCTCTATGTCTCCAATACATATATATATATAAATAATCTGAAGAAAATTGCTTGTTAGTTTGTAATAAAATTAAACAAGTTGCAGCAAATAAAGAAAAAAAAGGATTTCATAGTTAGTTAGTCTGACTCTCTCTGAGTCAAAGATCTGAGGCAAAGAGGATCAGGTCTCCCGAAGAGTTGACAGCTGAGAATAAACCTAAGAAGAAAAAGAGCTCCCCTTCTTCTAATACACAGTTGAAGCAAGCCACACTTCACTCAAAGGAACCTCCTGCGAGTAAGGTTGACTACGCCAAGCCAGATATTTCGAGTTCAGCATGGGAGTGTTGTTGATGAAGTAGGCATCTCACCAATGTGTTAGCACCCTAAGGAACTTGGTGGAAAGTATCTCCCCTCCCTGGGAAGGCGCTACGCTGGGAGTGGCAAAGAAGAAAGAATTTCCGGTACTCTTAAAGTCTACTGTCTACATAAAAGGATGGGGCAGTAAACTGGCTAATGAATGTGGACTGGAAATTCTTGGAGGTCAAAATGCTGAGGTGCCTGTGGAAAAACGGGATGTCTTTTACAGGAAAGAAGAACCTGAGGGAACTCTATTTATAATAGGTATCGACAAGAATTCCATGGCTAGTCTTGCCAAGAATAAAGGTAGGGCTTACTTCGCTTCTAAAGCTGTCATATTCAAAATTGGGAAGGTGCCGATTGGAAGGGCTGTTCCAACAAGCCCCGAAAAGGCTTGTTGTAATCTGACGCTCCCTCCATGCGATATCGACTCTTTCGTAGGGGATTATGTTTCTTGGCCCGCTTTTAGGGATTTATTTACCGCAATTTATATTAATAGCTCGCGGCTTAGGTGAAGCTAAAACAATCGTTTCAAGATATCCATTAAATAATAATAGTTTTGAGTTAACCTGGCGCGATTTATGGAATGCATATGAGAATCCTCGTATGTTGGTTCATAACCAACTTTAGTCTACCTGCCTTTGACAAGGAGTCGATCACAGCACTCAAAACCGTACAGAGCGGAATCGATAGTTTCCTTACGGTACTTTCTATTTAAAGTGTGCCTACATATAATTGGGACCCAATTATCGTGTTTATGTGTATTCAACGTCTACCTAGTTCTACAATTATTTTATAGGAACAGGGCATTAAGGACAAATTAAGTTTATCTACATGGAAGGATTTAGATACTTTTCTGAAGAAATGAATTCTGACTTTGCAATGTCTTCAAGAAATAAAAGGTACAAACTTCACTAATATGGAATCTTCAGTGCAATCTCACAATTCTTCCGTTAAAATTTCTTGTATTTTATGTCCTATCAGTCCCACTACTTGCGAAATTGTGCTTCATTTACATCATTCAGAAAATTCTGTGTTTGAAGGACCTACTGTTTCTACGGAACAGAATTCTGGTGCGGTTCTACAACTCACTAACTCCCACTACCAATCGTCACATACGTCCAATAAAGTAACGTCTAATTCACAGGTATTTCATACTAGTCAAAATCAGTCCGTTCTCTTAGGAACAGCTACGGTAAATATAATTCATAATAACAATAAGTATCAGGTCCGCATTTTAATTGATTCGGGTACGGAATGCTCTTACATTTCTGAACGATTACGAAAAATGTTAAAACTTCCCACGTATTCTGCAAACGCTAAAGTTTCTGGCATCAATAATGTAGTTATTGGAGTTTCTAAATATTGTTAAGAAACGGTAAAGTAGTATTGCTGCTACATTACCGGGATCTGTCTGAATTCTATATTGGGTAACAACATAACCAAGGTATTTTGTCTGTGTTTTGAAAAATCCACACTTTTACGGATTAATTTTTAGGTTGGCTGTTCTTAATCGCCTAAAAAATTATTTAAAGTTTTCCAAATGTTTATTAAAAGTAGTCCCAATTACAATAATGTCGTCCAGGTAGGCAAAGGCTCGCAGAAATGTTGCAGATGTTGAATGTAACCCAGAAGGAATTACGCGCCACTGGTACAATCCTCGACCCGGCACAGCGAAGGTATTATATTTCTTACATTCTTCTTCCAAGGGAATCTGCCAGTATCCATCCTTAAAGTCGATACTGCTTATAAACTTGACATTTCGAAGTCTATTTAAAATTCCGTCTATTCTAGGCAGTGGATACGCATCCGGAACAGAACGTTGATTTGGTTGCCGAAAATCCATACAAGTTCGCCATTCCAACTTTCTTTTTCACCAGGGTTATTGGAAAACTGTATGGGCTGCAAGAAAGTTCAATACATCTGCGAGCAATTAGTTAATTCACCTCAGCGTGAATTTTATATTGCATTGCAGGATTCCTTTGTCTTTCATCACTATTTTATGTTTCGCGATATTCCAGTATGTTTTGAAATTTTGGCAGTTCGTTCTCCAGGAATCGCGAAATTTCCAATTGATGGTTTAAGATGTTACTACTATCTTCTACTTTCGATTTCTCGATGTACGGTTAGTCTAATACTACTGCTTACCTTTTCCCTGTGCCTATTATGAAACGAGTAGGATTCTTTCTGGCGTTCTTGTTTCCTCTATACGATAAGGCATCCACAGCTGAAAGTGGCATTGAATTGCTGTAGCAAGTCTAGTCCTATGAAGATGTTTTCTGTGGCTTCTTTCATTATTAGAAATTCACATTCATTAGTGATGTTTCCCAGGGTAACTTTAAATATCACCGTTCTGAAATAACTCGATGAAATCCATCTGCAAGAAGGACATCGATATTGAGAGGAATGTAAAAAGGATTTGCTGATATTTGCCGAACTTGGCTCGATGTTATAAAGCTTCTTGTTGCTCCGGTATCTATTATTGAATTAAATAGCTGACGTTCTATTAAAATATAAGCCGTAAATTTTTCCTTTGGGTTTCCATATGTTTGTGTCCTTTACATTCATTTGGTTGGTAAACTAAACAATCTGTACTATCGATCAGCATTCGATGATGTTCTCTGCGCCAGTGTTGAGGAATACTTTCTAAATCGTCCGCTAACTGGATTAATTCGTTTAATGTGTTGAAATCTCTCCGTCGAATGTACCACTGGTAATCTGGATGAGCGTTTCTCTCAATTCTTTAATCTTCGGACAGATTTGAGTGGCGCATTAGGTCTTGTAGAGCAAGTATGTATTTCTTGATCGTTCCCAAGGACGCTGAGTATGTTTGCTAATTCCATCCTCCAGCTTTCCGAAGTATCGTGAGGGTTGTAAGAAATTATAAAAATCTTCTTTAAACATTTTCCACTTTTCCCAATGTTTGTTGTTTTTTCGGAACCAGATTAATGCTTTATCTCTAATGTATGAACGTGCTGTTGGAATGAATGTTTGTAAGACAATTAAAGATCTTAAGAGCTAAATACAAAAATCTTAAAACTAACTAGAACAATGATAAGACATCTTGTGTACATGTGTACTTTCAGTCTTATTAGTGTAATGTTTCTATCTTAGCATGGGGTAATAACTGCATTAGTGATATAAATAAATTTCATGCCTCATTATTAACTCTAACATTTATGTATTGTTTATGCGTTACATAAACAACAGAATTAAGGTGCATCTTAAAACTAGAAACAAAGATAATACATATTTATTTGTAGTACAAACAAACGAATATAACATTTTTTATGACCTAACCCATGCACTTGAACTTATAATTTATGATCTTTTTTTATGTTACTTAAACAAAATTAAACATATATAAATGCGTGTTCAATTCTGAACATTCTGCCGGGCCCGCAATGGCAATGGTGTAGAAAAATCTATCTTAACTACTTCTCTTTGTTTACAATATTTGTTCTTCAGAACTAGACCAATGAATATAAATATAATTATAATAATTAAAATTAGACATGTGAAAATGAAGCCGTTTTAGATCGATTTTGGTATCCTTTATATTAAGCACTTCCTTAATTAGATGGTTGATTTCTTTGGCGTTATTTATAATAGTAACATCAAACGGTTTTACCAACTTAGCTTCTATTTTGTCTGGATCTACACACTATGTTGATGCCTGAATATCTGAATTTACTGCAGATTCTAAGTGTCGAGCAGCTGACAGAGTTATTCCTTCATACGTTGCTGTACATCCTTCTGCTAGTTTTAGTACACCTTTTGTTGGATTATTTGGACCACAATCTATTGTTAAGACTAGATTGTCGAATACGTTAAATATCCATTGATTTTCCGTAGAAAGATGCTTCCACACACTTTTCCTTGGAACAGCTTCAAATCCACATTCAGCATGCCGGGATTGTTTTAGCGCTGATACTTCACAAGACCGCTCTATGGCTGGCTTCCAGGGCATATTTCCAAAACAGTTGTACTGACCTTGAAGACTCTTCCCACACTTATTTAATTTTGATTGTGACATTAGGAAGTACATATTAGTTGCGAAGTTATACACTATGAACTCATCCTTTACTCTTGGCATAACGGCGCTATTGTTAACGTGCACAGGAAGTATTAAAGGTATTTCTATCTGAACCACGAGTCTAGCATCAATTATAGTACCCTTCGCCTTCATTCCATGATATACTTCTTTTAGTTCAGTACCAGTTGCCTTTTCAGGAAGAACTAAATTATTTGGCAACACGTTTTCTATGTGCAATAGTTCTTTTTGTAGTTGGGATGGTGTAAGAAGGTCAGTATTTATATGACCGTGATTGATATCAATCAGCATATTTATTACAGAAGATTGTATCTTCTGACATTCATCAATCATTAAATTTAATTGGGTGGTCAATACGGAAAACAGCAATGTTAAACGCTCTTCACTCGCTTCATTTTTCGTTTGATCGTAGAATAACTTTAATTGGCCGTACATTTGTTTAAAATTGTTATTGACATCTTCTGTTGTCTTTTTCAGCACATTTACTGTCGAATCAATGACGGATGTTTGTTGTTTTATTAATTTATTTAAGTCATCTTGGTTACTGAAAATGTTTTTCATGTTTTCCTCCATCTGCTTCCGATCGTCTGCGTCCATCATTCCAAAGAGAACATGATAAATAGATCCTACGAACTCAAAGGGTGCTCTTTTCTTGTGGCTTTTATTTATTAGAAGTTTGTTATTTTGATCAAGTAACTTATATCTGCTTTCCATCACTGACATCACCATTTCACAGGAGTCCTTAAATAAATTTAACTTCGGACATTATTCTCTTACTTTCCCCATCAGTTTACCAATCCTCTCCAGTTCTTGGTAATACAAGAATAAATCATAGTAAACTACTAAATTCCACTTCGAATTTATGGCGTTTAGTTGTCCAACCTTATCCAGATACAGTGCTGTATTTGCTGATAAGTTGCTTATCGAGACTACGTTGTTCATGTTAATTGGTAGTGCTTTGACTGGGTTCATTATCATCAACATCATATAAATTGTAACCAACATAGTTTTTTCTCTTCTGGCTTCGTCGTTGTTACACAGCTCATTACTGATGCCGAATTCTGTTCTTCTGAATCCGTAGATACTAATGGACACAATTTGCTAATAGGTCTTTTCAGCGAGCTATTTGCAAGATTCAATGCTACAACTCTTACTTTGCCGCTATGTACTTCTGTAATTCTCGCAAGCGGCCAACTTGCTGGATGAGTATTTTCATCCGTGATTAGTACTACTGTACCTTCTTTTAAATTCTCTGACGGAAACTTTCATTTGTTCCTTTGCTGTAGCGTAGTCGAATACTCCTGTTTCCATCTGACCCAAAAGTCTTTTCTTAGTTTCTGGATTAGTTTCCATCTATTTAGCGAATTAATATTTGCTTCTTCAACAAGTTCGGGACAGGCATTCAGGGGACGTCCTATTAAAAAGTGTCCCGGAGTTAAGGCATTAACTTTCTAGATGGATCGCCTTTGTCTTCATGCACACAAATACAGCTATATACCCTTTGTAGGATTTTTACCCTCTGCCTTTCGAAAATTTCATTTGAATAGGGCCAGCATAGTCTATACCAACATGTTGAAATGGAGCTGATATCGTTACGCGTGATTTTGGAAGATTGCCCATGTAATGTTGAAATATGCGCCTTTTCTATCAACAAAGATGTCAAATGGGACTTTCGCAATATTATAGGATGTTGTTGATTTTATGGTAAATTTGAATTTTGCAATCTACCACCGACACGAATTATTCCATTCTTGTCTATAAAGGGAAACAAACTCGCTATTCTGCTGCATCTATTTACTACGACAAATGCTGCCATCTCCTCTTGCAATTGTATTTCTTGATGACATCGTATAATTAATTCTTCAGCTTCTTCTAGTTCCTTCACCGAAAGATATTGAGTGGCGTACGATTTTTTGTGAAGCTTATTTTTAAACCTTATAATAAATGCCACCAGTTTCGAAAAGCTCGAAAATTTATTCGTAAGCTTTATTATCAGAGAATCTTTATTTGAAGTTGTAGTTATCATCACCTTAACCGTTTCTGCTTCTTTTTTAGGCCAGAACTCAGACGCCAATTTTAACCATTCTGGACCATTCTACCACATCATATATGCATTTCGTTTAAAAGCACTTCTGCACGATTATCTTTGCTGCTCACATGTCTCCACTTAGCGTCTGGAATCATATTTATTATTTCAGCAACGCGATTTCTAACGAATTTGTCCTTGTTGGTTTTGTTTGCTATCCAGGCCAATGTAATTGTTGAATCGCTCCAGGCATACACCACATGTTGTCTATTAATTGTAGCTGAAACTTTATTCAGTAGTTTTGCTAACAGATGCGCAGCACACAGCTCTAGCTTCGGTAAAGTTTTCCTATTTTTTATTGGATTTACTTTGGTTTTTGCAGCAACAAGTGTTATTGACTTTCCAATTTTTAAATAAACTACTGCTGCATACGCTTTTTCTGATGGTGGTTATGTTTATCTGTAACCACCTTGGTACACGAATTTCTTGTAGTTCGGGCAGATTTGTTGTAAACTGCTGCCATTCTTCCCTTAATTGAGCTGGTAATTCTTCGTCCCATGTACATTGTAATAGCCATATTTTCTGTACGAATAATTTTGCGACTATTGTTACTGGGGACAACCATCCTAATGGATCGAAGATTTTAGCTACTTCGGATAGTGCACGTCTTTTGGTTAATTCGCCATTTAATGAAAAGTTTAAGTAGAAATTGAATTGATCTAACACTGGATCCCACTGCAACGCCAACGTTTTTACGGATTCGTCATCTTTAATTTGTATTACAGCATTATTTGTTGAATGGCTTAAATCATCACTTATATTAAAGTCATTTGATAACCACTTTCTTAAATTGAAGCCATATTTTCCAAGTGGGCTCATAGTCTCATGTTGAATATATTTACATTGAGATATAGTATCTGCTCCTGTCATAAGGTCATCTATGTAGAAGTCTTTTTTAATAATATTTTTTATTTCTTCATTTGGACAGCTATCTGCGATATGAAATAGCACCCATACTGCTAAAATGGTGCAGAAGCAGTTCCACATGTCACTGTTGTTAATTTATATTCTTTAATAGTCGCTTTTGTTTCTTCTCTCCATAGGATATGTTGGTAGTTTTGATGTTTTGGCACAACTTTAACCTGGCGATACATTTTGTCTACGTCTGCTGTGACAACGAATTTCCACAGCCTCCATTTGACAAGAATATCAAATATTTCATTTTGTAGCCTTGGGCCGGTATACATGATATCATTTAGGCTTCTTCCATTTGATGTCTTCGCGGATGCGTCGAATACTACTCTCAATTTTGTAGTCAGACTGCTTTCTCTAATTACCGGCAGGTTAACTATAATTCTGTTGTCGTTGTCAACTTCGGTTGTTTCATTGAAGAGGTCTAAACATATCTTGTCTTCTTCGTAGTCTTCGGAAATGTTTTGTAGTTCTTCCAGCTCCCAAAAACGCTCCAAATTTGTAACTGCAGATAAAACCTTTCTAGGATTCGTCTTCTTATTCACCATGCCTGATAAAGTCCACCCAAATATTGTGGATTGCGCCAAAATACCATATTTTTTGTATATTCCATCTTCAATTATGTTAGTTATGATATTCATGCCAATTACGATGTCAATTCTATCCGATTTATTTAGTGATGGATCAGCTAACACAAAGTTGTTCCATTCGTCAATATTGAATTTTAACGAATGATCTGGTTGTGCTCCCGTCAGTTGTGGTAAAATCAATGCATCTGTGTCTATGGACTGGTCGCTTAAAAATCGTGCTTTCATTGTTAATTTTATTTTCGATCTTGAAACTCCAACCACTAAACCTCCAAGACCATGTATTTCGGTTTTGCATTTAATTCGGGGAAGCGCCAATATTTGCGAAGCTTCCTCTGATACCGTTGTCACTTGGGAACAATGATCAATTAATGCTCGTAGCATTATATATTCGCCATGCAGGGACTTCACCTTCACTTGTGCTGTAGCAAGTAACACATTTGCTGGTGAATGTGTACTCATTGAACTAACAGTATTATTTGCTGCTGTTCCTGTTGATTTTACAAAATTTATATGTAAAAGTACATTATGCATTCTTCCACATACTTGGCATTTTGTTTTCGCGAAACATCTCTTATCCATCCTATGGTTTAGGCAGATATTACAAATTTTTGCTTGTCGAATCCAGGAAATCCGGTTTTCTACCGTTAATGCTATGATATTTTTGCACTCACGGATTTTATGGCCGCCTCTTCTACAATAGTTGCAGTAACTGTTCTCTGTTAAAAGCACCGTTGCTCAATAATGATGTTTTTTATTTCCATCTATATTGTTTAGTTTCTTTGTTGTAGACGCCTCCAATGCTTCACATTGCAATACAATAAATTGCATCACATCTTTGAGAATTTGAATATCTTTTGATTTTCGAGTGCTTTGTTCATATAAAATCAGCCCTTCTTTATCGAGCTTTCTAATTATAATTCTCGCTATTATTGGGTCAGCACCTTCCAAACTAACTCCCATCGCTTTTAATGCTTGCATGCTTTCATTCGTAATATTCAGCAAGTTTCTTAAGCTGCTGCCCGACATTATGTTGGTACTGGGCTGATCCAATATTTTATCCACTAGTTTTGTGAACAAACTTCTTTTATTACCAAATCTTTGATTTAAAATCTCCCAGGCAGCTTTATAATTGTTTTCCGTTATCGGAAGGTTTTGTATAATTTTCACTTCTTTGGAAGTATTTTCTTGCTCTCCTGGAGCATTCTCTGGCTCTCTTGAAGCTCTTTCTAACTTCTGCAGAAGTTTGGCCATACTTCTGCAACGCAGTTCTGCACAGTTTAATAAGATCAACTCCATTTCGGAAGAACTTTTTATCAAAATAGTCCTCTGTTGTCTCTCCAAGCTTATTGAGAACAGTGTCGTTCTCATAAAATTTTCTTTCTAAGCTATCGATGTGTTTTTGATATTGTGCAATTGATGCACTACCGATCTCTGTGCATTCAATCTTCGCCAAAATTGCAGTCAACTGATCTGTGATCTGCTTTTGAGATTCGTATAAATTTTGTCTCTGAGCCATTTTTAATGTTTTTTATATATTTATTATTATTTAAGTCGACTTTTTCTTTTTGAATTTTTATTTATTTATTTTTTTAAAATCTTATTTTATCTTATCGAAGGACCATATATGAACGTGCTGTTCGAATGAATGTTTGTAAAACATTAAGAGTTTATTTAAAATTAAAGATCTTAAGAGCTAAATACAAAAATCTTAAAACAAACTAGAACTATGATAAGACATCTTGTGCACATGTGTACTTTCAGTCTTATCAGTGTAATGTTTCTATCTTAGCATGGGGTAATAACTGCATCAGTGATATAAATATATTTCATGCCTCATTATTAACTCTAACATATATTTATTGTGTTACATAAACAACAGAATTAATGTGCATCTTAAAACTAGAGTTCTTATCACTGCTAGGTCATAAAAAATGATATAACATTTTTTATGACCTTTTTATGACTTATAATTTATGATCTTTTTTTTATGTTACTTAAACAAAATTAAACATATATAAATGCGTATTCAATTCTGAACATCTAAAGAATTTCGGCATTACTCGTGGTAGAAGGTCCGTATCAACACTGTACATATCCGCCAATTCTTCAATGCGTTCAATAAAACCTAATGGATCTTTACCTCCATCGTATTTAATGCCCCATTTTCTAACCAAATCCATTACCACCACGCGATTTTCACTAAATAACTGGTTTTCTGACTGCACTTACGTGGGCAAAGCTATAGAATTCATTTCCTTATTGCTAACTTCTTGTTTAACTGGTGAGGCTGGCAAGACGGCAGGGGAACGGACGGGAATCTGAAGTCTTCCTATAGGGAAGCTGCGTTGCTTGTAATTTTATGTTTCTGTTGTAACTCCAACAGATCTTTCATCTCCTCCTCGGGGTGCCCTGTAGCCACGAATTTGGCAAATTCTTTACGTAGTTCCTCCACGTTCCCTGGAGTATCTATGCCGAATTGATTTAGATAATTCTTCCCGTTTTATGAAGTACACCCAGAAAGTTGTCAGCATAATTTTCAACAGTTATTGGACTTTCAAGTCCCTGCTCGGGCGCCAATGTAACGACACGGTTTTCGCTGGTTGCTGGGGTAGTCTCAGCAGAGTCCAAGGTCGTTTCTTTTAAGTTTTGTTCAAGGAAAACACCAGGTTTTTCAGAAAACGTTACAAACCGTACACTTTATTTAACGCAAACTTAAAATAATGCTACTAGTTTAATGGTGATTACAGTACGTATCATGAGGATACTGCTAGCTTCCAAACTATTTAGAAAGCTACTAATAGGAAGTCTAACCTATTGGCAGTGAAATATGTAGAAGTATTACCTCTATAAATTTCACCAGCTTCCTATTAGTATCTTTCAAAATAGGCAGTAAGTGCGACAATTGGGGAGATTTAATCTCCTCACCAGTTGTTATCGCTTGGCCACCAGCTAGCAGACTGAACTCTACTTAGAAATCACCTGCCTTATATACGCTGGATCCCATATTTATTTACTTGTGTATTATTACAATTCTATAAATGAGCAGGGTTGTATTTAAAAAGTATATAATTATTTAATACTGTAACCAAGAACTAGATGGAGGTGTTTACACTAAGACGGTTACTTACAAAAACACATCATATTTACTTAAATGCAAATTATATAAAAAAATAACGTTTAATCCAAAACAAAATAATATGAAATTCAATAAACAAAACAAAATTCAATAATAATAATAATATATAAAGAAAAATAACAACATAATACGAAATTCAATAATAATAATAATAAAACTATATAACATAACAAAATTCAATACATTTTGATGTAGGCAAAACGAGGGGGTCCGACTTTTGTCGTCAGAACAGTGTATAGGAGTTAACCACTGTTAACTTATACATGGTTTAATATTGAAAACAAAGTAAGCCTGTTGTCTATATTAGAAGCCATAGTCTGATTTCAATGTAATTTTATGGAAATAGTTCCCTGCCTTTATAGGTTATGTCCACAATATTTTTTTTTTCAAATTATATTCATAATTAGGACCTGTGACTCTATCGAAATTTTCGATAGACGAACATTGCACTATGGGCCAGATTAGTATAATTAGTTAGCATAATTAGTTTTTTATAATTTATCACACGCATTAAGTGTGTAACTGAACTGGAGGTCCACCTTCGCGGCAGTGCATTTCGTGCTTTTCATACCTTCTTTGCATCCTACGCATCAAGTTACATGCTACGCTTCTTAAGCGTCAATTTTTTGCTTTATTTACAAAGAATTTCGCATTTTTTAAGTTTTTTATTTATATTTTCACAATTTAACTCGTTTTAGTTTATTAAAATTGTTAAATACACATTAAAAATAGAATATAAATTGTCAAAATCAGCTGACTACTTTAGGCATTCTACGCGTCAAAGCATCCTACGCTTTTGTGCTTGTAACTTGTAGCACACAACAACATTGATTCTATTTTTTTGACAATGCGAAGAAGCGTAGAACGAGTGGAGTGGATCTCCAGCTTAAGTGCCATTGTTGCCTCGTCCCATATAATGAGTTTCGCTTTTTTAATCAGATTTGCATCGCTTAAAGGCACCGCATATATATATATATATATATATATATATATATATATATATATATATATATATATATATATGTACATCCTCCTTTCTCTTACCAGTTCTCTTTTTTCTTTTACCTCTCCGCCCTAACAACGTATATCAAAAATCCAGTTCAGTATTCATCTTCTCCTTGATCCGTAAAAACATGCATGTCAATTTTCATATTTCAAGGTCAATGAGGGCCTTCTAAATTAGTTAAAATGTAAAAAACTGTAATTTTCCACGCACTTTTTTCCTCTTAATTCCAAGTCCATAGTGCAAAAATTTTATTTCTAAATGTTTCAAGGTAAGCTCCAACGTCAGTATAATATGCCTTGCAATTATTGTCTTCATTTAGTTTAGAGAACACCAAAAAATTAGCTGAAATATAAAAAAACACAATTTTGCCACGACATTTTCCTCTCAATTCTACGCCCGTAGTCCAATCTTGTTAGGACTATATGCAAGGCAATTTCCAGCTTCCTATCTCTTTACGGGCCTTTAATATAAGCTATAGAAATTATATATATAGATGTTCAAGTTCGATTTATGGTTTACACTTGTTTTGATAACATATGCAAATACTATTTTTTGCAACGTTAGAATCTTATTAAGCTCCGCTTTATTTGCTGGAAGATTCTAACGAGTAAACCGTTAACGGCACCTAAATATTGTTTGCCACCAATTTACGTTTTGTAAATTAACTACACTCCTTTTCGGATCGTCAACATAAGCACTACGTGCTCTTGGCGTTATTACTTCTACGAGGTAAAATATAAATAAATAAATAAATACAGAGAGATCTAACTACGTCTCATTAAATTTGCAAATATTTTCTTTTATTTTCATAAAATCTTGGGAATTTGTGGTGGAATATTTGGCATCTTCACTCCATCACCCCTTGGAAATCATACAGTCCACCGGAGATATATTTATTATTTATTTCTACGAAAAAAGGTACGTAAATATATTTCAATTGTGAGTAAGTGATAAAAAATTCTATATTTGTTTCGCGAACGCACAGACATATTTATTGTGATTTTTCAATTAGTTTAACTTCTTGTATTTGCGGATATTTTGCACAAATTTTAACTTTAATTTATATCAACAAATATTTGAATTGTTTTGATCCTACGGACAATAATTTAAAGCGATATTGTTGATCTTATTTTGTTATAAATTATTGTTTCATTACATTTTCTTTTGTGCGTTTGTTTGTTTACAGATTTACATCTGTAAATTCTAGGAACAAAATACATATACGGTGTATTCTTGTTCTTCCCTTATATTGGAAACCCTACGGACGCACTGTGAGACATTTGGCACTTTTAGAAAGACATTAATCAAATCTTAGTGATATTGAGTTCTACTTTTAGTTACAGTTAGGAAACAATTGCCCAAACGCTCCACATAATAATCAGCACGATAAGACTGCTGCCACGCCCATTTTTTACAAGTATATTTTGAATAAAAATTTAATTTTTGGTCGCATATATCTCAAACTTTTGCTATCGATTTTGAATTTTTATATATTTTTAGAAAGACAATTTTATACAGATTGCTATTTATATATAAGAAAATGCAAAATTTAAATATTTGTTGCACAGTCTCTGCAAAAAGTTAATAAAACCCATTTTCCTATTTAAACACATTTTCAACGTTTATATACTATTTGAAACGGGTTGGTATTATCCGATTTGTCTCAAATGCTCTGCATTGCAGGTTTAGTGCATGCTCTTCTATAATTTTTACAAACATGCTTTATATAACATCCCTAATAAATATTAGTGTTGTCACTTTTATAAATTTTTCTCAAATTGTACAAATATTTGCATATAATTGAATAGAACATTAACAAAAGATTTATACTATTATTAAAATTTAAAATAATATATAAATTCTGCGGTTGCACAGTGGGGCAGAATAGAAATTTTTTGGAAATAAATCTGGCATTTCTAAACGGCTGATCCGATCGGGATAAAATTTGGCGTGAGCGTAGCCAAGGAGTATTCGAGTTTAAGTTTTGAAGATGAACCCTGCAGATGCCCCAGGGACGGCGCTGTGGCGGCTCAAAGTAGGGTACCTACGACATGTAAAATTTTTAAACTCGTGCCATTTTTTTGTTTTTCACCCAAATGAAAAAATATGCTTGGACATACTACTTATCTCTTATAATATCCGAGTTATAGGCATTTAAAAATTTAGTGATACAAAATTTACCATACCTTGGTCCGCCTTTTTTGAATACCGGGCGTACCGGACCAAATGGACTCAATTTTTTCTTGTTAGTTAGACAACAAAATTTCCAATAATATACAAAAAATTTCAGATCAATATCATTTACAGATCCAAAAATATACTAAAAAATTTTAGATTTTTGCCGTTTTTTTGCCAAAATTGTGTCTTAACTCTTTTATTAATAAAATAAAATTTTCTTTAAGAACATTTAACAATTTTATAGTTTTCTAAAAGGTATCTTTACGCAGAACGCTTTGGCGTAAAAAACTTGTCCTATTTTTTGAAAATGTTGCCACTGCGTCCTTCCGAATATGACCTATTTTTTATCAAAACTTCAACTTTGGGCGACATGTTCTAAAATCCCAAAGCTGGGATCAGAAAACTGAAAGCAGTTTTGGAAACCTATATATGTTTTCTATTTACTCCAAAAGTATTTTCCCAGCCCTGAAAGAAATGTGGACCCTATGGGCAAAAAAGTAAAAAATCCCATTTTTGGGATTTTCATTCCTATTTTTGGGAATTGCGGGATGCCCTTTGACCTTTTCATTTTTTTTTTGCATTTTCTTATTTGAAATAACAAATTTAACAAGCGTTGAAAATTTCATTGAGTTTTGTTCATAAATAAAGATTTTGTCATATATTACATATTTGTTTAATTTCTAAAACTATGATTTATATCAAAATTTTAATAGGGTCGCAGGTAGCTACAACAATTTAGTCCATATTTATCCCTTAATATCATTTTTTAGTTAGATATGGAAATTCTCGACCCTTTACAAAAAATTTCAAGCCAATATCTCAATTACATTCAAAAATATGTTCATTTAAACCTGTGTTCTTTAATTTCATCTTTTTCATATTTTAGTATTAAGTATGACAGAACATACATTTGGTGTTGAATAAAATATTTGGACAATTTTTAAAAATTATTTAGTTAATTATTTTATTAAAGACTATAAAATTGTATATACAATAAAAAAATTATAATTTTATTATGAGCCACGCACAACAACACCTAAATCACCCCACACAAACCACCTTTCCCGCCCACCGAAACATAAAACACAATTTAATACAATATCATCAGTTAGTATAATAGCTATTTTTATTTGAACTGTTTATCTTAAACATAATACAGTTAATTCCTAACACTACTTATTTTCTATAAAATAATCTGTCATATCGGTATACATATCCAGAAGGTAATATAAGTCCTTTAAATCTTCCTTGTTTTGAGATGATAGAGTTTCATAACAAATCCATATTTTTCGCATAGTTGAAAGAACAGGATCAGAAGATAGAAGTAAACTATTAAAAATATCTTCATTCTGTGATTGCCTGGAGCATTTTCTTGAGCTGAATAGTTGAACATGCTTAAAATCTCGCTTAAAACCTCGCTTCCTGGGCTTCTTCTGTTAACTCTCCAAGTGGATATTCGATTCAATTATTATTTGACCATGACACAATACTTTGTGTACTGTTGGTGTTAGTTCCCTCCATGGATACAGAGATACAAGTAATTTAGAAATTTCAGATGTATATTCCCCAAATCGATTTCCATTAATTTTATGTTTACTATTCAGTGCCATTAAAATAGTGTTAACTCTTCGAAGCAACTCCTTGTCGATTCCAGTTATTTTTGAAGTAATTTCAAAATCACGAAAAAACCTTCTCGCCGTATTACCGTCATTTGTACTACCGCAACTTAAAAGTGGTTTGTCGATGTTTAATCCCATCTGAACTTTAAATTCTTCTTGGATTCTGCTTTTTTCCGCAGCTCTCAGTTCTTTCAATTCTTCATTATTCTCTGGCACACTTCTATATTTGAGGTCGTATGCTATGTGTAAAAAGTAATCCAAAAATCGTATTCTGGCATGAAGTGGTGAAGTTCCGAAAGACAGGACTTCTTCATTAATACTTCTGCTTTTGTTTATATTTGAGAATTGCGACTTTTTCTCATTACATATTGAGCATCTCCAGAAGGAAGAAGTTTCTGTTATGGCATTGCTGACCTTTCTATCAATCATTGTTAAGCTTAGCTGATATGATACGTTTATAGAGAATTCCTTTATTTTTATGCAAATGGGCTCCAGTGCATTTATTTCATCTTTTAAATATTCCACTAAATCTTTTGTTGTTTTCTTTGACTCCTTTATATATTCAAATCCAATGGGTCTACAAAAATTTTTTGAACCCGGAGTTGTATTGATCCATATATCTTCAAATGAATTTCCGATGCTTGACGATGATGGATTAAGGGAATATGAACGAATTCGTAATGGCACTAATGATGACATAAATACACTTTTGTAGTCTGCTAATGTCCGACTTCCACAAGCTTGTTTGTATTCTGGAAGTGCTGATAAACCGTCACATCCCCACTTACACATTAAGACAACATCACAGTTATGAATTTTCCTTAGTTGGTCTTCTGAAAAGTCTGACACAATTCTTGATGCTGTGTTTTCGAGCAAAGATGATATTTCAATACAAGCTTCCACATCATTAACAGCAATAGGTGATGGTAGGATAGTTTGTTTTTTTTTTCCTGGATCGCCTTGTACGATGGTAATATATTGTGTCCTTTTTCATGCAGAGCTTTCCTTAATATTTGGTACTTATTTCGACTGAGACCCAGTTCCAACATAAGCGCTATTGCTTCCTCTTCAGTAAAATTTGATTATGATGTTGGAGTTGGTATACTTTCCACAATTCGCTTAAGTCGTTTTGGTGATGCATTAGGAAGAATAGTTGCAATATGTACGACATCCATAGGTTGGTTTTCCTTTTTCAGCATTTCGTTAAATGTATCAGCAATTTCCTCATTTGAGATTGAAAAAAGTTTTTGTGTGACCCTCTTTTTTTTTTGACCTTGAACATAAGTCTTCGTATGACTTGCAAGGCGCTCCTGTTGATGTGGTGTAAGTTGAGATTTCCGTAGTAGTTTCCATCCAACTACAAAATTTTAATCGAAATTTCTTTTGATTTCCATCCACAGACTTACTTTTTACATCAAAAAGTTTTAAAAAGTTTTCAATTTTTGATATGCCTGTTTTGTCTACTTTTCTACTATATGTAGTTTTTATATAATTTGAAATGTCTTCAATTCTTTCTGGCCCTTTTGAAGATACACTCCATAAAACGGAACACAACTCTTCGTACTTTAATGTAATCTTCATTGTAGATTTATTAAATATGGTACTTAAAATCTAAGAAGTTTACTTATATACCAATTCTTGTCATTTCCGATACAGGTATTCCAAAATAAAAAATTACGAATTGTCTACCTATTAACATTTAGGACTATATTACTATAACCTGTAATTCAGTCATTGATATTTCTTATTAGAATGAATGAATGAATCGAAATTATCATTACCTGTATATTTATACCTACATGATCATAAACGAAACAGAACGAAATGATCTGTCGAAAAAATTTAGGTAAAAAATAGTTATAAATTTCTGAAAATTTAAGCATAATAGGACCTTTCAATTATAAGGATAAGCAAACAAATAGAAAATAGGAAAATATAAGATTTAAATATGTTCTGTCATATTTAATACTAAAATATGAAAAATATGAAATTAAAGGATACAGGTTTAAATGAACATATTTTTGAATGTAATTGAGATATTGGCTTGCAAATTTTTGTAAAGAATCGAGAATTTCCATATCTAACTAAAAAAAGATATTAAGGGATAAATATGGACTAAATTGTTGTAGCTATCTGCGACCCTATTAAAATTTTGATATAAATCATAGTTTTAGAAATTAACCAAATATGTAATATATGACAAAATCTTTATTTATGAACAAAACTCAATGAAATTTCAACGCTTGTTAAATTTGTCATTTTAAATAAGAAAATGCAAAAAAAAATTGAAAAGGTCAAAGGGCATCCCGCAATTCCCAAAAATAGGAATGAAAATCCCAAAAATGGGATTTTTTACTTTTTTTCTTTTTGAGTAAATAGAAAACATATTGAGGTTTCCAAAACTGGTTTCAGTTTTCTGATCCCTGCTTTGGGATTTTAGAAAATGTCGCCCAAAGTTGAAGTTTTGATAAAAAATAGGTCATATTCGGAAGGACACAGTGGCAACATTTTCGAAAAATAGGACAAGTTTTTTACGCCAAAGCGTTCTGCGTAAAGATACCTTTTAGAAAACTATAAAATTGTTATATGTTCTTAAAGAAAATTTTATTTTATTAATAAAAGAGTTAAGACACTTTTTTGGCAAAAAAAAAACGCCAAAAATCTAAAATTTTTTGAATTTTTAAATTAAAAAACGTATATTTTTGGATCTGTAAATGATATTGATCTGAAATTTTTTGTATATTATTGGAAATTTTGTTGTCTAACTAACAAGAAAAAATTGAGTTCATTTGGTCCAAAATTACGCCCGGTATTCAAAAAAAGGCCTACCAAGGTATGGTAAATTTTGTATCACTAAATTTTTAAATGCCTATAACTCGGATATTATAAGAGATAAGTAGTATGTCCAAGCATGTTTTTTCAAGATCTCGTCGAGCGCTTTCTTTGTATTTGGGTGAAAAACAAAAAAATGGCACGAGTTTAAAAATTTTACATGTCGTAGTACCCTACTTTGAGCCGCCACAGCGCCGTCCCTGGGGCATCTGCAGGGTTCATCTTCAAAACTTAAACTAATACTAATCCCGATCGGATTAGCCGTTTAGAAATGCCAGATTTATTTCCAAAAAATTTCCATTCTGTCCCACTGTGCGTGAGTATAATAGCTTTTTTTATTTGAACTGTTTATCTTAAACTTAGTACAATTAATTCTTACAACCTACTTATATAGTTAATTCCTAACACTACTTATTTTCTATAAAATAACCTGTCATATCGGTATACATATCCAGAAGGTAATATAAGTCCTTTAAATCTTCCTTGTTTTGAGATGCTAGAGTTTCATAACAAATCCATCTTTTTCGCATAGTTGAAAGAACAGGATCAGAAGATAGAAGTAAACTATTAAAAATATCTTCATTCTGTGATTGCCTGGAGCATTTTCTTGAGCTGAATAGTTGAACATGCTTAAAATCTCGATTCCTCGCTTCCTGGGCGTCTTCTGTTAACTCTCCAAGTGGAAGAATATTCGATTCAATTATTATTTGACCATGACACAATACTTTGTGTACTGTTGGTGTTAGTTCCCTCCATGGATACAGAGATACAAGTAATTTAGAAATTTCAGATGTATATTCCCCAAATCGATTTCCATTAATTTTATGTTTACTATTCAGTGCCATTAAAATAGTGCTAACTCTTCGAAGCAACTCCTTGTAGATTCCAGTTATTTTTGAAGTAATTTCAAAATCACAAAAAAACCTTCTCGCCGTATTACCGTCATTTGTACTACCGCAACTTGGAAGTGGTTTGTCGATGTTTAATCCCATCTGAACTTTAAATTCTTCTTGGATTCTGTTTTTTTTCCGCAGCTCTCAGTTCTTTCAATTCTTCATTATTTTTTGTTGATTTAGTAAGATTCTCTGGCACACTTCTATATTTGAGGTCGTATGTTATGTGTAAAAAGTAATCCAAAAATCGTATTCTGGCATGAAGTGGTGAAATTCCGAAAGACAGGACTTCTTCATTAATACTTCTGCTTTTGTTTATATTTGAGAATTGCGACTTTTTCTCATTACATATTGAGCATCTCCAGAAGGAAGAAGTTTCTGTTATGGCATTGCTGACCTTTCCATCAATCATTGTTAAGCTTAGCTGATATGATACGTTAATAGAGAATTCCTTTATTTTTATGCAAATGGGCTCCAGTGCATTTATTTCATCTTTTAAATATTTCACTAAATCTTTTGTTGTTTTCTTTGACTCCTTTATATATTCAAATCCAATGGGTCTACAAAAATGTTTTGAACCCGGAGTTGTATTGATCCATATATCTTCAAATGAATTTCCGATGCTTGACGATGATGGATTAAGGGAATATGAACGAATTCGTAATGGCACTAATGATGACATAAATACACTTTTGTAGTCTGCTAATGTCCGACTTCCACAAGCTTGTTTGTATTCTGGAAGTGCTGATAAACCGTCACATCCCCACTTACACATTAACGGCTGTATTTATAAAAACTTATTTTAGGTTTATTAAACAATTTTAGGCAAAATTCAGGAAAATCGTATTTATAAACGTGAAATAGCTTAAAACACCTTCAATAAACCATTGACAATTAGAAGAATTTTATTGTAGGTTCGACCCTTCTTTAAGCCAACAATAAGTTGATTTTTAACAATGTTTTTCTCAGATAAAGATTTTTCCGGTAATTTTAGGTGGATTGCGCAAACTACTTATGGTTTCTTTTAAAATAAAATCTAAAAATTCTAATTTTAACGTTTACAAATTTGTAAATAAAATCCCAGAAAATTTTTAAACGATTATATTTTGAGGAAAAAACTCAAATCTAGGCATTATTGGATTAATGCATGAATATTTGACAATATTCCAATTGTCCAGCACAATTTTTAGGCAATTTGGAAGTGCCCGTCTGTCAACCAAATGATGGACAAAATCATTTGATTTGGCTTTTTCAAAGTTTGTTGGTTAAATATAATGCCATAAATTAATTAACCATGTAAATTATATTGATTAGTGTTATACTTATGCAAAATATATTCGCCGGCATTAAAATTAGTCAAATATCAAAGAAATTTATCAATATTTGCAAAAATTTATCAAAAATTACAAGGAAAATAAGTAAAAATAAGAAAATGTGTCATAGTGATGTACATTTTGTCGCAAAATATCCGTTATTCGGATACTTTTAATAATAATTAGAAATTATATGTTATATTTATACATCTGAACTAAATAGACATTTATTAAAGCCATATATATATTTATTTTTCTTAAAAGTTTGTTTTTATTGTCAAAAATCTATTATAAATAAAAATATGAAATTAAGAAAACCGAATCAACGAATATTTTATCCTAATTGTACGCAACACTAACACATAAAATGACTGCCAACTTAAACATAAATCAGCACAATAGTTAATATACGTTTATTATTTGTTTATGAATATCACAATTTTATTAATGGTTTTTAAGGCTAAAGTGTGCTTTAACTATTGAGTGCATTAAAAGCAAAATAAGATTTTTTTATAAATACAAGCGTAAGACAACATCACAGTTATGAATTTTCCTTAGTTGGTCTTCTGAAAAGTCTGACACAATTCTTGATGCTGTGTTTTCGAGCAAAGATGATATTTCAATACAAGCTTCCACATCATTAACAGCAATAGGTGATGGTAGGATAGTTTGTTTTTTTTTTCCTGGATCGCCTTGTACGATGGTAGTATATTGTGTCCTTTTTCATGCAGAGCTTTCCTTAATATTTGGTACTTATTTCGACTGAGACCCAGTTCCAACATAAGCGCTATTGCTTCCTCTTCAGTAAAATTTGATTATGATGTTGGAGTTGGTATACTTTCCACAATTCGCTTAAGTCGTTTTGGTGATGCATTAGGAATAATAGTTGCAATATGTACGGTATCCATAGATTGGTTTTCCTTTTTCAGCATTTCGTTAAATGTATCAGCAATTTCCTCATTTGAGATTGAAAAAAGTTTTTGTGTGACCCTCTTTTTTTTACCTTGAACATAAGTCTTCGTATGACTTGCAAGGCGCTCCTGTTGATGTGTTGTAAGTTGAGATTTCCGTAGTAGTTTCCATCCAACTACAAAATTTTAATCGAAATTTCTTTTGATTTCCATCCACAGACTTACTTTACTTATATACCAATTCTTGTAATTTCCGATACAGGTATTCCAAAGTAAAAAATTAAGAATTGTTGTGACGATATTTCTTGACAAGTTTTTATTTATTTACATTATGATTGAGACTCATTCACAGTAACATATTATGATTTGCTTAGAGTTGCATTTTTTGGCACTAATCCTTGCTTGAGAGAATTGCCAGTCCAGAAAAAAACACTTAGTGACATTTAGTACAAGAGACCTTGGTTTGACTTTGGAGATAAATGAGGTGAGGTGTTTTTTTGGCGGTTTGGGTAGAGGTCACTTAAGAGACAGACACAGAAGTGAAAGGTTGTACAAAGAAAGACTTAAGAGTGGCAATATACAAAAAAAAAAAAAACAAATTGTTAACTACACGTGTTGCAAAATAAAAAGCAATTACCAGTTATGCAACACAAGAACAGTAATTAAATTGTTATAAATTAATTTAAAAGAAAAAAAATCAACTAATACGATAAGCAAGTGTAAACCTCTATAAGAAAACCAGTCATATTGTTGTGCAAGCAGAGACGTAATCCATCCCAACGAATTGGAAAACCGACCCTTCAACATATCCTGAGGAGCTAGGACTAAATCTTTAAAGCCGCTTATTGGAACTCAAAAGGAAGTAAATCGTGTAAAACACGTAGAAATAAATTCTTAATACGTCCTTAATGTGTGTAATTTTTGTGTCCAATCTTTATATGACTTATAGTCTGTTGTATCTTTCATGTGTACCTATCTTTCATTTGTAAATTTGTAATATATAATATGTCGATGTCAATATAAGTTCACAAAAAAAATAATAATTAAAGTACGGAAATTTTACCTAAAGTTATAAAAAGGAGCGATTTGATACATTATTAAATACCAAAAATTGGAAAAGGGCATATACTAGGCGCACGCGGTTACGCCTAGTATATGCCCTAAACTAAAAAAAAGAAAAGAGCGAAAAAGAGTCTTCAAACTATTTATATTAAATTGGGCCCAGGGTAATATACATAGGATTAATCTTCAAGATATTCGTTAGCCAATTTGGCAAGATAGTTTCCAACTTAGTATATGTTCTTACAGAGATTTATTAAAATCCAAAATATAAAAAAAAAATATTCATAAATAATAATAAAATCGTATGTAAGAAAAAGAAAATAATTTTGAGCCAGAGAACCTTTTTATAATTACAAAAAAAAAAAAAATTAGAAATTAAAATTAAGATAAAAATAAGAAAACTTTTGTAACTTAACATGTATGTGTAAACTATATTTGAAATCTGTTAAAATCGAAACTTAGATAATAAATTTTGTTGAAGTATTATGAAAAACGTAATGTCTGGCTAAGTGTATAATAGAAAGGTTGAGAATGTGAGTATAAACGGGTAGAGATAATTAAGTAGGGATGTTCTGAATGAATTTTGAAGGGCACTGAAGGACATCGAAGGATGTCTTACGGGAAGAAGTCCAATAGTAAAAAGGGAACATTAGAAATATTTTGTATGTCAGTGTCAACATGGTAGTGTGACTTATTGATTCAAATGCGACGGTCATTGAGCAACAAATAACCCACCCATCCGACGAGGTCTAGCTGGCAACACCTCTGTGTCACACAGCTCAAAAATCGCACCGTCATATTTTGGCGCCCAACGTTAGGCCTTAATACGCCTCCTTAAATTTTGTTTTATAGAATTCTTTAGGATTTGTTAGTCCCGAGAAATGCATTTGCGTTAAATCTGAGTGCAACAATATCCTATGATAGAGCAGATTAAAGAAAAAATTATTTTGCTAGCAAGATTTTAAAATTGGTAAGACATAGATCTGAGGGTACTCTGGATTTATTAGCTACAAATTTAATTTCAGTGTTTGTAAAAATCTTTGTTGTTGAAATCTGACTTGTTTATTTCACTATATAGAATTGACGTAGATATAATAAGTATATGTAGCGGAATTTACTTCATTGAATCATAATAATATAAGTCATGAACGAGATTTAATTCTCAGTTCAGTGCCGATATTATTACGATTGAATCTTTAGAATATTGTGAATAAGACAACAAAATAATTAAGATGTTTCCTAGTTATATTAACGTCTATTTTCCCGTAGAGGAAAATAGGACTGTTAATTACATATTTTGATTATATACTTTTCAATCAGAAATTAGTTAGAGACCTAACTGTAGTTAGATCGAATTATAACTATAATTTTTGAGTCTGAGAATTTGATTATTGGACCCGTTAGTAAGAGAAAAAAAAACTATTATAACATTTTAATCTCTACCAAGATACTTCACAACTCAACCAAGTGTATGCATGATTTTTTAGTGAATATTTTTGATGACCGTGGGTGTACGTAATAGTAAGTATTTTGTTTTGAATATACATAGATATTATTTTACGTCTATTTAAGTTAAATTTATGTATATTTATTTTTTTATATTTATATAAATTATATTAACGCATGTTTAGTTGTACGACTTATATGAAAATAATACATTTAATTCTTTGTAAATTTATCTAATTCGTCATCACTAATAAATATCCCTTAGTCCTTAGTTGTTATACATTTGTTTATGAAATTTTGAATCGAAGTGGTGCCTGGTATCCATTACTAGTTTATAGTTTAAATATTAAAATTCCTTAAAATGGAGCCACCACAGAGAAATCTGAGATCAGCAACGTCTCAAAGTAATCCAACAGGAGGTTCAAAGCCCCCTAAGACGGGAATCATACCCAAAAAGCCGACAGAAAAAGATAATACTGTTCCTAATAACGCGGGTATTGATCAAGTTAGAACTCAGGGCACTGAAACGGAGGCCTCATTGGCAGTTCAAACCATTACTATAGAACATAACTCTCGCCCTTCGTTAGGTGACTCACGGCGCAGTGATTCGGGGACTTCAAATTCAACAATAGCTTCTCCAGAATACAGTAGTTTGACAGCTCTGAATATTAGACAAGATTTTGAAAGACAAAAAAACAATTCAAAGGTAAGACTGAATGATAGAGTTTCGCCGACTGTTGTTATCAATGAGGACGGTATGACAATGCAAGATTATATCAGGGTTTCGATAAAGGCTTCACAGGCCGCAATATTGGACGAAGTTAGGAAAATGATTACGGAAGTTGTAAATACCACAATACGTCCGGACAATGCTCCCAATTCTCATCCACCAGAGTTCTCATCGTCCCATCCAAATAATATAGAATCCATCCAAGCAAATCTCGAACGTGTTGCCCTAGGGGAACAAATAAACATACAACGTCATTTGTCCGATAACCAATTCCCATTTTCAGATGAACAGTTAGGAAATAACGTTCCTCCTTCAGACCCTTATAACCAAATGCCTAACCGCAATCCAATATACAGAAGCACTTATTACCCAAATGGGAATCGTGACAGAAATATAACATACGGTATGGATAGGTGGGGAATAAAATTTGATGGGTCCACTAAAACCGTTAGCGTAGAAGATTTCTTGTTTAGAGTTGAAGCCATACGAGAGGATAATGAATGTCCGTACGACATACTGGCAAAAGGGTTTCACCACTTGCTTTCGGGAGATGCTTACGACTGGCTCTGGTCATATCGAAGGCAATATCCCGGATGTAAATGGGACCAAATAAGACAAGGGATGATGAGTAGATTTAGAAGACACGAAAGCGATTATGAGATACAGCGTAAGATTATGGAACGTAGACAAGGATATAACGAAAACTGTGAGACTTTTATTAGTGACATGATAAGTCTACGGAATCAAATGGAAACACCAATACCCGAATTTGACTTTGTAAGGATAGTTAAAGAAAATTTAAAAGACAGCATCGTGCAGTTAGTTTACCCGATGAAAATGGTTTGCATTGCTCAGTTAGCAGAGGAATGTAAACGTGCGGAAAAGGTTAGTTTAAAGAGACGGCAAGACTTAAATCGCATACGGCCAATAAATAGGGTACATGAGTTGGATTACGGGGTTACCCAGGAGAACTTCCTCGAAGAATTTGCTGGAATTGTAAATTACCGGGGCATACTTTTTATGAATGTACATCTAAGGAGAGAAATATATTTTGTTATCGGTGTGGCTATGATAACGTCATCACGCCGAATTGTCCCAAATGTACGGGAAACCGACAAGGGAACATGGCGAACACTGGGGGCACATGTTCCAACCGACGACAACCACAACATTAAATAAAAATTACCCAGTTGAAAATCTTAAACAACATATACTGAATGATGACGACAAAACAAAACAAATACATTTAAGAGAAGGTAAGGACAAGGACGTTGTGAACATAACTATATTAGGGAATGAAAACAGAAGGTTACGAAATGTAGAGAAGGAGGAAGTGCAGGTCAGATCCGATGACATAAATGGGAATTATAGAAAGATTGTACCCTTTCACATTAGGTTTAAAGAATATTTAGAAAAGAAGGGAAAAATATTTGGAACAGATAAATTAGATAATAGAAAAATAGGGAAACAAGACAGAGATATAAGAATCGAAAGGCAGAAAGGAGGGAAATAGCATCCACATTTTTACCGTCCGAAAATGATGTCCGTCCGTATTTAAATATTTTACTCAATGGTGTTAGTTTTACCGGCCTTCTAGACAGTGGAGCGTCTGTTAGCTGTCTTGGCAGAAATTGCTTGGAAAATATTTCCAGGTTAAAGACTAATATTTACGATTTTAAATCAGTTATAAGAACGGCAGATGGTGCCAGGAAACAGATTATCGGAAATGTACGACTTAACGTTGAATGTCGTGGCAAAAGTATCGAGACCCTTTTTTATTTAGTTCCATCTCTTTCTCAAGAGTTAATTTTGGGCTGGAATTTTTGGCAAAACTTTGGAATTGAACCGTGTTTTATGACTTCGGTAGACGAATTAGAGGATTTGGAACAGACAAAAATACACGATTTGACGATATCTCAGGAGAATGAACTGGAAAGAGTAAAAGACGGATTTCGATGTTACGCTAAGTTTGGGTTAGGGAAAACACACCTAGAGATGCACACAATCGACACAGGGGATGCAACACCTAAAAAGCAGAGACACTTTCCAATTTCACCGGCAGTTCAGAAATTAGTATACCAGGAATTGGACAGAATGCTCGATTTGGATATAATTGAACCAGCACAAGACGCCAGCTGGAATAATCGTATGACCTTGGTTATAAAACCAAACAAAAACCGCCTTTGCCTTGACGCCCGGGACCTTAACAAAGTGACAAAAAGAGACGCATACCCACTACCTAACATCGATGGTCTTCTCAGTAGGCTAGGTGATACTCATTTTATTTCGGCTATAGACCTTAAGGACGCCTTTTGGCAAATACCCTTGCATCCGGACAGTAGACCTAAGACCGCCTTTACAGTACCCGGTAGACCTCACTATCAATTTAAAGTGATGCCATTCGGGCTTTGCAATGAGGCTCAGAGACTTTGCCGCTTGATGGACAGGATTATACCTCATGGGCTAAAGGACCGGGTTTTTGTGTACTTAGACGACTTGCTTGTCGTTTCACCTGACTTTAGAACACACATGGACATACTAAGGGAAGTAGGTAGGAGGTTGACGGATGCAGGACTGACTATAAACATGTCCAAATCGAAATTTTGCTACAAAGAGGTCAAATATTTAGGTTATGTAGTAGGTGGAGGGAAACTGAGAACAGACCCGGAGAAAGTAGAGGCCATCACTAGAATCACAGCACCTAAAAATGTCAAGGATGTCAGAAGGTTTCTAGGCACTGTGGGTTGGTATAGGAGGTTTATACCTGAATTTTCTACCCTAACAGCCCCTATTACTGATGCTTTGAAGAAAGGAAAAAGATTTGAATTTACGGACGAAGCTCTAAAGGCATTTCACGAACTAAAAGCACGATTAATTTCGGGTCCTGTTTTGTCCAGTCCTGATTTTGAGAGACATTTTTATGTCCAATGTGATGCGTCTAACGTAGGTATTGGAGCGGTCCTGTTCCAGAAAGACGATAGTGGAGGCGAACATCCCATTGAATATTTTTCGAAGAAATTGAATACAGCTCAGAAAAATTACTCCACTACCGAGAAAGAGTGTTTAGCTGTGATATCAGCTATAAAAAAGTTCAGGCAATATATAGAACTAATGCCTTTTACGGTTATAACCGACCACTCAAGTTTGCAGTGGCTGATGAAGCAGCAAGACCTTAGTGGCAGGTTGGCTAGGTGGAGCCTTAAGCTTCAGGGCTATAATTTTGGCATCGAACATCGTAAGGGTGTTCGTAATATTGTACCCGACTTTCTTTCAAGGTGTAACATGGACGAATTAGATTTTGAAGAATGTGCGTACATAGATCTAGATTCCGAATATTTTAAATCAGATAGCTACCAAAAATTGAGGTCTACAATAGAACAAAATCAGCAAAATCTCCCAGACCTAAAAATTATTGATGGCCTTGTTTATAAAAGAACTATTTTTTTATAATGGTAACATTGCAGACGAAAATTCGGGCTGGAAGCTGTGGCTACCGGAAGAATTAAGAAGCGAAGTCATTGCCAAGTCTCATGACAACAATACGGTACACGGGGGTGTAGCAAAAACCCTATACAATATAAGGGAATATTTTTATTGGCCTTTAATGAATAGGGATGTTAAGGAATACATACGCAACTGTCAGACCTGTAAAGAATGTAAACACCCGAGACAAATCTTACGACCCCCTATGGGAGCACAAGTTCAAACCGTTAGACCGTTCCAGAAGTTGTACATGGACTTTTTAGGTCCCTATCCTCGGTCGAAAGCAGGAAATACCAGTCTATTCATTGTACTCGATCACCAGACCAAATTTGTTTTAATTAAAGCCCTTAGAAAATCTAGTACGAAGGCCATAATAACATTTCTGACCAACGAGGTGTTCCGTAAATTCGGCGTACCGGAAGTAATACATTCCGACAATGGGCCTCAATTTACGTCAAAAGAATTTATGGAATTTTTAAAATTGTATGGAGTTAATCATTTGAAGACCCCTATATATTCCCCTCAGTCCAACGCCAGTGAGAGGGTGAACCAGAGCATATTAAGTGGGGTGAGGACATTTTTAGAATCGGATCAAAGTAAATGGGATGAGGATCTATCTAACATAGAATGTGCACTTCGTACGTCTGTCCACTCATCAACAGGTGTTTCACCCTACTTCGCTTTATTCGGCCACCATATGATAACCCACGCTGATGTTTATAAAATAGCAAGAAAGTTAGGCGTGTTAGAGGATGGTGAGGTGAATATAACTATGAATCCACTGAAAATGCAAGCTATAAGGGATAAAATTGGTTTAAATATGAGTAAAGCGTACGAAAAGAATGTTAGGACATATGACCGGAGAAGTAAACACACTGAATTTAAACCAGGGCAGGAAGTGTTTAGAAAGAATTTCGTGCAGAGTGATTTTAGCAAAGGTGTGAACGCCAAGCTCTGTAGGCCATGGCTTAAGTGCAGGATAAGAGCAAAAATTGGACAAAATGTCTATCAGGTCGAAAATCTGCAAGGGAAGCTCGTCGGAAACATACATGCTCAACACTTGAAACGCTAGATTTTGTTTTTGCATTCCTTTTCACAAGTCTGGCTTTATTTGACATGTTACCTGACGCAATACATATACCCCTACTCGATAATGTATATCGTCGTGTTACAAACATAACTACATTTTCAAAATACATTTTCAAAATAGGGAAAACAGTCGGTGCATAGAATTGGAAAATTTATCCATGATGTAGGTTGATTTTTTTTACCTTTCAGGTCGATATAGAAATACTGACGTTATGAAAGATGTCCCCATGTTCCTAATATATTAAAAGCATTCGACCAGTATGTGGAAATTTGATTGAAAATTCTAACATTTAGGAAAAAGACTTTAACTCTTGTATTTACCACACTTATTACATTATGTTGTAGTCACTAGTGAAGTTATACATTCGCATAGAATATGCTGATGGAATTTTGCAAACTTGTTCTGATGGAATTCATGTTTTATTAATAAAATTTTGTAATCGTACAGTTTTCACGTATAATCCCGTGATCCATTTTTCCTTCGGACAGAGATATCGCATTATGAACCACTCGTTCTTGACAGAATTGCAAATTACGTCTGTAATATTATAATTTGGAAATCTGTAATTTATACCTAATATTTATCAACACCTAAAATCTTTATGGCAAAAAAAGAAAAAAAACTGTTTCAGAAGATAAGAATTCCACTAAGTAGTATATCAACATCGATGAACTATTAACTTGCTTAAATTGTATTCCAAAATAGTTGGAAAAGCGATTGATAGGTCCATTGTTTCTTATATATATATAGTATTCCCAACTATCGATGCTACAGGAATTTCGCATCCAATAGTTGGCTTTGTGACGATATTTCTTGACAAGTTTTTATTTATTTACATTATGATTGAGACTCATTCACAGTAACATATTATGATTTGCTTAGAGTTGCATTTTTTGGCACTAATCCTTGCTTGAGAGAATTGCCAGTCCAGAAAAAAACACTTAGTGACATTTAGTACAAGAGACCTTGGTTTGACTTTGGAGATAAATGAGGTGAGGTGTTTTTTTGGCGGTTTGGGTAGAGGTCACTTAAGAGACAGACACAGAAGTAAAAGGTTGTACAAAGAAAGACTTAAGAGTGGCAATATACAAAAAAAAAAAAAAACAAATTGTTAACTACACGTGTTGCAAAATAAAAAGCAATTACCAGTTATGCAACACAAGAACAGTAATTAAATTGTTATAAATTAATTTAAAAGAGAAAAAATCAACTAATACGATAAGCAAGTGTAAACCTCTATAAGAAAACCAGTCATATTGTTGTGCAAGCAGAGACGTAATCCATCCCAACGAATTGGAAAACCGACCCTTCAACATATCCTGAGGAGCTAGGACTAAATCTTTAAAGCCGCTTATTGGAACTCAAAAGGAAGTAAATCGTGTAAAACACGTAGAAATAAATTCTTAATACGTCCTTAATGTGTGTAATTTTTGTGTCCAATCTTTATATGACTAATAGTCTGTCTGTTGTATCTTTCATGTGTACCTATCTTTCATTTGTAAATTTGTAATATATAATATGTCGATGTCAATATAAGTTCACAAAAAAAATAATAATTAAAGTACGGAAATTTTACCTAAAGTTATAAAAAGGAGCGATTTGATACATTATTAAATACCAAAAATTGGAAAAGAGCATATACTACTAGGTGCACGCGGTTAGGTAACTAAAAAAAAGAAAAGAGCGAAAAAGAGTCTTCAAACTATTTATATTAAATTGGGCCCAGGGTAATATACATAGGATTAATCTTCAAGATATTCGTTAGCCAATTTGGCAAGATAGTTTCCAACTTAGTATATGTTCTTACAGGGATTTATTAAAATCCAAAATATAAAAAAAATATTCATAAATAATAATAAAATCGTATGTAAGAAAAAGAAAATAATTTTGACATAAATGGGAATTATAGAAAGATTGTACCCTTTCACATTAGGTTTAAAGAATATTTAGAAAAGAAGGGAAAAATATTTGGAACAGATAAATTAGATAATAGAAAAATAGGGAAATAAGACAGAGATATAAGAATCGAAAGGCAGAAAGGAGGGAAATAGCATCCACATTTTTACCGTCCGAAAATGATGTCCGTCCGTATTTAAATATTTTACTCAATGGTGTTAGTTTTACCGGCCTTCTAGACAGTGGAGCGTCTGTTAGCTGTCTTGGCAGAAATTGCTTGGAAAATATTTCCAGGTTAAAGACTAATATTTACGATTTTAAATCAGTTATAAGAACGGCAGATGGTGCCAGGAAACAGATTATCGGAAATGTACGACTTAACGTTGAATGTCGTGGCAAAAGTATCGAGACCCTTTTTTATTTAGTTCCATCTCTTTCTCAAGAGTTAATTTTGGGCTGGAATTTTTGGCAAAACTTTGGAATTGAACCGTGTTTTATGACTTCGGTAGACGAATTAGAGGATTTGGAACAGACAAAAATACACGATTTGACGATATCTCAGGAGAATGAACTGGAAAGAGTAAAAGACGGATTTCGATGTTACGCTAAGTTTGGGTTAGGGAAAACACACCTAGAGATGCACACAATCGACACAGGGGATGCAACACCTAAAAAGCAGAGACACTTTCCAATTTCACCGGCAGTTCAGAAATTAGTATACCAGGAATTGGACAGAATGCTCGATTTGGATATAATTGAACCAGCACAAGACGCCAGCTGGAATAATCGTATGACCTTGGTTATAAAACCAAACAAAAACCGCCTTTGCCTTGACGCCCGGGACCTTAACAAAGTGACAAAAAGAGACGCATACCCACTACCTAACATCGATGGTCTTCTCAGTAGGCTAGGTGATACTCATTTTATTTCGGCTATAGACCTTAAGGACGCCTTTTGGCAAATACCCTTGCATCCGGACAGTAGACCTAAGACCGCCTTTACAGTACCCGGTAGACCTCACTATCAATTTAAAGTGATGCCATTCGGGCTTTGCAATGAGGCTCAGAGACTTTGCCGCTTGATGGACAGGATTATACCTCATGGGCTAAAGGACCGGGTTTTTGTGTACTTAGACGACTTGCTTGTCGTTTCACCTGACTTTAGAACACACATGGACATACTAAGGGAAGTAGGTAGGAGGTTGACGGATGCAGGACTGACTATAAACATGTCCAAATCGAAATTTTGCTACAAAGAGGTCAAATATTTAGGTTATGTAGTAGGTGGAGGGAAACTGAGAACAGACCCGGAGAAAGTAGAGGCCATCACTAGAATCACAGCACCTAAAAATGTCAAGGATGTCAGAAGGTTTCTAGGCACTGTGGGTTGGTATAGGAGGTTTATACCTGAATTTTCTACCCTAACAGCCCCTATTACTGATGCTTTGAAGAAAGGAAAAAGATTTGAATTTACGGACGAAGCTCTAAAGGCATTTCACGAACTAAAAGCACGATTAATTTCGGGTCCTGTTTTGTCCAGTCCTGATTTTGAGAGACATTTTTATGTCCAATGTGATGCGTCTAACGTAGGTATTGGAGCGGTCCTGTTCCAGAAAGACGATAGTGGAGGCGAACATCCCATTGAATATTTTTCGAAGAAATTGAATACAGCTCAGAAAAATTACTCCACTACCGAGAAAGAGTGTTTAGCTGTGATATCAGCTATAAAAAAGTTCAGGCAATATATAGAACTAATGCCTTTTACGGTTATAACCGACCACTCAAGTTTGCAGTGGCTGATGAAGCAGCAAGACCTTAGTGGCAGGTTGGCTAGGTGGAGCCTTAAGCTTCAGGGCTATAATTTTGGCATCGAACATCGTAAGGGTGTTCGTAATATTGTACCCGACTTTCTTTCAAGGTGTAACATGGACGAATTAGATTTTGAAGAATGTGCGTACATAGATCTAGATTCCGAATATTTTAAATCAGATAGCTACCAAAAATTGAGGTCTACAATAGAACAAAATCAGCAAAATCTCCCAGACCTAAAAATTATTGATGGCCTTGTTTATAAAAGAACTATTTTTTTATAATGGTAACATTGCAGACGAAAATTCGGGCTGGAAGCTGTGGCTACCGGAAGAATTAAGAAGCGAAGTCATTGCCAAGTCTCATGACAACAATACGGTACACGGGGGTGTAGCAAAAACCCTATACAATATAAGGGAATATTTTTATTGGCCTTTAATGAATAGGGATGTTAAGGAATACATACGCAACTGTCAGACCTGTAAAGAATGTAAACACCCGAGACAAATCTTACGACCCCCTATGGGAGCACAAGTTCAAACCGTTAGACCGTTCCAGAAGTTGTACATGGACTTTTTAGGTCCCTATCCTCGGTCGAAAGCAGGAAATACCAGTCTATTCATTGTACTCGATCACCAGACCAAATTTGTTTTAATTAAAGCCCTTAGAAAATCTAGTACGAAGGCCATAATAACATTTCTGACCAACGAGGTGTTCCGTAAATTCGGCGTACCGGAAGTAATACATTCCGACAATGGGCCTCAATTTACGTCAAAAGAATTTATGGAATTTTTAAAATTGTATGGAGTTAATCATTTGAAGACCCCTATATATTCCCCTCAGTCCAACGCCAGTGAGAGGGTGAACCAGAGCATATTAAGTGGGGTGAGGACATTTTTAGAATCGGATCAAAGTAAATGGGATGAGGATCTATCTAACATAGAATGTGCACTTCGTACGTCTGTCCACTCATCAACAGGTGTTTCACCCTACTTCGCTTTATTCGGCCACCATATGATAACCCACGCTGATGTTTATAAAATAGCAAGAAAGTTAGGCGTGTTAGAGGATGGTGAGGTGAATATAACTATGAATCCACTGAAAATGCAAGCTATAAGGGATAAAATTGGTTTAAATATGAGTAAAGCGTACGAAAAGAATGTTAGGACATATGACCGGAGAAGTAAACACACTGAATTTAAACCAGGGCAGGAAGTGTTTAGAAAGAATTTCGTGCAGAGTGATTTTAGCAAAGGTGTGAACGCCAAGCTCTGTAGGCCATGGCTTAAGTGCAGGATAAGAGCAAAAATTGGACAAAATGTCTATCAGGTCGAAAATCTGCAAGGGAAGCTCGTCGGAAACATACATGCTCAACACTTGAAACGCTAGATTTTGTTTTTGCATTCCTTTTCACAAGTCTGGCTTTATTTGACATGTTACCTGACGCAATACATATACCCCTACTCGATAATGTATATCGTCGTGTTACAAACATAACTACATTTTCAAAATACATTTTCAAAATAGGGAAAACAGTCGGTGCATAGAATTGGAAAATTTATCCATGATGTAGGTTGATTTTTTTTACCTTTCAGGTCGATATAGAAATACTGACGTTATGAAAGATGTCCCCATGTTCCTAATATATTAAAAGCATTCGACCAGTATGTGGAAATTTGATTGAAAATTCTAACATTTAGGAAAAAGACTTTAACTCTTGTATTTACCACACTTATTACATTATGTTGTAGTCACTAGTGAAGTTATACATTCGCATAGAATATGCTGATGGAATTTTGCAAACTTGTTCTGATGGAATTCATGTTTTATTAATAAAATTTTGTAATCGTACAGTTTTCACGTATAATCCCGTGATCCATTTTTCCTTCGGACAGAGATATCGCATTATGAACCACTCGTTCTTGACAGAATTGCAAATTACGTCTGTAATATTATAATTTGGAAATCTGTAATTTATACCTAATATTTATCAACACCTAAAATCTTTATGGCAAAAAAAGAAAAAAAACTGTTTCAGAAGATAAGAATTCCACTAAGTAGTATATCAACATCGATGAACTATTAACTTGCTTAAATTGTATTCCAAAATAGTTGGAAAAGCGATTGATAGGTCCATTGTTTCTTATATATATATAGTATTCCCAACTATCGATGTTACAGGAATTTCGCATCCAATAGTTGGCTTTGTGACGATATTTCTTGACAAGTTTTTATTTATTTACATTATGATTGAGACTCATTCACAGTAACATATTATGATTTGCTTAGAGTTGCATTTTTTGGCACTAATCCTTGCTTGAGAGAATTGCCAGTCCAGAAAAAAACACTTAGTGACATTTAGTACAAGAGACCTTGGTTTGACTTTGGAGATAAATGAGGTGAGGTGTTTTTTTGGCGGTTTGGGTAGAGGTCACTTAAGAGACAGACACAGAAGTAAAAGGTTGTACAAAGAAAGACTTAAGAGTGGCAATATACAAAAAAAAAAAAAAAACAAATTGTTAACTACACGTGTTGCAAAATAAAAAGCAATTACCAGTTATGCAACACAAGAACAGTAATTAAATTGTTATAAATTAATTTAAAAGAGAAAAAATCAACTAATTCGATAAGCAAGTGTAAACCTCTATAAGAAAACCAGTCATATTGTTGTGCAAGCAGAGACGTAATCCATCCCAACGAATTGGAAAACCGACCCTTCAACATATCCTGAGGAGCTAGGACTAAATCTTTAAAGCCGCTTATTGGAACTCAAAAGGAAGTAAATCGTGTAAAACACGTAGAAATAAATTCTTAATACGTCCTTAATGTGTGTAATTTTTGTGTCCAATCTTTATATGACTAATAGTCTGTCTGTTGTATCTTTCATGTGTACCTATCTTTCATTTGTAAATTTGTAATATATAATATGTCGATGTCAATATAAGTTCACAAAAAAAATAATAATTAAAGTACGGAAATTTTACCTAAAGTTATAAAAAGGAGCGATTTGATACATTATTAAATACCAAAAATTGGAAAAGAGCATATACTACTAGGTGCACGCGGTTAGGTAACTAAAAAAAAGAAAAGAGCGAAAAAGAGTCTTCAAACTATTTATATTAAATTGGGCCCAGGGTAATATACATAGGATTAATCTTCAAGATATTCGTTAGCCAATTTGGCAAGATAGTTTCCAACTTAGTATATGTTCTTACAGGGATTTATTAAAATCCAAAATATAAAAAAAATATTCATAAATAATAATAAAATCGTATGTAAGAAAAAGAAAATAATTTTGAGCCAGAGAACCTTTTTATAATTACAAAAAAAAATTAGAAATTAAAATTAAGATAAAAATAAGAAAACTTTTGTAACTTAACATGTATGTGTAAACTATATTTGAAATCTGTTAAAATCGAAACTTAGATAATAAATTTTGTTGAAGTATTATGAAAAACGTAATGTCTGGCTAAGTGTATAATAGAAAGGTTGAGAATGTGAGTATAAACGGGTAGAGATAATTAAGTAGGGATGTTCTGAATGAATTTTGAAGGGCACTGAAGGACATTGAAGGATGACTAGTAGAAGACATGTCGAGGGAGGGCAGCCTATAGGTTACTAGAGATCTTAACCTTGTGTCTTACGGGAAGAAGTCCAATAGTAAAAAGGGAACATTAGAAATATTTTGTATGTCAGTGTCAACATGGTGACTTATTGATTCAAATGCGACGGTCATTGAGCAACAAATAACCCACCCATCCGACGAGGTCTAGCTGGCAACACCTCTGTGTCACACAGCTCAAAAATCGCACCGTCACATTGTCTACCTATTAACATTTAGGACTATATTACTATAACCTGTAATTCAGTCATTGATATTTCTTATTAGAGAATGAATCGAAATTATCATTACCTGTATATTTTTACCTACATGATCATAAACAGAACGAAATGATCTGTCGAAAAAATTTAGGTAAAAAATAGTTATAAATTTCTGAAAATTTAAGCATAATAGGATCTTTCAATTATAAGGATAAGCAAACAAATAGAAAATAGGTAAATATAAGATTTAAATATGTTCTGTCATATTTAATACTAAAATATGAAAAAGATGAAATTAAAGGACACAGGTTTAAATGAACATATTTTTGAATGTAATTGAGATATTGGCTTTGAAAATTTTTGTAAAGAATCGAGAATTTCCATATCTAACTAAAAAAAGATATTAAGGGATAAATATGGACTAAATTGTTGTAGCTATCTGCGACCCTATTAAAATTTTGATATAAATCATAGTTTTAGAAATTAAACAAATATGTAATATATGACAAAATCTTTATTTATGAACAAAACTCAATGAAATTTTCAACGCTTGTTAAATTTGTCATTTCAAATAAGAAAATGCAAAAAAAAAAAAATTGAAAAGGTCAAAGGGCATCCAGCAATTCCCAAAAATAGGAATGAAAATCCCAAAAATGGGATTTTTTTTCTTTTTTGCCCATAGGGTCCACATTTCTTTCAGGGCTGGGAAGATACTTTTGGAGTAAATAGAAAACATATTGAGGTTTCCAAAACTGCTTTCAGTTTTCTGATCCCAGCTTTGGGATTTTAGAACATGTCGCCCAAAGTTGAAGTTTTGATAAAAAATAGGTCATATTCGGAAGGACGCAGTGGCAACATTTTCAAAAAATAGGACAAGTTTTTTACGCCAAAGCGTTCTGCGTAAAGATACCTTTTAGAAAACTATAAAATTGTTATATGTTCTTAAAGAAAATTTTATTTTATTAATAAAAGAGTTAAGACACATTTTTGGCAAAAAAACGGCAAAAATCTAAAATTTTTTGAATTTTAAAATTAAAAAACGTATATTTTTGGATCTGTAAATGATATTGATCTGAAATTTTTTGTATATTATTGGAAATTTTGTTGTCTAACTAACAAGAAAAAATTGAGTCCATTTGGTCCGGTACGCCCGGTATTCAAAAAAAGGCGGACCAAGGTATGGTAAATTTGGTATCACTAAATTTTTAAATGCCTATAACTCGGATATTATAATTCAAGATCTCGTCGAGCGCTTTCAGAAAATATAAAAATTTTTGTATTTGGTTGAAAAAAAAATGGCACGAGTTTAAAAATTTTACATGTCGTAGGTACCCTACTTTGAGCCGCCACAGCGCCGTCCCTGGGGCATCTGCAGGGTTCATCTTCAAAACTTAAACTCGAATACTCCTTGGCTACGCTCACGCCAAATTTTATCCCGATCGGATCAGCCGTTTAGAAATGCCAGATTTATTTCCAAAAAATTTCTATTCTGCCCCACTGTGGGTTGTTACAAAGAAAAAAATAAATTTATAATCAATGAATTTAACACTGGAAATAAACAGAAAATATTACTTTTTAAATAAAGCTGTGACCCCTGATTGGCTTAAGTAATTGTTTTTTAAAAGCAGTAATTGTGGGTTAATACATGGTGCCAAGGCCAAAAATTTATGTATTCCCCTAACGTGAGCTTACACATAATTTTAAAAAACATATTAAATCCTAAAGGACACTCTAATTTTTTTGAATATCTCTGAAGATCGCAAAAGGTCGCAGCCAATTTTCATATATATGTCTCTATAGAAATTTTCCTATGCAAGGGTTTTAATTAGATAACTGCAATTGGCTGCAGTCATTAGATCTATTCCATTAAAAATTTAATTTTGAAATATATTTTTATTATTAATAGTATTTTTTCTTAGAGTTAAAAATAAAACCTTTAAAATTGTACTTTTGTCTAAAAAATCATTGCAGAATAATTCCGAAGTATTAAATTATAATACACTGAAGAAACTATATAATTATCTGAAATATTTACCCAGAAATACGCATTCAAAATTAATATGCCGCTTCAGGAATATTACAAGAAAATTATTTTATTTTTAAGAGGAGCAACTTTGAGCACCTATATTTCGGGTTAAAGGAACTCTGCAATATTTTTAGTTAGTTTTCTATAGTATATGGAATGTTTACTGTTAACCATAATAACAAGCAAGACAATTGGAAAGCGTTTATTTTTTCATTTTTGTCGTTCTAAAAAGGCCAAATGTCTCACTGTGGGACGATTAGTTTGACTATTATCAAGTTTGTGTATATAAATTTTGTAGTCAATTCGTAGTTTAATATCGAGTTATTAATTCATCTATTTTTATTAAAATTTTTAAATATTAAAAATGTCGGTCACGCCACTAAATGCGTTTATTAGAGCATCGAATGCTTTCGTTGTATACTGCGAGAGGTTTGATAATTTAGTTAATGAATTGCATGACGTTTTTAAGTTGGAGATTCGGAAACTGGAGTTAGAAAGACTTTGGGACAAAGTTAATACGACGTACGAAATATGTCTTAACACACTAGAGTCTAGTGAACTTTAATTGGTAGCGGAAAAATATCAAGCCACATCTTATGAATATATTGAATGTAGAGGGTCTATTTCTAAGGAAATAAGAACATTGAAATCCGCTTCAAAAACTAATGAACCTCCAACAGCGAATTTGAATTCCGATAATTCATAGCATAATATGAAATTGACAAGGAGTCGATCACAGCACTCAAAACTTTACAGAGCGGAATCGATAGTTTTCTTACGGCACTTTCTATTTATAGTGTGCCTACAGATAATTGGGACCCAATTATCGTGTTTATGTGTATTCAACGTCTACCTTGTTCTACAATTATTTTATAGGAACAGGGCATTAAGGACAAATTAAGTTTATCTACATGGAAGGATTTAGATACTTTTCTGAAGGAAAGAATTCTGACTTTGCAATGTCTTCAAGAAATAAAAGGTACAAACTCCACTAATATGGAATCTTCAGTGCAATCTCACAATTCTTCCGTTAAAATTTCTTGTATTTTATGTCCTATCAGTCCCACTACTTGCGAAATTGTCGTAATTTTAAAAGCCTTTCAATATCTGATAGAATTTCGACAGTGAATGAACATAACTTCTGCACTAATTGCCTTTCGAGGACACATACCACCAGAAGTTGCAAAATAAATAATAATTGTTATATATGCAATGATCGACATCACTCGATGCTTCATTTACATCTAGGGTTGCCAGATTCCGATTCGCAAAAAGGCGGACAAAACAAACAAAGCTGGACATAAAAATATACTGAGAAAATGTTAATTTCGGTTTTGTGTAAATAATTTCACAGTGATACACCAAAAAAATGCAAGGGTTCTCATATACCAATTCTCATATACCAATTTCTCATATACCAATTCGCTCGCAATAATATTTATTACGACATCAACTGTTCAAGTGTTAAGACATGTTGACAGTGATGATAGAAGAGGAAAATCATAACTTAGTTGTATAACAAATGTACAAACAGTGTTGGCTAACATGATTTGACAAAGATAACATAAAAATGATTGCCCAAGTTATTGCAGTGTACTAAATAATTCTATTTAGCTGGACAAATTAAATTTTAGCTTGAAACTGGACAAGCATCAAAAATGCTGGACAATCCAGCCAGGCTGGCAACCCTATTTACATCATTCAGAAAATTCTGTGTTTGAAGGACCTACTGTTTCTACTGAACAGAATTCTGGCGCGGTTCTACAACTCACCAACTCCCACTACCAATCGTCACATACGTCCAATAATTTAACGACAGCTACGGTAAATATAATTTATAATAACAATAAGTATCAGGTCCGCGCTTTAATTGATTCGAGTTTGGAATGCTCTTACATTTCTGAACGATTATGAAAAATGTTAAAACTTCCCACGCATTCTGCAAACGCTGTTTCTGCCATCAATAATGTAGCCAGGCAGCCATTCTTGAAAGACCTATCAGACCTATGCTTTCTTTTCTAAAAGATCCAATACCCTTTCCAAAATCCCTTCTTTGAGAAGGGAAGCAACAACATGTATTTTTTACATATTGAGTAACAAAACCGTTATAAAAACAAAATCAACTTTGCAAAAAATGCAAAAAATAAAAAAAAAAACAAAAAGTGTTCATTAGTTGTTCTTAAGCTTCGAAAGTGTCGGTTTTGTTTTTCAGTGGTAAGAAAAAATAAGAAGTGAATAAAAACATCATGGATAAAAGAAATATTAAACGTTTAATAAAATTGGAAAAAGAAAAAAATTATTAAAATATAAATGTCAAAGTGAAAGACAAGAAAAACAATGATGTTGGCTTAAATTCTAATGAAAAAAGGGAGACATTGGTTCAAAAATTATTAAAATGGTATCATGATTTTCGTCCTACTAGAAGAAAACAGATGTTAATTAAGGGAACAAATTCACAAACTTGAATGAAAAAGCATCAAAGATTGGTGAAGAACAATTAATAATATTGTAACAGAAAAGTACGAACCGGAGAAAGAAAAAAAGTTTTAAATATTAAATATGTTACTTTGTATAAAAATATATAAAACAAATTATATATACTTTTATTGTTGAATGTCACGAGATGGCGTGTGGTTGTAAAGCACTCGTCCGAATCTCGATGAACACTCTGAATGTTAAAAGATCGCGAGTGGTTGTAAGGCACTCGTTGGATTCTTTTTAAACACTAAATTTATTTATAAAACTAAAAACTAAGAACTATTAAACAAAATCTTAAAACTAACTTAGAACTAAGATAAGACCTCATGCATTCAATCTTATTAATTTAATATTCCCATCTAAGGGTGGGTTTTCAAGTGCGCTAGTGATAAGAATATGCTCTATTTCTAATTATATCTCCCGTCTCGCTTTGTTCAATTCTAAATCTCTATCAGGATACTCTTCTTCATCGGCTGTGTTATTATCTTTGTTGGCGAAAGAGAATGTTTCGTCACCAGTATCGGTAGTAACATCTTCGGCTAATTCGGCACTTCCTTCTTTATCGATAGCCCCAGTTTCATAACAGGCAATTTTATCGTCACCATTATTACCTTCAGCACCATTGTCATCGTCGGCATTTTCATTTTTGGCATTAATAAACTCATTTGCACAGGCTTTTGTAGAAGACACATCGTCTATGTTGACTTCAATTCAATAGCATTGGTTTCATCAGCATTATTATTAGCATTTTCAGCGGCATAGTTATCTTCAGTGTTGAGTTGATTCTTGAAATCAGCTTTTTCATCATGGTCATCTGATTCTCTTTTCACAATAGCACTAATAACTTCTGGAACTTCATGTTTAGCAACTAATTTGCTTTTGATGCGCTTAACAGGATCTAAATCTGAAGAATCATATCTGTCTTCAATTACTTGTATATCAATATATTTTTTAGTGATGATTAGAGCATGTTCTTTCGAAGCATCCCTTACAGCAACTGTAGTTTCCAAAACAGCATCAGTACTCCCTCTTTCATCTTCTTCATAATCTCCAATTGATTCTTCAACAGTATATTCAGCAGAAGCACCTAAAAATGTGTTGTCACCATCATAGAATCCTCCAAAGTGAGGACTTGCCGGGGAAATTTTAGCAGGAACATTAGACAAGCCACTAACTGAATCGGTTTCTTCAGAGTGTTGAATTGTTGAAATAAATCTGTATTTGTAATAAGATTCATTATTCTCGTCTTCTGCTTCTTTGCTAATTTCAGCTCTCCTCTGCATTAGTAATTGGATTACTTTCTCGTATTTGACATTTGATCTGTGCCACTGGATTAATATGTCCATTTCGAACATACCGCACTGAGAATAGCAATATTCAAATTGCTTCATATAGTTGTTCAACAGTAAAATTCTTTCGTCAATATCGCTTACAGAATTATATAAATTTATAACTCCGGTAATCCCTTCTCTTGATCTTTTCATTTTCTTTTCAATCTCGGGGGAGTTTTCCAGATTTTTCCTACCGAGCGCGTCCCCGGGTGGCGGATAGGGGGTGGTGATGGACCATCTGTCCTCTCCCAGCTTTAATTTCACTTAAGCTGAGGGAGGGCAGATTGTCCACCACCTGGGAATATTATATTCCCCGCGGACCAAAAAACTGGAAAAAAAAAAAAAAACAAATATGGAAAATAAAAATAAAAAGATAAAAGTTACGGTGCAGGGCCTAAATAACCCAGTACCGGCGGCAAGTGTTGATCTACTCGCGAGTCACGTGTCGTCGTCATCCTGCAATCGTGAGCAGAATACTACTACGGAGGTGGGTACCTTGGCCTCCGTGGCGGACAATGCGTCAAGTGTACAGCATGCCGCTGGCAAAAATATAGGGGTGAAAGAGAAGGATGTACTCGGAGAGAGCTCTAAGCTACCTCAGCCTTTAAATATAGGTGAGGGTTCCGACTCTGAATCCTCAGATGATAATAATAATAATACCATTATAGCAAATCCCAAAAAGGATGAAGTAGAGCAAATGGTGAAAGAGGTGAGTGATAGCATAGCTAAACTACCTATTACTAAGAAAAGACTTTCTGGAGCACAGAGGAGGAAGTTGAAAAAGATGCTTCAGGAAATCATAGTTAGTCAATCCCACGACACTCCAAAGGAATCGGACTCTCTCACAAGATCTGAGGCAAAAAGGATCAGGTCACCCGAGGAGTTGACAACTGAGAATAAGCCTAAGAAGAAAAAGAGCTCCCCGTCTTCTAATACACAGTCGAAGCCAAGCCATACTTCACTCAAAGGAATCTCAAGTGAGAATCCTGCGAGTAAGGGTGACAACGCCAAGCCAGATATTCCGAAGACGAACACGTCGGCGAAATCAACCTCGAAGGTAAGGGAATCTCAAAAGAAGCCCCGAAAAACGAGGAAGGAGAAGCTAGACGGAGGAAAAGGTAAAGAGCCGCCATCTTACGCCAAAGTTGCCAGAAGTAGGCACCGGGACGATCTCTGCTATGCAGTTTACGATGCCGGTAATCCGACAGGCAAAATTCCAATAGACCAACAGAGTAAAATAGAAGACCTGGTCAACAATAAGATAGTGGACCATGCAATAGCTTCAAAGGGCAAACAACCAATAGAGAGCGAGAGCTGCGAGTTCAGCATGGGCGTGATGTTGATGAGGTTGGCATCTCACCAATGTGTTAGCACCCTAAAGAACTTGGTGGAAAGTATCCCTCCTCCCTGGGACGGCGCTAGGCTGGGACTGGCAAAGAAGAGCGAGCTTCCGGTGCTCCTAAAGTCCACTGTCTACATAAAAGGATGGGGCAGTAAACTGGCTAATGAACGTATACTGGAAATTCTTGGAGGTCAAAATGCTGAGCTGGCCGTGGAAAAATGGGATGTCTTTTACAGGAAAGAAGAACCTGAGGGAACTTTATTTGTAATAGGTATCGACCAGAAATCCATGGCTAGTCTTGCCAAGAATAAAGGTAGGGCTTACTTCGCCTCTAAATCTGTCATATTCAAAATTGGGAAGGTGCCGATTGGAAGGGCTGTTACAACAAGCCTCGAAAAGGACACTAAAAAACCTAAGACCACAGTATCCACTACTGATAACGTTGAGGAGTCAAATCCTAAAATCGAGGAATTTACCATTAACTCGCCAGAAGAAAGTGTAGTTGCCCTTTCCAAAATTGGGAAGGCGCCGATTGAAAGGGCTGTCAAAACCGGCCCCGACAAGGACACTAAAACACCTAAGACAGTACCCAAAGCATCATTAGCAAGTACTAGCAATGTTGAGGAGTCAAATCCTAAAAGCGAGGAGGAAATCACTCACCCGCCAGAAGACAGAACAGCAATGCTCTCCAGAATTGGGAATGTGTCTATTAAAAATACTGCTATTCCTATGCCTGATAAGGACACCGCAGTGCCATCAACAGTACTCACTGCATTAATAGCCACTTCAGGCTATCCGGAGGAGTCAAATCCAAAGAGCGAGGAGGTGACCACCAACTCGCTGGAAGACAGTTTAATGGATGACCATGATTGAGGTTATCCAAATAAACCTCCATCGGAGCGAGACAGCTACCAACGCTCTGATGGCTAAAATCAACACAGGTAAAATACATATAGCTTTAATCCAGGAACCTTGGACGATTCGCAACAAGGTTTCTGGATTAAATCACGTAAATTTCCAACTTTTCTACGCTGATACAGGATCTCGCCCGAGAACATGTATCTTATGTCACAAGAACTTATGTTTTCTCCTCTCAACAGGATTATCAACATCGGATGCAACGGTGCTGAAGCAAGGTCGAGGCAACATATACCTTGCATCTATTTACCTGCCTTTCGATTCTCCGACCCTACCACCAACGTCGGATCTGATGAAACTGGTTGAAGAGGCACAAAGGAAAAATAAGAAAATTGTAATAGGTTGTGATGCCAACTCGCATCATGTAGCTTGGGGTAGTACAAACACCAATCGCAGGGGACAAGCCCTCATGGATTTCTTTAATACTAAAGACTTGATAACATTGAACTTAGGTAATAAAGCTACCTTCGTCAATAGAATCAGAGAAGAAGTATTAGATATAACTATATGTTCAGAAGAGCTTATAAACGAAATTCAGGATTGGAGAGTTTCGGACGAGCACTCCTTTTCTGATCATCGGTACATAAGATTCAAAATACTAAGGCCACCACCAAAGCCGATAAAGTTTCGGAATAAGTCTAAAACTAATTGGACAATGTTCGGGGCCTTACTAAAGAACCGTTTAGGTCAGGACACTTTTCAATGTCGAAATAAAGAGGATATAGATGCCAAAGTGGAAACGTTCACAAGTGCCCTGGTTGAATCGTTCGAGGACAGCTGCCCTCTGCGAGAGCGGAGATCTGCCCAGGAAAAACCCTGGGTAACTGGGGAGATCCGGAACCTTGGGAAGACTCTTCGCAAACTATTTAACCGGGCACGGCGTAAAAAGACCGCAGTATACTGGGATGAGTATAGTAATAAACTTGGTGAATATAAGAAAATCGTTCGAAAAGCCAAACGAGACTCCTGGAAACTTTTCTGTGAACAGGTAGATAGCGTAAATGACGTATCGAAGATAAAAAAAATTCCTATCCAAAACTCATGTCCAACCGGAATCTATGATCGATGACACGGGCAGGAGGCTTGAGGATATGGAGGAGACAATGAAACTCCTAATGGATTCTCATTTCCCACCCGGTATATCGAATAACATAGATGAACCGATATTGGAGGAAGGGGAGGGTAACACGGAAATAGTTATTACAACTGACATGGTTAAAGGGGCAATCAAGAGCTTTGCTCCCTATAAAGCTGCAGGGCCGGATGGAATTTTCCCGGCACTTTTGCAGATGGAGGCGGGACTGGTTTCCGTACATCTGTCACAGATATTCACTGCATGCTTAAAATTGGCATATACCCCAGTTAAATGGCAGGATGCAAGGGTAATATTTATACCCAAACCAGGGAAACCTAGCTATGCGACACCTAAGTCCTATCGACCGATAAGTCTTACGTCCTTCCTACTTAAAACCTTGGAACGGATAGTCGATAGCATGGTTAAAAGCAGCATACCATACAATGACCTTAAATATAAGCAGCATGCTTATGTAAAGGGACGATCGGTGGAGACCGCTTTAAATGAAGTTGTCCACTACATAAGTGAATCTTTCGATAGCAAACTGTATACACTGGCAGTATGCATTGACATCGAAGGCGCTTTCAATAACGTGCACACTGATACCCTTATCCAATCCCTAGACCAGTTTTATGTTGACCGGGTGCTCCGTAACTGGATCAACTACATGCTAAGGAACAGATGGATAAGCTGCGAGATGTACGATATAACTATCAGGAAAAAGGTATTTCGCGGTATACCACAGGGTGGCATTTTGTCACCTTTACTCTGGGTCACCACGATTAATAGCCTCCTAAGGACCCTAACCGAGAAAGGACTTAGACCTGTCTGCTATGCAGACGATGTCGTAATACTTTTAAAGGGAAAGGATCCAAATTACTTGTGTAGAAGAGCTGAGGAGGCTCTGAATACGGCCTTGAGCTGGGCTCAACCGAGAGGCCTCAATGTTAACCCGGCGAAGACGGAAATCTGTCTTTTCACAAGAAAGACAAAAATTTCTACATATACTGAACCTTGCTTCTTGGGCAAGAAGATACCGGTGACAGACAAAGTTAAGTACTTAGGTGTAATACTTGACCGGAAATTAAAATGGAGACACCACATAGAGGATAGGATCAACAAGGCACATCGGTGCTGGGCGATATGTAGGAGAACCATAGGCATGAAATGGGGTCTTAGTCCTACTATGACAAATTAGCTTTATAAAAGTGTAATTAGACCAATTCTAGCTTATGCTTCAATAATCTGGTGGACTGCTTTGGACAAAAAGTGTAATATCAAACTACTACAGGGAGTTCAGCGTACATGCTGCTTGGGTATAAGTGGTGCCATGTGTACTACTTCAACCAAGGCTCTGGAAACGTTGCTAGATATTCCACCCATTGAAACATATATAAGATATGAGGCGGCGCTTACAGCCGAACGGCTCTTTACTTTAGGCGAACTGGCCAAAAACGGTTATAGGACACGTCATCAATGTATACTGGACACATTGGAAGGTTATACACATTCATCGGACGTGCCTGATCGCATACCAGACACTGAATATGTCGGAAACTTTGAAACGCTAATCCCAGATAGAATGTCTTGGTCAAGCGGAACATTAGAGCAAATACCAGTAGGAATCCGTTGCTACACGGATGGCTCTAAATTAGGGGACAAAGTGGGTCTGGGGTTCTATATTGAAGACCCAGAAACAGAAATATACCACCGTTTACCTAATCATAACACAAGCTTCCAGGCAGAAGTACGAGCAATAACGGAATGTGTAAATTGGATTAGAATAAATATGGCGCCCACAGGGCTTAATATATTTACCGACAGCCAGAAGGCAATTTGTGCGATATCAGGTGATAGAATTAAATCTAAGACCGTATTGGATTGTAAGAAAGCTTTAACTGAATACTCTCCCAGAGGTAAGGTTCACATCATATGGGTACCAGGCCACTCGGGAGTAGCCGGCAACGAAAGGGCGAATGTAATAGCTTTAAAGGGAAGGGAGCTCGATGTAGTTAACCTGACAAACGCAAAACCATTCGACGCAACAAAAGCTGAATTAAAAATATGGATGAGAGAATCCCATAAGGCCTCTTGGAATAATGAAACGGTGGGTAGAACCACAAAGATTCTATGGGGTGACCCTGATGAGAGCAAGACGAGAAATCTTCTCAAAATGAGCAAGTCTGAGGTTAGTATGATGGTACGTATTCTCAGTGGACACACAGGATTACGAGCACATCTATACAAAATTGGACGTGCGAATTCAGACGAATGTAGAGCATGTGGAGAGGACAGTGAAACTCTGGAGCACTTTCTTTGCCATTGTCAGGCATTCGTCGAAGTTAGATCCAAGTATCTTGGAAGTGATGTTATTCCAGAAATAACATTCTTAACCAACACCGATTGGAAGATTCTTAGGAATTACGTCCAGGAAACTGAGTTTCTGAACATGGAAAAATAATACATTCAGTGAACAATTTTTTTCTTGAATTGGAGCGCACAACAGGCCCGATAGTGGCCTAGGTGTATTTCTTCGGATTTGATGTAGTATACATCCTCCTATCAACCTACCTACCTACCTACCTTTTCAATCTCCCAAAATTTGCTCTCATGTGAAAGAGACGCAAATTTTGGACATTCTTTCAATTCGTGTTCACCACGATAGCAACACGAGCATAGGTTAAATGTTACTTTCTTAAACACTTCTGTGTTCTGTTTATACTCTTCTTTTTGTTGTTCAGGATCAGTATCTTTTTCATGCAGATAATCTTCTTTAACGGCAACCACCGTTTGTTCATCATCATATTTATTTTCCGTTACCTCCTTCCTTTCATCGCAACGATCTTCATTTTGCTCTCTTGGAGCATTTTCTGGCTCTCTTTGAGCTCTTTTAACCCTCGTGGAGTTTCCTCATGGTTTTTTGAAACCTCTTCTGGCATTGATGCCATTTCCAGCTCTCGTGGAGCTTTTATTATCTCTTTTTTATGGAGATTTTTTGCTCTCTTGGAGCATTTTCTGACTCTCGTGGAGTCATCTTTAACTCTCGTGGAGTTTTTACCTTTGGCCTTTCTTAGCTCCCTTGGAGCTTTTTTTGTTTCTCTTGAAACCTTCTCTTTATATTTTGGCGCCTTGTCCTTCTTTGGAGCACCCGCTAGCTCTCTTGAAGCTTCTCTCGGTCCTCTTGGAACCTCTTTTGGCATGGAAGCCAGTTTTAGCTCTCTTGGAACTTTTTGCTCTTTTTGAGCAATTTCAGGCTCTCTTGGAGCTCTTTGCAACTCTGGTCGAGTTTCTTCTAGCACTCTTGGAGCTTTTTGCTCTTCTTGAGCATTTTCACTAAGTGGTGCTTTAATTTGCTGCTCTGCAGTTTGCAGCATTATCAGCATCTCATCTCTCATCGTTTCTTCAATGGAGATTATCATGGATTCCATGTACTTCCGTAGCCTTGTTTCTAGGTCTTCTTCTATTGTTGTCGACATATTGTATACTTCTTTTTATACCCTTCACCTTCGTGAGAAGGGTATATATAAGTTTGTCATTCCGTTTGTAATTTCCAAAATATAATTTTCCGACCCTATAAAGTATATATATTCTGAATCCTTATAGATAGCGGAGTCGATTAAGCCATGTCCATCTGTCTGTCTGTTGAAATCAGTTTTCTGAAGACCCCAGATATCTTCGGAATCCAAATCTTCAATACTCGGAGGAGTTTTCCAGTTTTTTTCCTACCGAGCGCGTCCCCGGGTGGCGGATAGGGGGTGGTGATGGACCATCTGTCCTCTCCCAGCTTTAATTTCACTTAAGCTGAGGGAGGGCAGATTGTCCACCACCTGGGAATATTATATTCCCCGCGGACCAAAAACTAGAAAAAACAAATATGGAAAATAAAAATAAAAAGATAAAAGTTACGGTGCAGGGCCTAAATAACCCAGTACCGGCGGCAAGTGTTGATCTACTCGCGAGTCACGTGTCGTCGTCATCCTGCAATCGTGAGCAAAATACTACAACGGAGGTGGGTACCTTGGACTCCGTGGCGGACGTCAAGTGTACAGCATGCCACTGGCAAAAATATAGGGGTGAAAGAGAAGGATGTACTCGGAGAGAGCTCTAAGCTACCTCAGCCTTTAAATATAGGTGAGGGTTCTGACTCCGAATCCTCAGATGATAATAATAATACCATTATAGCAAATCCCAAAAAGGATGAAGTAGAGCAAATGGTGAAAGAGGTGAGTGATAGCACAGAGGAGGAAGTTGAAAAAGATGCTTCAGGAAATCATAGTTAGTCAATCCCACGACACTCCAAAGGAAAAATCGGACTCTCTCACAAGATCTGAGGCAAAAAGGATCAGGTCTCCCGAGGAGTTGACAACTGAGAATAAACCTAAGAAGAAAAAGAGCTCCCCGTCTTCTAATACACAGTCGAAGCCAAGCCATACTTCACTCAAAGGAATCTCAAGTGAGAATCATGCGAGTAAGGGTGACAACGCCAAGCCAGATATTCCGAAGACGAACACGTCGGCGAAATCAACCTCGAAGGTAAGGGAATCTCAAAAGAAGCCCCGGAAAACGAGGAAGGAGAAGCTAGACGGAGGAAAAGGAAAAGAGCCGCCATCTTACGCCAAAGTTGCCAGAAGTAGGCACCGGGACGATCTCCGCTATGCAGTTTACGATGCCGGTAATCCGACAGGCAAAATTCCAATAGACCAACAGAGTAAAATAGAAGACCTGGTCAACAATAAGATAGTGGACCATGCAATCGCTTCAAAGGGCAAACAACCAATAGAGAGCGAGAGCTGCGAGTTCAGCATGGGCGTGATGTTGATGAGGTTGGCATCTCACCAATGTGTTAGCACCCTAAAGAACTTGGTGGAAAGTATCCCTCCTCCCTGGGACGGCACTAGGCTGGGACTGGCAAAGAAGAGCGAGCTTGCGGTGCTTTTAAAGTCCACTGTCTACATAAAAGGATGGGGCAGTAAACTGGCTAATGAACGTATACTGGAAATTCTTGGAGGTCAAAATGGTGAGCTGGCCGTGGAAAAATGGGATGTCTTTTACAGGAAAGAAGAACCTGAGGGAACTTTATTTGTAATAGGTATCGACCAGAAACCATCGCTAGTCTTGCCAAGAATAAAGGTAGGGCTTACTTCGCCTCTAAAGCTGTCATATTAAAAATTGGGAAGGTGCCGATTGGAAGGGCTGTTACAATAAGCCTCGAAAAGGACACTAAAAAACCTAAGACCACAGCATCAGTATCCACTACTGATAACGTTGAGGAGTCAAATCCTAAAATCGAGGAATTTACCATTAACTCGCCAGAAGAAAGAGTAGTTGCCCTTTCCAAAATTGGGAAGGCGCCGATTGAAAGGGCTGTCAAAACCGGCCCCGACAAGGACACTAAAACACCTAAATCAGTACCCAAAGCATCATTAGCAGGTACTGGCAATGTTGAGGAGTCAAATCCTGCTCTCCACAATTGGGAATGTGTCTATTAAAAATACAGCTATTCCTATGCCTGATAAGGACACCGCAGTGCCATCAACAGTACCCACTGCATTAATAGCCACTTCAGGCTATCCGGAGGAGTCAAATCGAAAGAGCGAGGAGGTTACCACCAACTCGCTGGAAGACAGTTTAATAGATGACCATGATTGAGGTTATCCAAATAAACCTCCATCGGAGCGAGACAGCTAGCAACGCTCTGATGGCTAAAATTAACACAGGTAAAATACATATAGCTTTAATCCAGGAACCTTGGACGACAACAAGGTTTCTGGATTAAATCACGTAAATTTCCAACTTTTCTACGCTGATACAGGATCTCGCCCGAGAACATGTATCTTATGTCAGAAGATCTTATGTTTTATCCTCTCAACAGTATTATCAACATCGGATGCAACGGTGCTGAAGCAAGGTCGTGGCAACATATTCCTTGCATCTGTTTACCTGCCCTTCGATTCTCCGACACTACCACCAACGTCGGATCTGATGAAACTGGTTGAAAAGGCACAAAGAAAAAATAAGAAAATTGTAATAGGTTGTGATGCCAACTCGCACCATGTAGCTTGGGGTAGTACAAACACCAATCGCAGGGGACAAGCCCTCATGGATTTCCTTAATACTAAAGACTTGATAACATTGAACTTAGGTAATAAAGCTACCTTCGTCAATAGAATCAGAGAAGAAGTATTAGATATAACTATATGTTCAGAAGATCTTATAATCGAAATTCAGGATTGGAGAGTTTCGGACGAGCACTCCTTTTCTGATCATCGGTACATAAGATTCAAAATACTAAGGCCACCACCAAAGCCGATAAAGTTTCGGAATAAGTCTAAAACTAATTAGACAATGTTTGGGACCTTACTAAAGAACCGTTTAGGACAGGACACTTTTCAATGTCGAAATAAAGAGGATATAGATGCCAAAGTGGAAACGTTCACAAGTGCCCTGGTTGAATCGTTCGAGGACAGTTGCCCTCTGCGAGAGCGGAGATCTGCCCAGGAAAAACCCTGGGTAACTGGGGAGATCCGGAACCTTGGGAAGACTATTCGCAAACTATTTAACCGGGCACGGCGTAAAAAGACCGCAGTATACTGGGATGAGTATAGTAATAAACTTGGTGAATATAAGAAAATCGTTCGAAAAGCCAAACGAGACTCCTGGAAACTTTTCTGTGAACAGGTAGATAGCGTAAATGACGTATCGAAGATAAAAAAAATTCCTATCCAAAACTCATGTCCAACCGGAATCTATGATCGATGACACGGTCAGGAGGCTTGAGGATATGGAGGAGGCAATGAAACTCCTAATAGATTCTCATTTCCCACCCGGTATATCGAATAACATAGATGAACCGATATTGGAGGAAGGGGAGGGTAACACGGAAATAGTTACTACAACTGACATGGTTAAAGGGGCAATCCAGAGTTTTGCTCCCTATAAAGCTGCAGGGCCGGATAAATTTTCCCGGCACTTTTGCAGATGGAGGCGGGAGTGGTTTCCGTACATCTGTCACAGATATTTACTGCATGCTTAAAATTGGCATATACCCCAGTTAAATGGCAGGATGCAAGGGTAATATTTATACCCAAACTAGGGAAACCTAGCTATGCGACACCTAAGTCCTATCGACCGATAAGTCTTACGTCCTTCCTACTTAAAACCTTTGAACGGATAGTCGATAGCATGGTTAAAAGCACCATACCATACAAAGACCTTAAATATAAGCAGTATGCTTATGTAAACGGACGATCGGTGGAAACCGCTTTAAACGAAGTTGTCCACTACATAGGTGAATCTTTCGATAGCAAACTGTATACACTGGCGGTATGCATTGACATCGAAGGCGCTTTCAATAACGTGCACACTGATACCCTTATCCAATCCCTAGACCAGTTTTATGTTGACCGGGTGCTCCGTAACTGGATCAACTACATGCTAAGGAACAGATGGATAAGCTGCGAGATGTACGATATAACTATCAGGAAAAAGGTATTTCGGGGTATACCACAGGGTGGCATTTTGTCAGCTTTACTCTGGGTTACCACGATTAATAGCCTCCTAAGGACCCTAACCGAGAAAGGACTCGTAATACTTTTAAAGGGAAAGGATCCAAATTACTTGTGTAGAAGAGCTGAGGAGGCTCTGAATACGGCCTTGAGCTGGGCTCAACCGAGAGGCCTCAATGTTAACCCGGCGAAGACGGAAATCTGTCTTTTCACAAGAAAGACAAAAATTTCTACATATACTGAACCTTGCTTCCTGGTCAAGAAGATACCGGTGACAGACAAAGTTAAGTACTTAGGTGAAAATCTCTGTCGAAGCCGAGATTGACGCTTTTTTTCACGAACAGTGAACCAGTGTAAGGGACTCGTTGGATTATTTTTAAACACTAAATTTATTTATAAAACTAAAAACTTAAGAACTATTAAACAAAATCTTAAAACTAACTTACAACTAAGATAATATTCCCAATTCAATCAATTTAATATTCCCATCTAAGGGTGGGTTTTCAAGTGCGCTGGTGATAAGAATATGCTCTATTTCTAATTATATCTCATAATGTTTATGCGTTACATAAACAAGAGAATTATTATGCATCTTAACACTAGCATTCTTATCATTACTAAAGGTTGTCATAAAAAAACTAAGCTATAAATATTTATTTGTAACTCAAGTGAACTAATCGAATAGTTTTTATGACCAAACCCATGCACCAAAATAAGATTTTAAACTATGTTCAAATATGTTTGAACATACTTTTTATCAATTAAAAAATTAATTAATCTCGTTTAAGTTTTGTTAATAAAAAAAATATAAAATACATACAAGAAACCAATATGTAATATATTTTAACAATTTTTTCTTAAGTTTCTTTATATTAAAGAAACTATTTTTTAATGTTGAATAGTTATTTTTTATGTTAAAAGCTATTTGATTCAATTATTTAATAATTTTTTTTATTATTTAATAAATCACATACAAGAATGTAATATTTATTTTTTATTTTAATCTACCTTTAGAAGACATATCAACAGATACATAAGGGCTTCCAATAGATCTTCAATAGGTCACCTTCAAACATCCCTACTTCGGAATGTATTTTATCATTCCTACTTTAGGCTTCCTTTTATCATCCCTTCTTTAGAGCGCCTTTTACCATCCCTACTTTAATATGCCATTTAGGAAGCCTTTTAATAATTAAAAGACTTTTAGAAGGCCTTTATCGAAAAGCCTTTTAATAGGACTATAATTAAAAACCTTTTAGAAGACCTTTATCAGAAAACCTTTCAATAGGGATATAATTAAAACCCCTTTAGAAACACAGTAAATAAAAGCGAGCGGGTAAGGCCTTGCTCGCAATGACATCGCGTGTAAAAAATACATACGTAAGCAATTAGAGGCGTAGTTCTTATGTCTGCTAAAAAGAGGCCTCTTAGAAGGCATCCTTACTCCTTCCATTTACCACTGGGTTAAAATGCTCACAAGATGCTACTTTAACATACATACTAATTTTAAATACACCACTTTGTGGTTCGGTCATTTATGACCAAGCTTATTAACCTCCGCTTTATTTGCAACTTTGTTGGAAGATTCTAACGAGTAAACCCTTAACGGTACCTAAATATTGTTTGCCACCAATTTACGTTTAGTAAATTAACTACACTCCTTTTCGGATCGTCAACATAAGCACTACGTGCTCTTGGCGTTATTAATTCTACGAGGTAAAATATAAATAAATAAATACAGAGAGATCTACGTCTCATTAAATTTGCAAATATTTTGTTTTATTTTCATAAAATCTTGGGAAATTGTGGTGGAGCTGAACAATAATATATTACGGTCGGACTTAAAATGGTGACGTAATATTTAAAAAACAACAAGTAAGAGTGTTATATTCGGCTGTGCCGAATCTCATATACCCACCATCAAACCGTATGCCGTAAAAATAATGCTCCCCTATAAACGTCAGGGTGATATTTTGAATATGGCTTAAGTCAATTATGGACCGAGCTCTTTTGAACTAACAAAATATTAATTTTTAAAAACCAAATATTTTAGTTCAATTTGGAAACCGTGAGCGTATGAGTAATTTTCTGAAGAGGACTTTTATATGCGTCAATTATGAACCGATACTCATAAAATTTTGAACATAGATTTCGTTTGTATAGAATGTTTATGCCAAATTTCAGCGCAATACTCGTATTTTAAATAAGGATTTGGTTAATAACCAAAACTCTTTCCTGAAGGGAACCTTTTATAGGGGCTAGTGTCAGTTATAGATCAGTCTTCATTAAATTCGAAATGAAGAATTATGTTCCTAAGTATAAACTTTTTTATGTCGATTTTCATCGCTGTACTAGTAATTTTCTGAATTTTCTTCATCAAATTTTCCAAAGAGGATCTTATATGAGGGGTATGGTCAATTGTTAGCCTATCCTCATAACTTTTTGTAAACCGATTTTGGTAGGGTGAATTACCGACACTTTCCGCATGAAATTCGGAGGGAATTTCATAACCGTATTTCATAATGTTGTGACCTTACGGTAATGAAACACGCGTTTTTATATTAACAATATTAAAGTAATAATTATTTATTCAATAAGTAAAAATAGTTTATGCAATAAGTAAAAATAGTTTGTAATTATTTGTTGATCACGACTTGTACACACAGATAGTTAAACAGGTTGATGCAGACTGATGCATGCAGCTTTTTAAAATCGTTAGATTTGAAATAGCGTTGTACAACAGCGTTGCATGTTAATAGTGTTGTATTTTGAACAGTGCACAGTGGGGCAGAATCGAAATTTTTTGGAAATAAATCTGGCATTTCTAAACGGCTGATCCGATCGGGATAAAATTTGGCGTGAGATGAACCCTCCAGATGCCCCAGGGACGACGCTGTGGCGGCTCAAAGTAGGGTACCTACGACATGTAAAATTTTTAAACTCGTGCCATTTTTTTTTTTTTTTTTTTTTGTTTTGTTTTTCATCCAAATACAAAGATTTTTATATTTTCTGAAAGCGCTCGACGAGATCTTGAAAAAACATGCTTGGACATACTACGTATCTCTTATAATATCCTAGTTATAAGCATTTAAAAATTTAGTGATACCAAATTTACCATACCTTGGTCCGCCTTTTTTTGAATACCGGGCGTAATTTTGGACCAAATGGACTCAATTTTTTCTTGTTAGTTAGACAAAAAAATTTCCAATAATATGCAAAAAATATCATTTGCAGATCCAAAAATATACGTTTTATAATTTAAAAATTCAAAAAATTTCAGATTTTTGCCGTTTTTTTTTTTGCCAAAAATGTGTCTTAACTCTTTTATTAATAAAATAAAATTTTTATTAAGAACATATAACAATTTTATAGTTTTCTAAAAGGTATCTTTACGCAGAACGCTTTGGCGTAAAAAACTTGTCCTATTTTTTGAAAATGTTGCCACTGCGTCCTTCCGAATATGACCTATTTTTTATCAAAACTTCAACTTTGGGCGACATGTTCTAAAATCCCAAAGCTGGGATCAGAAAACTTAAAGCAGTTTTGGAAACCTCAATATGTTTTCTATTTACTCCAAAAGTATTTTCCCAGCCCTGAAAGAAATGTGGACCCTATGGGCAAAAAAGTAAAAAATCCCATTTTTGGGATTTTCATTCCTATTTTTGGGAATTGCGGGATGCCCTTTGACCCTTTCAATTTTTTTTTTTTTGCATTTTCTTATTTGAAATGACAAATTTAACAAGCGTTGAAAATTTCATTGAGTTTTGTTCATAAATAAAGATTTTGTCATATATTACATATTTGTTTAATTTCTAAAACTATGATTTATATAAAAATTTTAATAGGGTCGCAGATAGCTACAACAATTTAGTCCATATTTTAAGTACCATATTTAATAAATCTACAATGAAGATTACATTAAAGTACGAAGAGTTGTGTTCCGTTTCATGGAGAGTATCTTCAAAAGGGCCAGAAAGAATTTAAGACATTTCAAATTATATAAAAACTACATATAGTAGAAAAGTAGACAAAACAGGCATATCGAAAATTGAAAACTTTTTAAAACTTTTTGATGTAAAAAGTAAGTCTGTGGATGGAAATCAAAAGAAATTTCGATTAAAATTTTGTAGTTGGATGGAAACTACTACGGAAATCTCAACTTACAACACATCAACAGGAGCGCCTTGCAAGTCATACGAAGACTTATGTTCAAGGTCAAAAAAAAAGAGGGTCACACAAAAACTTTTTTCAATCTCAAATGAGGAAATTGCTGATACATTTAACGAAATGCTGAAAAAGGAAAACCAACCTATGGATGCCGAACATATTGCAACTATTCTTCCTAATGCATCACCAAAACGACTTAAGCGAATTATGGAAAGTATACCAACTCCAACATCACAATCAAATTTTACTGAAGAGGAAGCAATAGCGCTTATGTTGGAACTGGGTCTCAGTCGAAATAAGTACCAAATATTAAGGAAAGCTCTGCATGAAAAAGGACACAATATATTACCATCATACAAGGCGGTCCAGGAAAAAAAAACAAACTATCCTACCATCACCTATTGCTGTTAATGATGAGGAAGCTTGTATTGATATATCATCTTTGCTCGAAAACACAGCATCAAGAATTGTGTCAGACTTTTCAGAAGACCAACTAAGGAAAATTCATAACTGTGATGTTGTCTTAATGTGTAAGTGGGGATGTGATGGTTTATCAGCACTTCCAGAATACAAACAAGCTTGTGGAAGTCGGACATTAGCAGACTACAAAAGTGTATTTATGTCGTCATTAGTGCCATTACGAATTCGTTCATATTCCCTTAATCCATCATCGTCAAGCATCGGAAATTCATTTGAAGATATATGGATCAATACAACTCCGGGTTCAAAAAATTTTTGTAGACCCATTGGATTTGAATATATAAAGGAGTCAAAGAAAACAACAAAAGATTTAGTGGAATATTTAAAAGATGAAATAAATGCACTGGAGCCCATTTGCATAAAAATAAAGGAATTCTCTATTAACGTATCATATCAGCTAAGCTTAACAATGATTGATGGAAAGGTCAGCAATGCCATAACAGAAACTTCTTCCTTCTGGAGATTCTCAATATGTAATGAGAAAAAGTCGCAATTCTCAAATATAAACAAAAGCAGAAGTATTAATGAAGAAGTCCTGTCTTTCGGAATTGGTAGAACGATTTTGGCCAAAAATGAGTGTTAAAATCATTTTCAGATGGGGTCGATCCTAAAGAAAATTTGTAGATTAGTTTTGGTTCGTAAAAAACTTAAAACTTGGTTAAAAGGTTTTAGTTCGTAAGAAACTTTCTTATACCGAATTTCAACGCTATATTCGCATTTTTGGGCCAGTAATGAGTGTTAAAGTCATTTTCTGAAGAGGACCTTGTACGGGGGTAGGGTCATTTATGGGCCGATCCTAAAAAAAAAATGTTGAGAGATTTTAGTTCGTAAGAAACTTACTTGTACCGAATTTCATCACTATACTCGCATTTTTGGGCCAGTAATGAGTGTTAAAGTAATTTTCTAAAGGGGACCTTATATGGGCGGTAGGGTCAATTATGGACCGATCCTAAAAAAAATTGGTAGGAAGATTTTGGCTCATATGAAACTTATTTATGTTAAATTTCATCGCTATACTCGTACTTCTAAAGCCGTTATGCCCTTTAAAGCTGTTTTTGGAGGTCCACTTGTATGGGGGCTATCCGAAAAAGGACGGTATTTCAGGCGTGACAAACAAAAATTTTATGTTTTTGGAAATGTTATTGACATATCTTTAATCGTTATTAACTCATCTTTTTTCGACCCACCTAAATGTACATATTTTTTATTTTCGGTAAATTTTCTGAGCTTTATTTATTATTTTATATTTTTTATTGAAATATATTTAATATTTTTATTCGTATGAAATAAATACATTTAAGTTATCTGAAAGTGGAATATGTTGGTAAACAATTTTATTTAAAAATTTCGGAATTTCACCACTTCATGCCAGAATACGATTTTTTTCGTGATTTTGAAATTACTTCAAAAATAACTGGAATCGACAAGGAGTTGCTTCGAAGAGTTAACACTATTTTAATGGCACTGAATAGTAAACATAAAATTAATGGAAATCGATTTGGGGAATATACATCTGAAATTTCTAAATTACTTGTATCTCTGTATCCATGGAGGGAACTAACACCAACAGTACACAAAGTATTGTGTCATGGTCAAATAATAATTGAATCGAATATTCTTCCACTTGGAGAGTTAACAGAAGAGGCCCAGGAAGCGAGGAATCGAGATTTTAAGCATGTTCAACTATTCAGCTCAAGAAAATGCTCCAGGCAATCACAGAATGAAGATATTGTTAATAGTTTACTTCTATCTTCTGATCCTGTTCTTTCAACTATGCGAAAAAGATGGATTTGTTATGAAACTCTATCATCTCAAAACAAGGTTGTAAGAATTAATTGTACTAAGTTTAAGATAAACAGTTCAAATAAAAAAAGCTATTATACTAACGGATGATATTGTATTAAATTGTGTTTTATGTTTCGGTGGGCGGGAAAGGTGGTTTGTGTGGGGTGATTTAGGTGTTGTTGTGCGTGGCTCATAATAAAATTATAATTTTTTATTGTATATACAATGTTATAGTCTTTAATAAAAAAATTAACTAAATAATTTTTAAAAATTGTCCAAATATTTTATTCAACACCAAATGTATGTTCTGTCATAGTTAATACTAAAATATGAAAAAGATGAAATTAAAGGATACAGGTTTAAATGAACATATTTTTGAATGTAATTGAGATATTGGCTTGAAATTTTTTGTAAAGGGTCGAGAATTTCCATATCTAACTAAAAAATGATATTAAGGGATAAATATGGACTAAATTGTTGTAGCTATCTGCGACCCTATTAAAATTTTGATATAAATCATAGTTTTAGAAATTTAACAAATATGTAATATAAGACAAAATCTTTATTTATGAACAAAACTCAATGAAATTTTCAACGCTTGTTAAATTTGTCATTTCAAATAAGAAAATGCAAAAAAAAATTAAAAGGTCAAAGGGCATCCCGCAATTCCCAAAAATAGGAATGAAAATCCCAAAAATGGGATTTTTTACTTTTTTGCCCATAGGGTCCACATTTCTTTCAGGGCTGGGAAAATACTTTTGGAGTAAATAGAAAACATATTGAGGTTTCCAAAACTGCTTTCAGTTTTCTGATTCCAGCTTTGGGATTTTAGAACATGTCGCCCAAAGTTGAAGTTTTGATAAAAAATAGGTCATATTCGGAAGGACGCAGTGGCAACATTTTCAAAAAATAGGACAAGTTTTTTACGCCAAAGCGTTCTGCGTAAAGATACCTTTTAGAAAACTATAAAATTGTTATATGTTCTTAAAGAAAATTTTATTTTATTAATAAAAGAGTTAAGACACATTTTTGGCAAAAAAACGGCAAAAATCTAAAATTTTTTGAATTTGTAGATTAAAAAACGTATATTTTTGTATCTGTAAATGATATTGATCTGAAATTTTTTGTATATTATTGGAAATTTTGAAAATTTAGTCCATTTGGTCCAAAATTACGCCCGGTATTCAAAAAAAAGGCGGACCAAGGTATGGTAAATTTTGTATCACTAAATTTTTAAATGCCTATAACTCGGATATTATAAGAGATAAGTAGTATGTCCAAGCATGTTTTTTCAAGATCTCGTCGAGCGCTTTCATCCAAAAATCTTTGTATTTGGATGAAAAACAAAAAAATGGCACGAGTTTAAAAATTTTACATGTCGTAGGTACCCTACTTTGAGCCGCCACAGCGCCGTCCCTGGGGCATCTGCGGGGTTCATCTTCAAAACTTAAACTCGAATACTCCTTGGCTACGCTCACGCCAGATTTATTTCCAAAAAATTTCGACTCTGCCCCACTGTGCAGTGTCGCATACCCAACATTGTCCTCCTTGTTAATGATGAACCTCGTAGTCCTGGTGCCATGCTGGAGTACGCTTGTTACGTGTGGAACGCCTGCGTGGTGATGAAATGTTTTTATTTGGAGTGTCATCAGTATTTGAAGATGTATCGACCAATTCATTTACATTTTGACCATCTGGCTGGAGACTGTCTTGTTGTGGTTGTGCATCTTCAACTGGTTGGTTGAATAATGGTTGTAGATTGTAAGACATAGAATCATGGGGATTCTCATCTATGAAACGTTCATGAATCTGATTAGCATGTGATTTTATAATTCTGTCTGTATCAGCATCCTTGATTTTCACATTATAATTCACATGACCAATTTTCTTGATTATGATGCCTGGACGCCATGTCATCTTATTGTCTTTGTAGGATTTTATGAAAACTCGTTGATTTATCCGAAATTCACGATGACCTGCGCCGTTTTCTGTTATATTGTGCTTTCATTTTTGTGTTACGTGTAACTTTAGGAGAAACTTGTGGTTTTATGAGATCGATTTCCGTACGAAGTTTTCGACCAATGAATAGTTCCGAGGGAGTTTTCCCTTCCACACAATTTGAATTAGGAGTCGAACGATATTGTAATAAAAATTCCTGAAGATATTTGTTATCCTTTGAATCATTTTCATATGCATTTTTAATTGCAGTTTTAATTATATCGACGAAACGTTCTGCTTGTCCATTGCTTTGTGGATGATAAGGTTCTGTCCTTATGTGTTGTATACCTCGTTGATTACAAACTGAACTGAGTACCATTGTCTGATACTAACAAGTCTGGATATCCAAATCTGTTTGTGTAATCCGACATAAGATCAATAATTTTTTTACTGGATATGGTGTTACATTGGTATACCTCTGGCCATTTTGAATATGAATCTACTATGACTAAGTAGTACTTTGAACGAATAGGACCTGCAATATCAATATGAACGCGTTGGAGCGGTTTGGTTGATATTGGCCAGGAACATAACGGTGTCTTTGCTGGTGATTTTGTGTTCGTTTGACAATGTGGACATAGTCGAACAAATTCTTCAATTTGTTGATCAATGTTGGGCCAATAAACATTACTGCGTGCAATTGATTTCATGCGTTGTTGACATTGATGTCCCTTATGTAGAATTCTTAGAACTCTGTTCCTAAATACTTGTGGTATTACAATACGTTCACCAAATAGTAAACAACCGTCGACAACTGATAATGATGATCGGCGATTTAAAAATGGTAGTAGATCGTTGCTAGAAAGATCTTTCGATTTCCTGGGCCACGATGACTGAATATGGTGAAGAACTGCTTGTATGGTTGCATCTTTTTCCGTTGCTTGTAGAACCATATGATGTGTAAGTGGAATTGATTGTAGTTTATCCTTTAAAATTGACTTTATGTCATTGTCGGCCAAACATGCCCCTGCGGGCATTGTGTTATTCTCACTCATACACATGCAATACGAATGTTCTCAGCAACAAAACAAACTATACACAAAACAAAAACAATTTAATTTAGTTGCTCTCTTTATGAAATGAAACACAGAGAATATTTTGAAAAGCCGTTACAAATAAATGTTTGTATAAACACTTTTGATAGATAGATTTATTATGTAAATAATTATTTACAATTATATTTGTATCGTCATTTCTTCAAGCAATTAATCGCCAAAATTTTATCGATTAACGTTTAATCATTTGAACACTTATATACGAACATACATACATACATACATACATATGTACATAAATACATCAACATATTCAATAATACATTCTTACATCAATATATGCATCAATACATCGTTTCGTCAATACATACATACATCGATGTATACATTCCCTCTGTTGTTCATTTAAAATACAAATAATATGAATAACACAAATAAGTACAAACATATAATTTTTTTCAGTGCAAAGCACACATATTTTCATTTATGTTCTCTTTCATATTTTACACTACAACATATGCATTTTAAAAATTCTCTTTCTGGCCACCAATGCTTTATGTTATATTCAAGAGTAGCACATGCAATTACAAAATCTTGATCTTCTGGTTGCATTGATGGTAGTAATCGGGATAACATATCAACGTTACCAAAATCATCTGTTTCGACGTATTCGATATCAAAGTTGTATGTCATCATTGTTAGTGCCCACCTCTGAAGTCTGCTGGCTGAATGAACTGGAATACCTTTTCTTGAACCAAATATTGCCAGTAATGGTTTATGATCAGTCCGGAGTAAAAACTTTCTGCCATATACCATGCGATGAAATTTTTTTACTGCAAACACTAATGCTAGTGCTTCTTTCTCTATCTGCCCGTAGTTCTTTTCCGCTGCCGTCAAAGATCTTGATGCGTGTGCAACTGGCATGATGTGTGAAATTTGTGCTCCTAGACCTTGCATTGAAGCATCTGCTGAAATTATAATGGGTAACTTGGGGTTATAATGAGTAAGCATTAAGTCCGATGTTAAAGTCTGCTTAAACTTTTGAAATGAATTCTCACACTCTGAAGACCAATACCATTTAGTATTGTTTTGTAGTAACTCGTCGAGAGGTGCTCTTAGAGATCTTATTGTGCTGATGAATTTTCCGTAGAAATTGATAGAACCAAGAAATGATATCAGCTCACTGACGTTTTGAGGTCTCGGTAAATTGGTGATTGATAGAATTTTGTCTGGATCTGGTCTGATACCATTAGAATTAACTATGTGACCCAAGTATTTGATCTGCGGTTGAATAAATTCGCATTTATCAAAATTGACTGTCATGCCATATTCTGAAAAACGATTTAAAACATCCCGTATTGATTGTAGGTGCTGTTGTATTGTCTCACTTGCAATGATAACGTCGTCTAAATATACTGTGGCTTCTGGAATGCCTGTTAGAATTTTTTCTATAGCCTGTTGGAATGCACCTGGTGCTGACTTTATTCCAGGAACTAGCCTATTAAACGTATATAAGGCTGGATGAGTGTTGATAGTTAAGATGGACTTTGTTGTGTCATCAACTTCAAACTGCATATATGCGTCATTAAAATCTAGTCTCGTGAAGTACTTACGATTATTAAGGCACATAAAAATATCCTCTGGTAGAGGTAGCGGGTGAAAATGAGCTTCCACATTTTCGTTGAGGCCTGTTGAATAGTCTGCGCATATTCTGATTTTACCACTAGAGCGTCTCACTGTGACTATCGGGGCTGCCCACTCTGAATAGTTGGTTGGTGTAATTACGCCTTCTTCCTCTAATCGATCAAGTTCAGCATCCACTAGGGAGATTACTGAATATGGTACTGGACGTTTTGGACAAAATTTTGGAACTGCATCTGGTTTGAGTGGAAGATGGATTTTGATTTTAGTACAATGACCCAACTTCTTCTCAAAAACTTGAGGAAATTCTTTAGTAAAATTGTTGACGTGATGATCAGCATCTGATTTTCCAACTGACTTGCAAAATGTGGTGATAGGAATTTCCCACAGAACAAATTCTTCGAAAAAATCTGTTCCTGCTATGTTCAGTGAATGAACTGTTGTCACAAAAATTGTTATATATGTTTTTGTTGTATTCAAAAATGAAATGTTCGCCTTGAATTCTCCAATGAACGATTAGCAAACGATTAGCATCCTTTGCAATACGCTTTGTTGAGGTCAATTTGGGGCGATTTATGTTGGCCCATATTTGCTCTGAAAATATGGTAATGTCCGAAGCCGTGTCTAGTTGAAGCTCGACATTATGATTGTTGAGTAAAACATTTACATGTTTACGATGAAACCAGTTATCAATGCTGTTATCGATAGCTCTTGTTTGTGCTGAATTCTTATTAGAATTTGTTTGCTGCCTGTGTGCACTGCACACTGTGCAGTTGCTGATTGTTGACGATTTGTTGAATGTCATTGTTTGTTGTTGTTTTTAACGTTGCAATAACCATCTTTGTGTCCTATTCTATCACATTGCTTACATTTATGACTCTTGTATTAGCAAGTTTTTGAGTAGTGCATAGCGCCACAAAACCAACATGGTGTTGAAGGTGTTTTTGAATCATCCTTATTATCGTTAGAGACGTACTTACTTGTGTGAGTACGAATGGCTTGTGTGTAGACAGCTGTCTGTTGGTTGTTGCCAATCATTTTGGTGTCATGCTGACGTTGAAGTGTACGCTGAATTTCCTGGTTGATAAAGTTACCGGCTTTTCGGGTTTTTCCTCATCCAGCATTCTTAAAATTTCATTGCGGAAATTTGCGTCCTTTGGTGACTGAAGACCACTGACAAAAATAAGACATTTTAAATTGTCCTTTGTAAACTTTTCTAGTAGAAAATTTTCACAGAGGCGATTAACTTTTGCAATATACACCCCGTAGTCTTCAATTTCTGATTTGATGGTTTGAAAACACTTGTACCGGCTGCTGAAAAGTGATTCCATTTTGCCAAACATGTTTTTCATCTTTTCCAATGTTACCTCGAATGAAATGTCTGATGGTTTCAATGGTAACACGACGTCCGCATACTGTTGATACACACTTTGGCTTACTTTTCTTAGAAGCAAGCGTGTTTTGTCTGAGTCTGACAGATTTCCAGCGTCAATTAAAAATAATTCCTCGTATTTTGAATACCAGGAACCAAATGTGTGATTTTCGTCTGGTTCATACCCGAACTCACTAATTTGTTTTGCTAGAATGTCCATGAGTTGTTCTTTGTTGAAAGTGCTTGATGACTGTACTACTGTGGTACCTTCCTCCACTGTTGGGGAATGTGATGGATCGCGATTGCAAATGTTCTGAAATGCCTGCTGCTGAGTGACCATGTATCTCTCTTGGCGTTCAAACATATCGAACTGTTTTGAAGCTGTTGCTGCTGCAGTATAATACTTGTTCAAGTGGTGATGTCGCCATGATAGAATAAAATAAAAAATTACTTTCACAAATATTCTCGTCGCCAATTTGTTGTGACCTTACGGTAATGAAACACGCGTTTTTATATTAACAATATAAAAGTAATAATTATTTATTCAATAAGTAAAAATAGTTTATGCAATAAGTAAAAATAGTTTGTAATTATTTGTTGATCACGACTTGTACACACAGATAGTTAAACAGGTTGATGCAGACTGATGCATGCAGCTTTTTAAAATCGTTAGATTTGAAATAGCGTTGTACAACAGCGTTGCATGTTAATAGTGTTGTATTTTGAACAGTGTCGCATACCCAACACATAACTCATATTTTTAAGCCAGTAATGATCGTTTAAGTAATTTTCTGAAGGGGACCTTATATGGGGGGTAGGGTCAATTATGGACTGATCCACATACAATTTGGTAGAGAGATTTTGGCTCGCGAGGAACTTACATACTTGTATCACATTTTATCGCTATACTCGTATATTTTAACCAGTAATGAGCGTTAAAGTGGTAGGGTAAATTATAGACCGATCCTCCCTAAATTTGGTGGAGAGATTTTGGCTCGCATTAAACTTATGTGTGTCAAATTTCGTCACTACATTCATATTTTCAAGCCAGTAATGAGCATTATAGTCATTTGCAGAGGGGGACCTTATATGGGGGAAGGGTCATTTATTGGCCGATCCAAAAAAAATTGGTACAGAGGTTTTGGCTCGTAAGAAACTTACGTGTGTCGCATTTCATCGCTTTACTCGTATTTTTAAGAAAGTAATGAGCGTTAAAGCCATTTCCTGAAGTCGACCCAATAGGAGGAGTAGGGTCAATTATGGACTTATCCACATAAAAGTTGGTAAAGAGATTTTGTCTCGCGAGGAAATTAATTGTGTAAAATTTTATTGCTATATTCGTATTTTTTAGTCAGTAATGTGCGTTAAAGTCATTTTCAGAAGGGGACCTTATATGGGGGTAGGGTCATTTATGGTCCGATCTTAAAAAAAATTGGTAGAACGATTTTGGCCAAAAATGAGTGTTAAAATCATTTTCAGATGGGGTCGATCCTAAAGAAAATTTGTAGATTAGTTTTGGTTCGTAAAAAACTTAAAACTTGGTTAAAAGGTTTTAGTTCGTAAGAAACTTTCTTATACCGAATTTCAACGCTATATTCGCATTTTTGGGCCAGTAATGAGTGTTAAAGTCATTTTCTGAAGAGGACCTTGTATGGGGGGTAGGGTCATTTATGGGCCGATCCTAAAAAAAAATTGTTGAGAGATTTTAGTTCGTAAGAAACTTACTTGTACCGAGTTTCATCACTATACTCGCATTTTTGGGCCAGTAATGAGTGTTAAAGTAATTTTCTAAAGGGGACCTTATATGGGCGGTAGGGTCAATTATGGACCGATCCTAAAAAAAATTGGTAGGAAGATTTTGGCTCATATGAAACTTATTTATGTTAAATTTCATCGCTATACTCGTACTTCTAAAGCCGTTATGCCCTTTAAAGCTGTTTTTGGAGGTCCACTTGTATGGGGGCTATCCGAAAAAGGACGGTATTTCAGGCGTGACAAACAAAAATTTTATGTTTTTGGAAATGTTATTGACATATCTTTAATCGTTATTAACTCATCTTTTTTCGACCCACCTAAATGTACATATTTTTTATTTTCGGTAAATTTTCTGAGCTTTATTTATTATTTTATATTTTTTATTGAAATATATTTAATATTTTTATTCGTATGAAATAAATACATTTAAGTTATCTGAAAGTGGAATATGTTGGTAAACAATTTTATTTAAAAATTTCGGAATTTCACCACTTCATGCCAGAATACGATTTTTTTCGTGATTTTGAAATTACTTCAAAAATAACTGGAATCGACAAGGAGTTGCTTCGAAGAGTTAACACTATTTTAATGGCACTGAATAGTAAACATAAAATTAATGGAAATCGATTTGGGGAATATACATCTGAAATTTCTAAATTACTTGTATCTCTGTATCCATGGAGGGAACTAACACCAACAGTACACAAAGTATTGTGTCATGGTCAAATAATAATTGAATCGAATATTCTTCCACTTGGAGAGTTAACAGAAGAAGCCCAGGAAGCGAGGAATCGAGATTTTAAGCATGTTCAACTATTCAGCTCAAGAAAATGCTCCAGGCAATCACAGAATGAAGATATTTTTAATAGTTTACTTCTATCTTCTGATCCTGTTCTTTCAACTATGCGAAAAAGATGAATTTGTTATGAAACTCTATCATCTCAAAACAAGGAAGATTTAAAGGACTTATATTACCTTCTGGATATGTATACCGATATGACAGATTATTTTATAGAAAATAAGTAGTGTTAGGAATTAACTATATAAGTAGGTTGTAAGAATTAATTGTACTAAGTTTAAGATAAACAGTTCAAATAAAAAAAGCTATTATACTAACGGATGATATTGTATTAAATTGTGTTTTATGTTTCGGTGGGCGGGAAAGGTGGTTTGTGTGGGGTGATTTAGGGGTTGTTGTGCGTGGCTCATAATAAAATTATAATTTTTTATTGTATATACAATGTTATAGTCTTTAATAAAATACTTAACTAAATAATTTTTAAAAATTGTCCAAATATTTTATTCAACACCAAATGTATGTTCTGTCATACTTAATACTAAAATATGAAAAAGATGAAATTAAAGGATACAGGTTTAAATGAACATATTTTTGAATGTAATTGAGATATTGGCTTGAAATTTTTTGTAAAGGGTCGAGAATTTCCATATCTAACTAAAAAATGATATTAAGGGATAAATATGGACTAAATTGTTGTAGCTATCTGCGACCCTATTAAAATTTTGATATAAATCATAGTTTTAGAAATTTAACAAATATGTAATATAAGACAAAATCTTTATTTATGAACAAAACTCAATGAAATTTTCAACGCTTGTTAAATTTGTCATTTCAAATAAGAAAATGCAAAAAAAAATGAAAAGGTCAAAGGGCATCCCGCAATTCCCAAAAATAGGAATGAAAATCCCAAAAATGGGATTTTTACTTTTTTGCCCATAGGGTCCACATTTCTTTCAGGGCTGGGAAAATACTTTTGGAGTAAATAGAAAACATATTGAGGTTTCCAAAACTGCTTTCAGTTTTCTGATCCCAGCTTTGGGATTTTAGAACATGTCGCCCAAAGTTGAAGTTTTGATAAAAAATAGTACATATTCGGAAGGACGCAGTGGCAACATTTTCAAAAAATAGGACAAGTTTTTTACGCCAAAGCGTTCTGCGTAAAGATACCTTTTAGAAAACTATAAAATTGTTATATGTTCTTAAAGAAAATTTTATTAATAAAAGAGTTAAGGCACATTTTTGGCAAAAAAACGCCAAAAATCTAAAATTTTTTGAATTTTTAGATTAAAAAACGTATATTTTTGGATCTGTAAATGATATTGATCTGAAATTTTTTGTATATTATTGGAAATTTTGAAAATTGAGTCCATTTGGTCCAAAATTACGCCCGGTATTTAAAAAAAGGCGAACCAAGGTATGGTAAATTTTGTATCACTAAATTTTTAAATGCCTATAACTCGGATATTATAAGAGATAAGTAGTATGTCCAAGCATGTTTTTTCAAGATCTCGTCGAGCGCTTTCAGAAAATCTTTGTATTTGGATGAAAAACAAAAAAATGGCACGAGTTTAAAAATTTTACATGTCGTAGGTACCCTACTTTGAGCCGCCACAGCGCCGTCCCTGGGGCATCTGCGGGGTTCATCTTCAAAACTTAAACTCGAATACTCCTTGGCTACGCTCACGCCATTTTATACCGATCGGATCAGCCGTTTAGAAATGCCAGATTTATTTCCAAAAAATTTCGACTCTGCCCCACTGTGCAGTGTCGCATACCCAACATTGTCCTCCTTGTTAATGATGAACCTCGTAGTCCTGGTGCCATGCTGGAGTACGCTTGTTACGTGTGGAACGCCTGCGTGGTGATGAAATGTTTTTATTTGGAGTGTCATCAGTATTTGAAGATGTATCGACCAATTCATTTACATTTTGACCATCTGGCTGGAGACTGTCTTGTTGTGGTTGTGCATCTTCAACTGGTTGGTTGAATAATGGTTGTAGATTGTAAGACATAGAATCATGGGGATTCTCATCTATGAAACGTTCATGAATCTGATTAGCATGTGATTTTATAATTCTGTCTGTATCAGCATCCTTGATTTTCACATTATAATTCACATGACCAATTTTCTTGATTATGATGCCTGGACGCCATGTCATCTTATTGTCTTTGTAGGATTTTATGAAAACTCGTTGATTTATCCGAAATTCACGATGACCTGCGCCGTTTTCTGTTATATTGTGCTTTCATTTTTGTGTTACGTGTAACTTTAGGAGAAACTTGTGGTTTTATGAGATCGATTTCCGTACGAAGTTTTCGACCAATGAATAGTTCCGAGGGAGTTTTCCCTTCCACACAATTTGAATTAGGAGTCGAACGATATTGTAATAAAAATTCCTGAAGATATTTGTTATCCTTTGAATCATTTTCATATGCATTTTTAATTGCAGTTTTAATTATATCGACGAAACGTTCTGCTTGTCCATTGCTTTGTGGATGATAAGGTTCTGTCCTTATGTGTTGTATACCTCGTTGATTACAAACTGAACTGAGTACCATTGTCTGATACTAACAAGTCTGGATATCCAAATCTGTTTGTGTAATCCGACATAAGATCAATAATTTTTTTACTGGATATGGTGTTACATTGGTATACCTCTGGCCATTTTGAATATGAATCTACTATGACTAAGTAGTACTTTGAACGAATAGGACCTGCAATATCAATATGAACGCGTTGGAGCGGTTTGGTTGATATTGGCCAGGAACATAACGGTGTCTTTGCTGGTGATTTTGTGTTCGTTTGACAATGTGGACATAGTCGAACAAATTCTTCAATTTGTTGATCAATGTTGGGCCAATAAACATTACTGCGTGCAATTGATTTCATGCGTTGTTGACATTGATGTCCCTTATGTAGAATTCTTAGAACTCTGTTCCTAAATACTTGTGGTATTACAATACGTTCACCAAATAGTAAACAACCGTCGACAACTGATAATGATGATCGGCGATTTAAAAATGGTAGTAGATCGTTGCTAGAAAGATCTTTCGATTTCCTGGGCCACGATGACTGAATATGGTGAAGAACTGCTTGTATGGTTGCATCTTTTTCCGTTGCTTGTAGAACCATATGATGTGTAAGTGGAATTGATTGTAGTTTATCCTTTAAAATTGACTTTATGTCATTGTCGGCCAAACATGCCCCTGCGGGCATTGTGTTATTCTCACTCATACACATGCAATACGAATGTTCTCAGCAACAAAACAAACTATACACAAAACAAAAACAATTTAATTTAGTTGCTCTCTTTATGAAATGAAACACAGAGAATATTTTGAAAAGCCGTTACAAATAAATGTTTGTATAAACACTTTTGATAGATAGATTTATTATGTAAATAATTATTTACAATTATATTTGTATCGTCATTTCTTCAAGCAATTAATCGCCAAAATTTTATCGATTAACGTTTAATCATTTGAACACTTATATACGAACATACATACATACATATGTACATAAATACATCAACATATTCAATAATACATTCTTACATCAATATATGCATCAATACATCGTTTCGTCAATACATACATACATCGATGTATACATTCCCTCTGTTGTTCATTTAAAATACAAATAATATGAATAACACAAATAAGTACAAACATATAATTTTTTTCAGTGCAAAGCACACATATTTTCATTTATGTTCTCTTTCATATTTTACACTACAACATATGCATTTTAAAAATTCTCTTTCTGGCCACCAATGCTTTATGTTATATTCAAGAGTAGCACATGCAATTACAAAATCTTGATCTTCTGGTTGCATTGATGGTAGTAATCGGGATAACATATCAACGTTACCAAAATCATCTGTTTCGACGTATTCGATATCAAAGTTGTATGTCATCATTGTTAGTGCCCACCTCTGAAGTCTGCTGGCTGAATGAACTGGAATACCTTTTCTTGAACCAAATATTGCCAGTAATGGTTTATGATCAGTCCGGAGTAAAAACTTTCTGCCATATACCATGCGATGAAATTTTTTTACTGCAAACACTAATGCTAGTGCTTCTTTCTCTATCTGCCCGTAGTTCTTTTCCGCTGCCGTCAAAGATCTTGATGCGTGTGCAACTGGCATGATGTGTGAAATTTGTGCTCCTAGACCTTGCATTGAAGCATCTGCTGAAATTATAATGGGTAACTTGGGGTTATAATGAGTAAGCATTAAGTCCGATGTTAAAATCTGCTTAAACTTTTGAAATGAATTCTCACACTCTGAAGACCAATACCATTTAGTATTGTTTTGTAGTAACTCGTCGAGAGGTGCTCTTAGAGATCTTATTGTGCTGATGAATTTTCCGTAGAAATTGATAGAACCAAGAAATGATATCAGCTCACTGACGTTTTGAGGTCTCGGTAAATTGGTGATTGATAGAATTTTGTCTGGATCTGGTCTGATACCATTAGAATTAACTATGTGACCCAAGTATTTGATCTGCGGTTGAATAAATTCGCATTTATCAAAATTGACTGTCATGCCATATTCTGAAAAACGATTTAAAACATCCCGTATTGATTGTAGGTGCTGTTGTATTGTCTCACTTGCAATGATAACGTCGTCTAAATATACTGTGGCTTCTGGAATGCCTGTTAGAATTTTTTCTATAGCCTGTTGGAATGCACCTGGTGCTGACTTTATTCCAGGAACTAGCCTATTAAACGTATATAAGGCTGGATGAGTGTTGATAGTTAAGATGGACTTTGTTGTGTCATCAACTTCAAACTGCATATATGCGTCATTAAAATCTAGTCTCGTGAAGTACTTACGATTATTAAGGCACATAAAAATATCCTCTGGTAGAGGTAGCGGGTGAAAATGAGCTTCCACATTTTCGTTGAGGCCTGTTGAATAGTCTGCGCATATTCTGATTTTACCACTAGAGCGTCTCACTGTGACTATCGGGGCTGCCCACTCTGAATAGTTGGTTGGTGTAATTACGCCTTCTTCCTCTAATCGATCAAGTTCAGCATCCACTAGGGAGATTACTGAATATGGTACTGGACGTTTTGGACAAAATTTTGGAACTGCATCTGGTTTGAGTGGAAGATGGATTTTGATTTTAGTACAATGACCCAACTTCTTCTCAAAAACTTGAGGAAATTCTTTAGTAAAATTGTTGACGTGATGATCAGCATCTGATTTTCCAACTGACTTGCAAAATGTGGTGATAGGAATTTCCCACAGAACAAATTCTTCGAAAAAATCTGTTCCTGCTATGTTCAGTGAATGAACTGTTGTCACAAAAATTGTTATATATGTTTTTGTTGTATTCAAAAATGAAATGTTCGCCTTGAATTCTCCAATGAACGATTAGCAAACGATTAGCATCCTTTGCAATACGCTTTGTTGAGGTCAATTTGGGGCGATTTATGTTGGCCCATATTTGCTCTGAAAATATGGTAATGTCCGAAGCCGTGTCTAGTTGAAGCTCGACATTATGATTGTTGAGTAAAACATTTACATGTTTACGATGAAACCAGTTATCAATGCTGTTATCGATAGCTCTTGTTTGTGCTGAATTCTTATTAGAATTTGTTTGCTGCCTGTGTGCACTGCACACTGTGCAGTTGCTGATTGTTGACGATTTGTTGAATGTCATTGTTTGTTGTTGTTTTTAACGTTGCAATAACCATCTTTGTGTCCTATTCTATCACATTGCTTACATTTATGACTCTTGTATTAGCAAGTTTTTGAGTAGTGCATAGCGCCACAAAACCAACATGGTGTTGAAGGTGTTTTTGAATCATCCTTATTATCGTTAGAGACGTACTTACTTGTGTGAGTACGAATGGCTTGTGTGTAGACAGCTGTCTGTTGGTTGTTGCCAATCATTTTGGTGTCATGCTGACGTTGAAGTGTACGCTGAATTTCCTGGTTGATAAAGTTACCGGCTTTTCGGGTTTTTCCTCATCCAGCATTCTTAAAATTTCATTGCGGAAATTTGCGTCCTTTGGTGACTGAAGACCACTGACAAAAATAAGACATTTTAAATTGTCCTTTGTAAACTTTTCTAGTAGAAAATTTTCACAGAGGCGATTAACTTTTGCAATATACACCCCGTAGTCTTCAATTTCTGATTTGATGGTTTGAAAACACTTGTACCGGCTGCTGAAAAGTGATTCCATTTTGCCAAACATGTTTTTCATCTTTTCCAATGTTACCTCGAATGAAATGTCTGATGGTTTCAATGGTAACACGACGTCCGCATACTGTTGATACACACTTTGGCTTACTTTTCTTAGAAGCAAGCGTGTTTTGTCTGAGTCTGACAGATTTCCAGCGTCAATTAAAAATAATTCCTCGTATTTTGAATACCAGGAACCAAATGTGTGATTTTCGTCTGGTTCATACCCGAACTCACTAATTTGTTTTGCTAGAATGTCCATGAGTTGTTCTTTGTTGAAAGTGCTTGATGACTGTACTACTGTGGTACCTTCCTCCACTGTTGGGGAATGTGATGGATCGCGATTGCAAATGTTCTGAAATGCCTGCTGCTGAGTGACCATGTATCTCTCTTGGCGTTCAAACATATCGAACTGTTTTTGAAGCTGTTGCTGCTGCAGTATAATACTTGTTCAAGTGGTGATGTCGCCATGATAGAATAAAATAAAAAATTACTTTCACAAATATTCTCGTCGCCAATTTGTTGTGACCTTACGGTAATGAAACACGCGTTTTTATATTAACAATATAAAAGTAATAATTATTTATTCAATAAGTAAAAATAGTTTATGCAATAAGTAAAAATAGTTTGTAATTATTTGTTGATCACGACTTGTACACACAGATAGTTAAACAGGTTGATGCAGACTGATGCATGCAGCTTTTTAAAATCGTTAGATTTGAAATAGCGTTGTACAACAGCGTTGCATGTTAATAGTGTTGTATTTTGAACAGTGTCGCATACCCAACACATAACTCATATTTTTAAGCCAGTAATGATCGTTTAAGTAATTTTCTGAAGGGGACCTTATATGGGGGGTAGGGTCAATTATGGACTGATCCACATACAATTTGGTAGAGAGATTTTGGCTCGCGAGGAACTTACATACTTGTATCACATTTTATCGCTATACTCGTATATTTTAACCAGTAATGAGCGTTAAAGTGGTAGGGTAAATTATAGACCGATCCTCCCTAAATTTGGTGGAGAGATTTTGGCTCGCATTAAACTTATGTGTGTCAAATTTCGTCACTACATTCATATTTTCAAGCCAGTAATGAGCATTATAGTCATTTGCAGAGGGGGACCTTATATGGGGGAAGGGTCATTTATTGGCCGATCCAAAAAAAATTGGTACAGAGGTTTTGGCTCGTAAGAAACTTACGTGTGTCGCATTTCATCGCTTTACTCGTATTTTTAAGAAAGTAATGAGCGTTAAAGCCATTTCCTGAAGTCGACCCAATAGGAGGAGTAGGGTCAATTATGGACTTATCCACATAAAAGTTGGTAAAGAGATTTTGTCTCGCGAGGAAATTAATTGTGTAAAATTTTATTGCTATATTCGTATTTTTTAGTCAGTAATGTGCGTTAAAGTCATTTTCAGAAGGGGACCTTATATGGGGGTAGGGTCATTTATGGTCCGATCTTAAAAAAAATTGGTAGAACGATTTTGGCCAAAAATGAGTGTTAAAATCATTTTCAGATGGGGTCGATCCTAAAGAAAATTTGTAGATTAGTTTTGGTTCGTAAAAAACTTAAAACTTGGTTAAAAGGTTTTAGTTCGTAAGAAACTTTCTTATACCGAATTTCAACGCTATATTCGCATTTTTGGGCCAGTAATGAGTGTTAAAGTCATTTTCTGAAGAGGACCTTGTATGGGGGGTAGGGTCATTTATGGGCCGATCCTAAAAAAAAATTGTTGAGAGATTTTAGTTCGTAAGAAACTTACTTGTACCGAATTTCATCACTATACTCGCATTTTTGGGCCAGTAATGAGTGTAAAAGTAATTTTCTAAAGGGGACCTTATATGGGCGGTAGGGTCAATTATGGACCGATCCTAAAAAAAATTGGTAGGAAGATTTTGGCTCATATGAAACTTATTTATGTTAAATTTCATCGCTATACTCGTACTTCTAAAGCCGTTATGCCCTTTAAAGCTGTTTTTGGAGGTCCACTTGTATGGGGGCTATCCGAAAAAGGACGGTATTTCAGGCGTGACAAACAAAAATTTTATGTTTTTGGAAATGTTATTGACATATCTTTAATCGTTATTAACTCATCTTTTTTCGACCCACCTAAATGTACATATTTTTTATTTTCGGTAAATTTTCTGAGCTTTATTTATTATTTTATATTTTTTATTGAAATATATTTAATATTTTTATTCGTATGAAATAAATACATTTAAGTTATCTGAAAGTGGAATATGTTGGTAAACAATTTTATTTAAAAATTTCGGAATTTCACCACTTCATGCCAGAATACGATTTTTTTCGTGATTTTGAAATTACTTCAAAAATAACTGGAATCGACAAGGAGTTGCTTCGAAGAGTTAACACTATTTTAATGGCACTGAATAGTAAACATAAAATTAATGGAAATCGATTTGGGGAATATACATCTGAAATTTCTAAATTACTTGTATCTCTGTATCCATGGAGGGAACTAACACCAACAGTACACAAAGTATTGTGTCATGGTCAAATAATAATTGAATCGAATATTCTTCCACTTGGAGAGTTAACAGAAGAGGCCCAGGAAGCGAGGAATCGAGATTTTAAGCATGTTCAACTATTCAGCTCAAGAAAATGCTCCAGGCAATCACAGAATGAAGATATTGTTAATAGTTTACTTCTATCTTCTGATCCTGTTCTTTCAACTATGCGAAAAAGATGGATTTGTTATGAAACTCTATCATCTCAAAACAAGGTTGTAAGAATTAATTGTACTAAGTTTAAGATAAACAGTTCAAATAAAAAAAGCTATTATACTAACGGATGATATTGTATTAAATTGTGTTTTATGTTTCGGTGGGCGGGAAAGGTGGTTTGTGTGGGGTGATTTAGGTGTTGTTGTGCGTGGCTCATAATAAAATTATAATTTTTTATTGTATATACAATGTTATAGTCTTTAATAAAAAAATTAACTAAATAATTTTTAAAAATTGTCCAAATATTTTATTCAACACCAAATGTATGTTCTGTCATACTTAATACTAAAATATGAAAAAGATGAAATTAAAGGATACAGGTTTAAATGAACATATTTTTGAATGTAATTGAGATATTGGCTTGAAATTTTTTGTAAAGGGTCGAGAATTTCCATATCTAACTAAAAAATGATATTAAGGGATAAATATGGACTAAATTGTTGTAGCTATCTGCGACCCTATTAAAATTTTGATATAAATCATAGTTTTAGAAATTTAACAAATATGTAATATAAGACAAAATCTTTATTTATGAACAAAACTCAATGAAATTTTCAACGCTTGTTAAATTTGTCATTTCAAATAAGAAAATGCAAAAAAAAATTAAAAGGTCAAAGGGCATCCCGCAATTCCCAAAAATAGGAATGAAAATCCCAAAAATGGGATTTTTTACTTTTTTGCCCATAGGGTCCACATTTCTTTCAGGGCTGGGAAAATACTTTTGGAGTAAATAGAAAACATATTGAGGTTTCCAAAACTGCTTTCAGTTTTCTGATCCCAGCTTTGGGATTTTAGAACATGTCGCCCAAAGTTGAAGTTTTGATAAAAAATAGGTCATATTCGGAAGGACGCAGTGGCAACATTTTCAAAAAATAGGACAAGTTTTTTACGCCAAAGCGTTCTGCGTAAAGATACCTTTTAGAAAACTATAAAATTGTTATATGTTCTTAAAGAAAATTTTATTTTATTAATAAAAGAGTTAAGACACATTTTTGGCAAAAAAACGGCAAAAATCTAAAATTTTTTGAATTTGTAGATTAAAAAACGTATATTTTTGTATCTGTAAATGATATTGATCTGAAATTTTTTGTATATTATTGGAAATTTTGAAAATTGAGTCCATTTGGTCCAAAATTACGCCCGGTATTCAAAAAAAAGGCGGACCAAGGTATGGTAAATTTTGTATCACTAAATTTTTAAATGCCTATAACTCGGATATTATAAGAGATAAGTAGTATGTCCAAGCATGTTTTTTCAAGATCTCGTCGAGCGCTTTCATCCAAAAATCTTTGTATTTGGATGAAAAACAAAAAAATGGCACGAGTTTAAAAATTTTACATGTCGTAGGTACCCTACTTTGAGCCGCCACAGCGCCGTCCCTGGGGCATCTGCGGGGTTCATCTTCAAAACTTAAACTCGAATACTCCTTGGCTACGCTCACGCCAGATTTATTTCCAAAAAATTTCGACTCTGCCCCACTGTGCAGTGTCGCATACCCAACATTGTCCTCCTTGTTAATGATGAACCTCGTAGTCCTGGTGCCATGCTGGAGTACGCTTGTTACGTGTGGAACGCCTGCGTGGTGATGAAATGTTTTTATTTGGAGTGTCATCAGTATTTGAAGATGTATCGACCAATTCATTTACATTTTGACCATCTGGCTGGAGACTGTCTTGTTGTGGTTGTGCATCTTCAACTGGTTGGTTGAATAATGGTTGTAGATTGTAAGACATAGAATCATGGGGATTCTCATCTATGAAACGTTCATGAATCTGATTAGCATGTGATTTTATAATTCTGTCTGTATCAGCATCCTTGATTTTCACATTATAATTCACATGACCAATTTTCTTCATTATGATGCCTGGACGCCATGTCATCTTATTGTCTTTGTAGGATTTTATGAAAACTCGTTGATTTATCCGAAATTGACGATGACCTGCGCCGTTTTCTGTTATATTGTGCTTTCATTTTTGTGTTACGTGTAACTTTAGGAGAAACTTGTGGCTTTATGAGATCGATTTCCGTACGAAGTTTTCGACCAATGAATAGTTCCGAGGGAGTTTTCCCTTCCACACAATTTGAATTAGGAGTCGAACGATATTGTAATAAAAATTCCTGAAGATATTTGTTATCCTTTGAATCATTTTCATATGCATTTTTAATTGCAGTTTTAATTATATCGACGAAACGTTCTGCTTGTCCATTGCTTTGTGGATGATAAGGTTCTGTCCTTATGTGTTGTATACCTCGTTGATTACAAAATTGTTCAAATTCTGCGCTCACGAACTGAGTACCATTGTCTGATACTAACAAGTCTGGATATCCAAATCTGTTTGTGTAATCCGACATAAGATCAATAATTTTTTTACTGGATATGGTGTTACATTGGTATACCTCTGGCCATTTTGAATATGAGTCTACTATGACTAAGTAGTACTTTGAACGAATAGGACCTGCAATATCAATATGAACGCGTTGGAGCGGTTTGGTTGATATTGGCCAGGAACATAACGGTGTCTTTGCTGGTGATTTTGTGTTCGTTTGACAATGTGGACATAGTCGAACAAATTCTTCAATTTGTTGATCAATGTTGGGCCAATAAACATTACTGCGTGCAATTGATTTCATGCGTTGTTGACATTGATGTCCCTTATGTAGAATTCTTAGAACTCTGTTCCTAAATAGTTGTGGTATTACAATACGTTCACCAAATAGTAAACAACCGTCGACAACTGATAATGATGATCGGCGATTTAAAAATGGTAGTAGATCGTTGCTAGAAAGATCTTTCGATTTCCTGGGCCACGATGACTGAATATGGTGAAGAATTGCTTGTATGGTTGCATCTTTTTCCGTTGCTTGTAGAACCATATGATGTGTAAGTGGAATTGATTGTAGTTTATCCTTTAAAATTGACTTTATGTCATTGTCGGCCAAACATGCCCCTGCGGGCATTGTGTTATTCTCACTCATACACATGCAATACGAATGTTCTCAGCAACAAAACAAACTATACACAAAACAAAAACAATTTAATTTAGTTGCTCTCTTTATGAAATGAAACACAGAGAATATTTTGAAAAGCCGTTACAAATAAATGTTTGTATAAACACTTTTGATAGATAGATTTATTATGTAAATAATTATTTACAATTATATTTGTATTGTCATTTCTTCAAGCAATTAATCGCCAAAATTTTATCGATTAACGGTTAATCATTTGAACACTTATATACGAACATACATACATACATACATACATATGTACATAAATACATCAACATATTCAATAATACATTCTTACATCAATATATGCATCAATACATCGTTTCGTCAATACATACATACATCGATGTATACATTCCCTCTGTTGTTCATTTAAAATACAAATAATATGAATAACACAAATAAGTACAAACATATAATTTTTTTCAGTGCAAAGCACACATATTTTCATTTATGTTCTCTTTCATATTTTACACTACACCATATGCATTTTAAAAATTCTCTTTCTGGCCACCAATGCTTTATGTTATATTCAAGAGTAGCACATGCAATTACAAAATCTTGATCTTCTGGTTGCATTGATGGTAGTAATCGGGATAACATATCAACGTTACCAAAATCATCTGTTTCGACGTATTCGATATCAAAGTTGTATGTCATCATTGTTAGTGCCCACCTCTGAAGTCTGCTGGCTGAATGAACTGGAATACCTTTTCTTGAACCAAATATTGCCAGTAATGGTTTATGATCAGTCCGGAGTAAAAACTTTCTGCCATATACCATGCGATGAAATTTTTTTACTGCAAACACTAATGCTAGTGCTTCTTTCTCTATCTGCCCGTAGTTCTTTTCCGCTGCCGTCAAAGATCTTGATGCGTGTGCAACTGGCAGGATGTGTGAAATTTGTGCTCCTAGACCTTGCATTGAAGCATCTGTTGAAATTATAATGGGTAACTTGGGGTTATAATGAGTAAGCATTAAGTCCGATGTTAAAATCTGCTTAAACTTTTGAAATGAATTCTCACACTCTGAAGACCAATACCATTTAGTATTGTTTTGTAGTAACTCGTCGAGAGGTGCTCTTAGAGATCTTATTGTGCTGATGAATTTTCCGTAGAAATTGATAGAACCAAGAAATGATCTGAGCTCGCTGACGTTTTGAGGTCTCGGTAAATTGGTGATTGATAGAATTTTGTCTGGATCTGGTCTGATACCATTAGAATTAACTATGTGACCCAAGTATTTGATCTGCGGTTGAATAAATTCGCATTTATCAAAATTGACTGTCATGCCATATTCTGAAAAACGATTTAAAACATCCCATATTGATTGTAGGTGCTGTTGTATTGTCTCACTTGCAATGATAACGTCGTCTAAATATGCTGTGGCTTCTGGAATGCCTGTTAGAATTTTTTCTATAGCCTGTTGGAATGCACCTGGTGCTGACTTTATTCCAGGAACTAGCCTATTAAACGTATATAAGCCTGGATGAGTGTTGATAGTTAAGATGGACTTTGTTGTGTCATCAACTTCAAACTGCATATATGCGTCATTAAAATCTAGTCTCGTGGAGTACTTACGATTATTAAGGCACATAAAAATATCCTCTGGTAGAGGTAGCGGGTGAAAATGAGCTTCCACATTTTCGTTGAGGCCTGTTGAATAGTCTGCGCATATTCTGATTTTACCACTAGAGCGTCTCACTGTGACTATCGGGGCTGCCCACTCTGAATAGTTGGTTGGTGTAATTACGCCTTCTTCCTCTAATCGATCAAGTTCAGCATCCACTAGGGAGATTACTGAATATGGTACTGGACGTTTTGGACAAAATTTTGGAACTGCATCTGGTTTGAGTGGAAGATCGATTTTGATTTTAGTACAATGACCCAACTTCTTCTCAAAAACTTGAGGAAATTCTTTAGTAAAATTGTTGACGTGATGATCAGCATCTGATTTTCCAACTGACTTGCAAAATGTGGTGATAGGAATTTCCCACAGACCAAATTCTTCGAAAAAATCTGTTCCTGCTATGTTCAGTGAATGAACTGTTGTCACAAAAATTGTTATATATGTTTTTGTTGTATTCAAAAATGAAATGTTCGCCTTGAATTCTCCAATGAACGATTAGCAAACGATTAGCATCCTTTGCAATACGCTTTGTTGAGGTCAATTTGGGGCGATTTATGTTGGCCCATATTTGCTCTGAAATTATGGTAATGTCCGAAGCCGTGTCTAGTTGAAGCTCGACATTATGATTGTTGAGTAAAACATTTACATGTTTACGATGAAACCAGTTATCAATGCTGTTATCGATAGCTCTTGTTTGTGCTGAATTCTTATTAGAATTTGTTTGCTGCTTGTGTGCACTGCACACTGTGCAGTTGCTGATTGTTGACGATTTGTTGAATGTCATTGTTTGTTGTTGTTTTTAACGTTGCAATATCCATCTTTGTGTCCTATTCTATCACATTGCTTACATTTATGACTCTTGTATTAGCAAGTTTTTGAGTAGTGCATAGCGCCACAAAACCAACATGGTGTTGAAGGTGTTTTTGAATCATCCTTATTATCGTTAGAGACGTACTTACTTGTGTGAGTACGAATGGCTTGTGTGTAGACAGCTGTCTGTTGGTTGTTGCCAATCATTTTGGTGTCATGCTGACGTTGAAGTGTACGCTGAATTTCCTGGTTGATAAAGTTACCGGCTTTTCGGGTTTTTCCTCATCCAGCATTCTTAAAATTTCATTGCGGAAATTTGCGTCCTTTGGTGACTGAAGACCACTGACAAAAATAAGACATTTTAAATTGTCCTTTGTAAACTTTTCTAGTAGAAAATTTTCACAGAGGCGATTAACTTTTGCAATATACACCCCGTAGTCTTCAATTTCTGATTTGATGGTTTGAAAACACTTGTACCGGCTGCTAAAAAGTGATTCCATTTTGCCAAACATGTTTTTCATCTTTTCCAATGTTACCTCGAATGAAATGTCTGATGGTTTCAATGGTAACACGACGTCCGCATACTGTTGATACACACTTTGGCTTACTTTTCTTAGAAGCAAGCGTGTTTTGTCTGAGTCTGACAGATTTCCAGCGTCATTTAAAAATAATTCCTCGTATTTTGAATACCAGGAACCAAATGTTTCAATAAGTAAACAAATTATTCAATAAGTAAAAATAGTTTATGCAATAAGTAAAAATAGTTTGTAATTATTTGTTGATCACGACTTGTACACACAGATAGTTAAACAGGTTGATGCAGACTGATGCAAGCAGCTTTTTAAAATCGTTAGATTTGAAATAGCGTTGTACAACAGCGTTGCATGTTAATAGTGTTGTATTTTGAACAGTGTCGCATACCCAACACATAACTCATATTTTTAAGCCAGTAATGATCGTTTAAGTAATTTTCTGAAGGGGACCTTATATGGGGGGTAGGGTCAATTATGGACTGATCCACATACAATTTGGTAGAGAGATTTTGGCTCGCGAGGAACTTACATACTTGTATCACATTTTATCGCTATACTCGTATATTTTAACCAGTAATGAGCATTAAAGTGGTAGGGTAAATTATAGACCGATCCTCCCTAAATTTGGTGGAGAGATTTTGGCTCGCATTAAACTTATGTGTGTCAAATTTCGTCACTACATTCATATTTTCAAGCCAGTAATGAGCATTATAGTCATTTGCAGAGGGGGACCTTATATGGGGGAAGGGTCATTTATTGGCCGATCCAAAAAAAATTGGTACAGAGGTTTTGGCTCGTAAGAAACTTACGTGTGTCGCATTTCATCGCTTTACTCGTATTTTTAAGAAAGTAATGAGCGTTAAAGCCATTTCCTGAAGTCGACCCAATAGGAGGAGTAGGGTCAATTATGGACTTATCCACATAAAAGTTGGTAAAGAGATTTTGTCTCGCGAGGAAATTAATTGTGTAAAATTTTATTGCTATATTCGTATTTTTTAGTCAGTAATGTGCGTTAAAGTCATTTTCAGAAGGGGACCTTATATGGGGGTAGGGTCATTTATGGTCCGATTTTAAAAAAAATTGGTAGAACGATTTTGGCCAAAAATGAGTGTTAAAATCATTTTCAGATGGGGTCGATCCTAAAAAAAATTTGTAGATTAGTTTTGGTTCGTAAAAAACTTAAAACTTGGTTAAAAGGTTTTAGTTCGTAAGAAACTTTCTTATACCGAATTTCAACGCTATATTCGCATTTTTCGGCCAGTAATGAGTGTTAAAGTCATTTTCTGAAGAGGACCTTGTATGGGGGGTAGGGTCATTTATGGGCCGATCCTAAAAAAAATTGTTGAGAGATTTTAGTTCGTAAGAAACTTACTTGTACCGAATTTCATCACTATACTCGCATTTTTGGGCCAGTAATGAGTGTTAAAGTAATTTTCTAAAGGGGACCTTATATGACCTCAAAAAAATTGGTAGGAAGATTTTGGCTCATATGAAACTTATTTATGTTAAATTTCATCGCTATACTCGTACTTCTAAAGCCGTTATGCCCTTTAAAGCTGTTTTTGGTGGTCCACTTGTATGGGAGCTATCCGAAAAAGGACGGTATTTCAGGCGTGACAAACAAAAATTTTATGTTTTTGGAAATGTTATTGACATATCTTTAATCGTTATTAACTCATCTTTTTTCGACCCACCTAAATGTACATATTTTTTATTTTCGGTAAATTTTCTGAGCTTTATTTATTATTTTATATTTTTTATTGAAATATATTTAATATTTTTATTCGTATGAAATAAATACATTTAAGTTATCTGAAAGTGGAATATGTTGGTAAACAATTTTATTTAAAAAAGTAAATAGTTATATTTGAACGAAATTAATAAATTAAAAGTGTGTCATCTAACTCCTCGTCTTTTCCAGCTGGTTGAATTGCAGCTTTTCGCAACACTTTACTCACAACTTCGCATAAAGAATCTCTGGCACCTGCATCCAAGATTTGACATACATCGTCGAAATTTTGTTCATTATCCCTTAAGCGTAATATAGATATTAAAGCAATTTCCGAATTAGATTTTACGTAACCATTCTTTTCTTTTGTTCCATTTACCAGCATTGGAATTAAGTATCTTAATAATTCAGGAGAAATTTGGTTAGCATTAAGCACTTTGGCTATGTGGTTGCAGCTTTTTGCCACAAGTTGTTTTATTTCATTACTGCTATGATTCATGGCCCTAGTAAACGCATTAACAATTTGAGGCGATGCTGTTTTATTTGTTGCCATCCAGTATTCAATTAAATATGTTGCACCTCGTATCCCATTGCTAGCAATCTGAATTTTATCAGATGATATGTATGAAACAAGTGATTTTAGTATAATTTCTTCATTATTATTATTTAATACCATTTCAACGCTTTCTTTAAGAGCTACGAACAAAACAATTGTACGCCCATGTTTAATATGAGAATCGTCGTTATCTTCTAATAATATATGATTTCGAAGAATATCATCTACTTGTTCCGATGGCAAATATTTAAGCAAAGCTCCGAGGCAGCCTCCAGCAACACTTCGTGTTACGTCTTCTTGATGCCCAATTAAACCTATTAATGTACCGCAAATCTGTTTTTTTATAGGATCTGACATTTTATCTCCAGCGGGCGTTATTACACTTCGAAGGGCTTGTAACATAGTCTCTCGAATTGCTGAGTCGTCACCCGATTTTATACTGTTGTGAATTTCATTAAAAAGGGGATCTGCACGTGTATGTATTATTACTAGTTCAGATAAAGCATGACCTGCTTTCATACGAACCAACCTATTTTGATCGTGTAAAGCTTTCAAAAAAGTAGTTTGAAGTTGCGGCAAAAACTGTTTTAGCATAACTCCAACTTTATGGAGTAGTATTGCTAAAGTTTCCAAAACTGCCGCTTTCACTCCTGCATTAAATCTGTCACCTAAGATTCTAATTAGTGGACCTGTTATATGGACAACAGATGGCTGTAATGATTGTGCGTTAGTAATGGAAATTATTTCGCCTAGACCCTGAGCTGCATTTTCTTTTTCTTCTGGAAGACCGTTTAAAATAGCTTCTCTAAATACTGGCAAAAGCGGTGCAATTCCTTTAGGTAAACAAAATCCTGGAAGTTCTAATTCCTTTGAATCACTAGCAGCAAAGCGTACAGCTTGGCGAACATCGGAAACATGAGCAATTTGTTGAGATGAATCTAACCCTTTAATTACAGCATTAAGAGAATCCCAAGATCTTTGCAATATCTCTCGATCAGATTCTGCCATAAGTCGCAGGAGTGATCTTAACAACTGCGGAACATATTGCGTATAGTCACCGGGTGTATGCATACAAAAGGCTGATAGTAAACTCGCCGATGATTTGCGGGTAGATAAGTTTTCAGATTTAGCAGATGCCATTAGAGTGTCCATGATGGTTCGTATTCCGGCTTCATCAGATACCGATAAAATTACAGCTTGGCAATATTCTAATTCCTGCGATTCGTTAGCTGTACCTTGTGCATCCGAAAGTGCCTGTAATAAAGCAAAAAGTATTTTTGGCAAATATTTTGTTAGAGCTTCTCCAGCCACAGATACAAGAATTGACAGTGCTTTAGTGTTTACAGGGTGAGCTGTTAGCTGTGGAACTAAATAAGGTAATACCACTCTTGATTTAATTGTCATCACTTGGCGTAAACCATCCAATGTATTTTCTGCAACTTCTGGATCGGGATCAGACAATCCTTCCAGCATCGACGGTAGTATATCATCTAAAGCTCTCGATCCTACCGTCGAATGAAGAGATTCAAATGTTTTTGCTGCGGCTTCTCGAACTTCCGGGAGAGGGTCCGACAAAGCCTTTCTAACCGTAGGAACCAAGCTGTTCACAAACGAGAGTACCATTTCTTTTGATGTGGAAGCCATTATCTCGGAAAGCCCAATACAAACGCCTTGTCGTTGGTCTGCTTGCTCAGAGTTGAGTCCTCGCTCTAATATAGGTATTATTTCTGGTAATACTCTTTCGCCAAGTTTTCTAACTAAGTCGCCAAGTGTTCTAGCTGCTACTTGGCGTTTATCGTAACTAGTACTTGCTAAACATCCTAATAGCAATCCAAAAAGAGTAGGTAAAATTTCTCTAAGGGTTCTGGGTGTGTTGGTTACTACTACTTTCCATACGTGGAGAGCTGCTTGGCGAACCATTAGCGATACGTCACTTCGGCCCATATACAAACCGGAAAGAACACGATTACGTCTCTCATTACCTAAGAATCTTATAATAGCTGTATGGGATTGCTCTGTTCCAAAATTGTCGTCTTCACTTGCAGTTTCGGTTGTCATTTTTCCGGAAACTCCAGATATGCGATATAACAAGTCTCCTAACAATTGAACTGAACTGAAACGTATACGCCAATTGTCATCAAATAAACCCTTTTCTAATTCTGGTAATAAAAGTGCAACTGCTGTTTCAGCATAAAGATTTACAATACGCTGCCCAGCCTTTAAAGCAGTATCACGGACATATTCGTTTTCATCTGCAAGTGCCTTAAGAATCGGATTGATTATTTGACCAATATAAGGAGTAAAATCTTGTGGAAATGCGCTAGGCATATATATAAACATCATTATGTATCCATCTTTTACGTGAGGAGCAATGTCACTTCTTTCTGCAGTTGAAATTATATCGGGCATTAACTTATGCAATTTTTCCACTCCAAGACCACCGACAACTTCCGATAGACCTTGAGCGGCACCACTTCTATCTACGCTACTGGATTCAGAAGTAAGAGTTTGCATCAACCATGGAAGTAAATCCTCAAATGAAGATTCTCCCATCCCTCTTACCATGGCTCCTAAAGCTCGAGCAGAGACTGCTCTAACTTCAGGTACTGGATCTAACAATGACATTTTTAGACCTGGAATAATATTAGGAAGATAAGGTGTAAGGTCTTTTTGATCTGTTAAAGAGTACATATTTCCAATAATTTGAGCAGCCATTTTTCTTGTTTCTGTAGATCGATCCATAAAGGCTCTTTGTACAACAGGCATTATTAATGCAAGGGAAGGTGCGTCAATAAAATGAACAAATTTGGTCTGCAACAGACTTTGTAGACAAGTGGACGTATTTTTGGAAGGATCTTCTAGAGCTTTCAACAAAACGGGGACAATGGCCTGTATTTCTGGATTTTTTATAACAGATCCTATTACTTTAAGTGCATCTGCCCCCGCTTCCTGTACTTTAGTATGAGAGTCACCTAATACTTCTATTAATTTGGGAACAATTGATGGTAAGCAAGATGAAAGCTGTTTTGGAGCACAATATGCCATTGCACCTAACAATTCAACTGATGCTGTTTTTGTACGCCAAGAATCTTCGTCAAGAGCTTCTAGCAATGATGGTAGTACTAGCTTAACACCATGAGCAGATAACTTTCCCATTACTACTTTAGCTGTATCATCTGCTGCCTGACGAACATACTGAGAAGGGTCACCAAAGCATTGTAATAAATGGGGAAGTACGTGTACTATATATGGTTCAAAAAGGCGACCAAGAGTAGTGCAAAGAATTTCAAATGCAAACAAAGCGCCTTCTCTAGATTTATAATTTTTTTTTTCCTGAATGTATGTTGTTAGCTTTGACATAATATCAAATTGTTTTAACGATAAGATTCCCAAACCTTTTACAATGCCTGCAATACCGTAGGCTGCACCTCTACGCTCGCCATACTTTTCAGACTTCACTAGTAATTGCAGAAGACGCTTTATCATTGCAGGTGCTTCTTCCTTTACTGATGGCATCAAATGTGGTAGACAGTTTGCTACTGCTTCTTGAACTTGTTGAGATGGAGTAGAAAGAGCTGATAATAATCTTCTTACTATGGGCTCTATACGTTTATCATCTTTCTCTAAGTGACGTGCTAAAGAACCCATCAAAATTACAACAGCTTGTCTTATATTATCATAACTTTGAGATTTTGGAGCTTTATCCAAAAAATCTTCAAAAACAGGCAATAATGTTATTATAGTATCCTTGCCATGCAAATCTACAATCGTAAGAGCAGAAGCTAGCATCTCCTTATGTACAACTTCTTCGCGATCACCCAAACCAGCAGATACCATAAACTGCATAACATGATTCACGTCATCTACTGAGAAGAATTGAGAAATTTTTGATATTGCTATAGCTATTCCTCTACGAGGTTTCCACTGATCAATTGCAGGTGCTATTTCACGATCAAACTCATCTAGTTTTGGTGGAATCATAGAAAGTTTTTCATTATAAATAGTGAGAAGTTTTTTTAAAATGCGTTTAGCACTTGAGCCATCATCCATTAACAATGGAACTAATGAAGATGCAGCGGCTTTTTGTATACAAATTTCCTTATGTATTACATCACACAATAAATCATCAGCTAATGGATGGTTGATTTTAACATTTTTCCAAAGATCATCAGCTATATTCCTGTTAACATTGGATGTATCAAACTTTGCCACCCAGAGTCGACGGGTAATAAATATAGAAAAATTTGCATTGGTTTTACTTTCTGTGCATATAATGTTTGATAAAATCGTTAGAACTCGTAATGCGACGTCACGTATTACTTCTTGTCCATTTTCGAGAGCATTCAAAAATATATTAATTTCATCTTGAGTTGCTGAAGCACAAAAGTCTTCACCAGAACTGCATTTTGCCACTTCCAGTAATGCAGCAACGGCCTGCGTCTGAACACGTCCAGAATGATTGCTAATAAGATCAATCAAGAATTTAAACATTTCCATTCTTGGTAAATATTTAGGATGTCTATAATCCCACAAGCCTCCATTAATGGAATCACCTCTAGTTTGAGCGTGCTGCTCGATTATTTTTATTCCAATTGCCATTAATTCTTCTTTAGATGAAACATATTTAGATATTAGTGCCCGTTTTAGAAATTCAAAGATGTATGTAAAAGCTGGAGAAGTCATAGTGTCATTGTGTTCAATAATAATTTCCTTCAACTGATGTAGAGTATCATGAACTAAATTATTTAAATCATTGTTCATCCATTCTTTATTAAGATCGCATCTAGGCAATTGCATTCGAATTGTTGTAATAGCCAATTTAAACCCTAAATCTGATTCTTCAAACCAAATTTTTCGTAATTGATAATATAATTGAGACAATAGCTCAGCGGATAATGGCGACTTCATCGCTTCTAAAATAAGTGTTAGCAAAACTGGAAAATGTACGGAACATTGTTTTGAATTACCAATACAAGAGGATTCAATCATTTTGATTGCATAATTTAATTTTAAATTTAAATCTTTGAGTCGCATTTTTATTAAAAGCTCTTTCTCAGTCTGATTTTTTATTACTTCTTTCTGTTTCGGTGTCAATTGGGGTGGTTTTAATTTTCCTTCTTTACGTTTTTTTTCTTCAATTTCTCTCCTAAGTTGAAGCTCTTCTATTTGTTCTTTATAACTGTAAACTTTGTTTTCTCTCTTCAGTCCCGCTGTTGTATAAACGTCATTACTATTGGGTATCACACTTTTATCATATAATTCCCCTTCTGGGGTTAAAAATGTAAAATATTCATCATCAGTAACGTTAATTAAGAGGGGATCACTTAGATACGATGTAACCTTGGAAATTAATAGTGGAATGAACTTATCTGGACTTATATATGATAATGTTGCAATCGCATTCTCATAAGTTTTGTTAATTTCAAAATTGTCTATTATGATATCTTTAATTTTTTCTGATTGCAATGAAATCAATTGGCATATTTCTAAATGTAACTGTTTTTTCAGTATACTCTTCCATAATTTTGGATTAGCGGACACTACCAATGGATGGTGACATAAGATTAACAACTGGAGCGCCAAATAATGCGCATCAACAGTTGTAATGTTTTTAATATCACAGAGTAAGCGTATTGTTTCTTCAATTGATTTGGAAAGTAAGAACTGTTCATCTGTATCAAATTCAACTTCCAATAATTTTAATTTCCTTCCAAGTTCCACGATGATGCTTTTAGAAAACATTATTCCGTTCTCTGATACAATTATTTCAGGTAACAAACTATTTACATAACTTCTCACTTTATCAGATGTTGATGTTATTGCTTGTACAAATGCTTTAACTAACGTGTCAAAATTCCCTTTGATTGATTTAAAATGTTGCGTAAGAATTCGCTCTGCCATCAGGACAATGTAGCACAAAGTATCTGTAGGAGCTGAGTTGATAAACCGTTCTGTAAAAAATATTGATTTGTTTATGTCGAGTATAATATTCCAAAAATTATTCAAGGTATCATTGTCTGCACCATCAGTTTTTAATAATAAACAAGTAGCACATACTGCTTCTGATACTAGCGGTATTTGGGATGGGTTTTGCAATGCTTTTTCAAATATTTTCAGTAACATTGTGGTTAGATTGCTATCATTTTCTAAATTACATTTATTAAAACAAGCCAGCAGCCACTGCAAATATGATAAACGAACGTTTGGCGTAGTAGTTTTAAGTCCAACGCCCTTTTTAAAAATTTCTATAACAGTTTTATCTGAAGAATCAGCGTATTTCATTGTCCATAGACCAAACATTTCTAGTGCAAAGCATATTACTTTTTCATGGACCTCTGTATTTAACGACTTCGAAAATAATTCCAAGACCAACGGAAGAATATTCGATAATAGAGTTGGAGAGATTGCATTAAAACTTAAATTACCAGCTCCCTAAAAATATAAAAATGGTAAAAATTTTATTTTAATTATAGTAACGTTTTCTTATAAAAATTATACAAAATGCTTATTAAGATTATCTTTTTTCGGATGCTGATATTTTAACAAATATCAGTTCGTAATTCTGTATTTTTTTTAATTTAATTTATTTTCAAATAAACCTAGCCCATTGGCCATAATCGGTTACAAATTTCTACTTAAAATTTTTTTTAAAGTATATTTTTTCAAATTTAACTACCGGTATTCGGACATGAGTAACGTATCTTTTCGTGGTGTGAGGGCTTAAATTCACATTGTTACTATGGTTTACTGTGTGTGGTATGTGTATTTTACTACATATGGCAGCAACTTGTATATAGACTTGAATCATAACACTCGCGGTTTTCACTCTTGGTAGTAAAGTACCCTGTAAGTTTGATTTGTATCCCAGCAAAAAAAATTGAAGCAGTTCAAGAAGAAGGGATACTTTCACGATTTCTTTAGAACGTATTCAATTTAAAGCGTTTTAAATACATCCCTATATTCTGACCTTTGACTTCTACTATCTCACCATGACTTTTAGTTCTTTATTTACATTTTCTAGATGATGTTGTATACTAGTTTTTATTTTACCGTCTAAATAGTATCACAATATATTTAAAGTATTAATCAACAGATATTTTTAAGTAACACAGCTAAGGCAAATGAAATTGTATTATTTACAAAACTTGTAATAACATCTAAACTCGTGCGTCGAACAATAATCGCGATATATGCAAAGATTTGACCTTTGACTTCTACTATCTCATCATGACTTTTAGTTCTTTATTTACATTTTCTAGATGATGTTGTATACTAGTTTTTATTTTACTGTCTTAAATTCTAAATTTTGGTCAATTTGTCGGATAATTTGGATAGATTACGTTTACAAATATTGCTGAAGTTATGAATGTAATGCTAACACCCGCTACATGGTATTATAATTTGGTCAAATATACCCCTTAAACCCAAATTTCGAACGTAATCTAAAAATCTGTATATAAAATGGGAAGAATTTTTTAATTTAAAATTGTTTTCCAAAAAGGCAAATGTGGAGTATTTTTGAATTGAGCTAAAACGCGTTAAAAACTTATTTTTTAAAATAAATATTAATTACTTTTTTTAACGAATCCGCGAAGAGACATATATTTATTGTTGAAAACACGATAGAGTCGAAAAGAAACAAGATAGAAAACTGAAATATTTTGCCTAAATATTTTTAGTTGACCCAGTTTGCTTGGTATTGAAAATGCGAAATATCGGTCAAAGATTTCACCTAGCCCCCATATTATGCCCTATTCAAAAAATTACTATATTGTTTAAAAAAGCATGTATAGCGATGAAATTCAATATAAAAAAGTTTTATTGGAAATGTATTTGTCAAAGTTTATGAGGATCGGTATATAATTGACTTTATCCCTCATAAAAAGTCTCCTCAGAAAATGACTTTAAAGCTCATAATATCCCCTACTGAAAATTACTTTAACGCTTATAACTGTCTTCATAATACCAGTTTAGCGACGAAATTTAACATAGTTACAAGTTCCACTTCAGAAAATGAATTTGTTATTTTAATGTCTATATGTAAACATGAAACAAATAAAAATAATTTTGTTTACTTTTTTCTTAATTTGGTTATTTTTTATTCGAATTTTGGTTAGAAAAAAATTTGTTGTGGCAACACTGTTTACTACTTTAGTTAACATCTATTATTAATTCAACGAGTAAACCGCTAACTGTATTTAAACTTTGTTAGCCCCCATATACTTAGAAATAAGTAGTTGTTTACCACTCGTCATTTTGAATTGATAATTAGGTTTGGTTTTAATTTTAAGAAGAAAGCTGGAACTCCCGAACTCTGCTCCTGAGTTTACTGGTCTTCACCAAAATTTTAAACGAGTTTTGTTTGGTACTCCACCATGTATCAAAGAAATTTTTAGGTTATCAAAAAGAAGGCATATGGTTAATGCATGAAACTTCGAAGAACAGTAATGCGGTACAGTTATGCGACGCCACACATTAAACCAATGCGAGAGTGAAACGCAAAACTCTCGAAGGCAGCGAAAGAAGGACGGCCTGATTACCCTTAAACGATAATGGCAATGACGCGCATAGGTCTTTATCCACCCAGAGCTGAATTACAAATGATTGATAATTAAAATTAGCATTTTCTTCGGCAAATAAAAAAAAAAATATTTTCAAAAATTTGCGAAAGATAAAATCTTTCCTTTCCTCCTTTTACAAATTTATTGATAGTTACTCTACGGTCGGTCGGTTTGACATAAAATAGGTTGCTTCGAAAATTATAATATAAATTCCATTTTTTTTAATTTTAAACCCTGCTTCCATTTTTATAGTATTTTACTTAATAAAATCCAATCTTAAAATTGTGAAAAATGCCTTTGACATCTCTCGAACATCTCACTCGCGATGCGGACATGGCTGTGAAATTTGAGGTTAATTTCAATAACTACTACTACAAAGTGAACTGAGAATGTTATGGGAAAAAGTGAAAAAAACTTTCGATAAGTGCATGGATGATCTTCAATCATCTGAAGACACTGAGCCTGAGGATATTCAAGCAGTCGAAAGTAAATATCACAGGACCATGGACGTGTATGCTCGTTGTTCGGAAATAATAGATTTTAAGATTGACGAACTTGAGGCAAATTCAAAAAATAAGGCGTCGCCATCAACGGAAAATGTTTTGAATTTCGACAATATTTGTCATAATTTACCTCTCCCACCTTGTGATACTGACATGTTTAGTGGTGACTATATTTCCTGGCCTTCGTTTAGGGACCTTTTTACCGCGTTATATATTAATAATAAACAAGTTTGTAATATAGAAAGTTTATGCTATTTGGTAAAAAGAACTGATAAGGAGGCGAGAGAGATTGTATCGAAATGTCCGTTGGCAAATCAAGGTTTTGAAATCGCATGGAAGAACTTGAAGGACATGTATGAAAATCCGCGCATGTTCGTAAACAATCAGTTGAAAGAATTCTTTGGTTTAGAGACTATAACGGAAGAGACTAGTTCTTCATTTAAAGCTTTACAACGCGGAATTAATGGTTTCCTTACCGCAATGTCTATTTACGAAATTCCTACCGAAAATTGGGACCCAGTTATAGTTTTTATTTGCATACAAAGACTTCCCTCTCAGACAGTGACACTATGGGAACAAAGTGTTAAGTACAAAACTGCCTTATCTTTATTGAAAGATTTGGACATGTTTTTGACTGAAAGAATCCAAACGTTAGATTGCATACGCGATCTTATGAGTTCCAATACTGAGAAGAAAAGCATTGAACGCAAGGAAATGGCTCCTGTTTTGAATATAAGTCCTACGAATGCTTGTGTTTTATGTAAAAACCGGGTCATTTACGTGTTTGCCGTCAGTTTGATAAAATATCTATTCATGAGAGATGTAGAGCGGTTAAAAAATTTCATTTCTGCATTAACTGTCATTCTAACTCACATGAAGTTAATGATTGTTTAAGTGAACATCGTTGTTCTATTTGTAATAAGCGGCACCATACTTCACTACATAAGGATTCTTCAGTTTTGCAAAACTCTAGTAATGCACTTCCTGCGTCATTAGATGACAACTCTTTGGTTTTATGACCCACAATCCCACTCCTAACGACCAACGACCTACTAACACGTCAACTGCATTAGTAGAAAGACCGACTTCGTTAGGCACTATAGTTGAACGGCAAGTCAAAATCATTCTACTCCTTTGGGTACAGTGACTAGCAATGAACCTCCTACTTCATTAGAGGACAATTCTAGTGTGGTTTTACGACCCACTAATCCAACTCCTAATGACCAACGACCCACTTTGTCAGGTACAAAAGCTGGAAGACCTACTACGACAGACACCATGACTGAACGACAAGTATTCCATACTCTTAGGAATCATTCTGTTCTATTGGGTACAGAACTGTCGACTTGATACACAATGGTTGTAGATATCAAGTTACAGCTTTAATTGACCCTGCTTCAGAATGTACAATTATTTCTGAAAAGCTGAGGAAAAGATTCAAGATTCCAAACATTTCCGAAACAGCGAAGTTTTCGGGCGTAAATGACGAAGACTTGTAATTTGATAATATGTACTGATTCGTAATTTTTATTAAATACTTCTGCTTCTACTTTGCCAAGCATTTCGGGAAATTTGCCTTCGGTATCGGTCAATGCCGGCAAATTACCAGATCTTCATTTGGCAGATTCGAATCCTTTCGGAAGCAGACCTGTAGAAATATTATTAGGAGCTGACGTATACCCTCAGCTAATTTTACCCGGAATTAGACAAAACATACTAGGATCATTATTGGCTCAAAAAACCGTATTTGGTAGGAAAGATATAGGCCAACTAAAAATATCTACATTCCAACATGGAATTGTAATGAACCCAAATGATGTAGGAACTAGTATTTTACCGATCTGTAACACAACCGCAACTAACTAAAGTCGTGTATAAAGCATTAATTTTTATATATTCTACGACACGGCACTACTTGCAGACATATTGTAAACTTTTACTAGGTAATATTTAAATATAAATAATTAGAAATTTACATTTATTCCTAGCGCTGAATAAATTAAATCGTAAAAGAAGGAAAGAAGAATATTTAATGATCGTTTTGTATGGCTGATGTTCGTATCTTGTAAACATGTATTGTTTATCGGTCAATAGGCAGACTTGTTGTTTTGAATTCCTTAATGATCACTACATATATATCAATTTACTTTACTAACCTTTTCTTAAATTCCTTTTAATTCAGCAAGAGTCCTTAGTGATTCAACCGGAGTCTTATCATGGCTCAACCAGAGTCTCTTAATGGCTCAACCAGAGTCGCGCAATGGCTCAACCAGAGACTCAGCATGGCTCAAAAGGGTCCATAATGACCCAAGTAGAAAAAACTGGAGTCTTATCATGGCTCATTTTAATTTGGAAAAAACAGTCCACGGGAGTCCTTAATGACTTGCCATTTATTTAGTTACAACACCTTAAGTGTTGCAAGTGGCCGGCAATGTTTAAGTACAAATCGATTATTTGCGGTATTTTTCCTCTAAGTGTAAATCCTATTGATTTACTACTTTAGTTTACATCTTTTATGGAAAACTATTATTAATCCAACGAGTAAACCGCTCACTGTATTTAAACTTTGTTAGCCTCCATATACTTAGAAATAAGTAGTTGTTTAACACTCGTCATTTTGAAGCCTTAAAGAGGACTTCTTGTTGTGTACACTATCTTAAGGTAAATTATCTAATAAAGGAAGACAAATCTTCTCCTTTTTATTGAACTAATCCTTTGTGTTTTATTCTTTTTGCGTATTTGCACTGAACCATATCGGATTGACGCCGAAACAGGAGGGATGTTGTTCATTTTTGGCAACTTTGCACTACATCTAACCTTATTTTTAGAAGCAGAAAAAATCAGATATTTGGATGTCAAAAATAATACACATTCTCTTAATGACACGATTATGTAAATTTTACTGCTTTTTCACCAAACCTTTATGTACTTCAAATATATTACACAGTGAGACAAAATAAGCGAAAATTCAAATACCTGGGAAGTGATACTATTTTTCTGAAAGCTGGAACCGAGTAGAACAAGAGTATGTTTTTGTAATTTGCCATACACCTCCAAAATCTTGAGTTACGGGTACTTTTAAGCATTTATAAATCAGTAACTTAATTTAATCTCAACCGATTTAAAGTTTCTCCGCGGATTTAGAAAGCAGAAGCTGAGGCCTTTATAATGACATATATGATGTTTATATAACCTGGAGAGATATGTGTGAATTTCATCAGATATCATATATTTGATTTTAGTTTTGTACCGTTGTCCAAGTTTGGAGATGTTTTTGAAAGTATTATATATAGTACGGTTCTATTTGTAAATGTACATTAATATCACGATGAAATTCAGCATAAATAACTTTTATATAAACATAAATCCTTCCACCAAATTTTACGAGGATCGGTCCATATTTAACCCTATCCCCCATATAAAGCATCCTTCAGAAAATCAGTTTTTGAACAATTTTGTATTAAGAAAAATATTAATAACTTTGTCAATTGTTTTTTTTAAAACACAGTTGCGTTTTACTCATGCAGAGATTTAGTTTTCTATTACATTTATAATTAGTACGGTTGATATATAAAATACTTTCAAAAAACATCTCCAACTTGGAAAACGGTGCAAAACTAAAATCTAAAATATGTTTGCTGATGAAATTCACACATATCTCTCCAAGTTACTTAAACATCATACATGTCATTATAAAGGCCTCAGCTTCTGTTTTCTAAATCCGTGGAGGAACTTAAAATCGGTTGAGATGCATCTAAGTTACAGAGTTTTACGTGCTTAAAGGTACGAAAACCCGGTTTATTACCCGCAGGAGGTGTTTGGCAAATTCCAAAAACATATTCTTTTTCTCGGGGGAGTTTTCCCGTTTTTCCTACCGAGCGCGTCCCCGGGTGGCGGATAGGGGGTGGTGATAGACCATCTGTCCTCCCCCAGTTTTAGCTTGACTCAAGCTGAGGGAGGGCAGATTGTCCACCACCTGGGAATATTATATTCCCCGCGGACCAAAAAACTGAAAAAAAAACAACATGGAAAATAAAAATAAGAAGATGAAAGTTACGGTGCAGGGCCTAAATAACCCAGTACCGGCGGCAAGTGTTGATCCACTCGCGAGTCACGTGTTGTCGTCATCCTGCAATCGTGAGCAAAATACTACTACGGAGGTGAGTACCTTGGCCTCCGTGGCATACAATGCGTCAAGTGTACAGCATGCCATTGGCAAAAACATAGAGAAGGATGTACTCGGAGAGAGCTCTAAGCTACCTCAGCCTTTAAATATAGGTGAGGGTTCCGACTCTGAATCCTCAGATGATAATAACAACACCATTATAGCAAATCCCAAAAAGAATGAAGTAGAGCAAATGGTGAAACAGGTGAGTGATAGCATAGCTAAACTACCTATTACTAAGAAAAGACTATCTAGAGTACAGAGGAGGAAGTTGAAAAAGATGCTTCAGGAAATCATAGTTAGTCAATCCAACCACACTCCAAAGGAAAAATCGGACTCTGTCACAAGATCTGAGGCAAAAAGGATCAGGTCTACCGAAGAGTTGATAACTGAGAATAAACCTAAGAAGAAAAAGAGCTCCCCGTCTTCTAATACACAGTCGAAGCCAAGCCATACTTCACTCAAAGGAACCTCAAGTCAGAATCCTGAGAGTAAGGGTGACAACGTCAAGATAGATATCCCGAAGACGACTACTTCGGCGAAAACAAACTCGAAGGTACGGGTATCTCAAAAGAAGCCCCGAAAAGCGAGGAAAGATAGGCTAGACAGTGGAAAAGGAAAAGAGCCACCATCTCACGCCAAAGTTGCCAAAAGAAGACACCGGGACGATCTCTGCAATGCAGTTTACGATGCCGGTAATCCGACAGGCAAAATTCCAATAGGCCAACAGAGTAAGGTAGAAGATCTGGTGAACAATAAAATAGTGGACCATGCAATCGCTTCAAAGGGTAAACAACCAATAGAGAGCGTGAGCTGCGAGTTCAGCATGGGCGTGATGTTGATGAGGTTGGCATCTCACCAATGTGTTAGCATCCTAAATAACTTGGTGGAAAGTAGGTATCCCTCCTCCCTGGGACGACAAAGAAGAGCGAGCTTCCGGTGCTCCTAAAGTCCACTGTCTACATAAAAGGATGGGGCAGTAAACTGGCTAATGAACGTATATTGGAAATTCTTGGTGGTCAAAATACTGAGCTGGCCGTGGTAAAATGGGATGTCTTTTACAGGAAAGAAGAACCTAAAGGAACTTTATTTGGAATAGGTATCGACCAGAAATCTATGGCTAGTCTTGCCAAGAATAAAGGTAGGGCTTACATCGCCTCTAAAGCTGCCATATTCAAAATAGGGAAGGTGTCGATTAAAAGGGCTGCACAGTGGTATAGGAAAAAAAAGAGGGAAATAATTCGGTAACTTCTAAACGGTTAATCCGATTTTAATGAAATTTGGTATGCACAAAGAGGAGGTGTTGTCGAGTTTAGGTTTTGAATTTGGACCTTATAGGCCAACCAGGGGCCCGGCGGGGCATCCTCAAATTAGGACACCTCGGCTATGTTAAATTTTTAAAACGATCCTATTTCTTCATTAGAGTTCCGATTTAAAAAAAATTCGTATATAGAATCTCCTCATCGAGCAGTAAATTATCTCTTATAGTTTAGGAGATATTCTAATTAGGACACTTCGGCTATGTTAAATTTTTAAAACGATCCTATTTCTTCATTAGAGTTCCGATTTAAAAAAAAATCGTATATAGAATCTCCTCATCGAGCAGTAAATTATCTCTTATAGTTTAGGAGATATTCGCATTTGAAAATTAAAATTTTAAAATTTTTACCGTCCTTACTTTAGTTTTTTGATAATAGCGGGTCCAAATATTCCCGATTTTCGCTTAACAAGTTTATATATCAAGCAGTGAAAGAATTATGTAAAAATCATGACTGAGTCCAAAGTTATAGGCATTTTAAATAAAAAAATTTAAAAATGGCGATTTTTTGTCATTTTTTTGGGAAAAAAGTATCTTTTTCTTTTTAAGTTATCTAAAAAGTTTCTAAGAAGATGTATATAGAATTTATACTTTTTGGAAAGCTGACTTTACATAAAATACGATAAATGAAACAAAACCTAAAAATGTTTGGTACCGAGGGGACCAGGTCCATCCAAAAAAACCCTATTTTTTATGGAAAATTCCATTTTGAGCAAAAATTCTCAAATCGCATAGTGGATATCAAATTATAGTGTCCCGTTTTATATGACCCAATATGTTCTTAATCATTTTGTAACGGGTTTCGATAACCCCGCCCCTGGTATGGATATAATAGGCAAAAAACCAAAAAATCCCATTTTTGGGATTTTTTAAAACTTTTTTGGGAATTCCGGGATTTCTAATAAGAAAATTCGAAATTTTTATTTAATTTTGGATTTTGAGTAAAAAAATCTACCTAACTGTAAAATTTCATCAATATTCATATATAAATTTTTTTTTTGCAATTTGAAAATTTTGTATCTTCGCAAAAACTGAACAAAAAACATTTTTTAATTTAAAAAAAAAAAAAAATATTCCGCGAATTTTTTAATTTTCAAAAATTATATACAGTTATGAAAAATAGACAAAATTACCTTCCCATTGATATATAACATGCCTACCTAATGTTTTTTAAGTGACAAATTAATTAGGGAAAACTCAACATCTTTTAGAAAATTTATCTAGCACTATTATTTTCATCCATATATGTAACAAATTTAAGAGTTAACCTTATGGATGAAAATAATAGTGCTAGGTAAATTTTCTAAAAGATGTTGAGCTTTAAACGAATTTGTCCACTACATAGCACAGTGGGGCAGAATCGAAATTTTTTGGAACTAAATCTGGCATTTCTAAACGGCTGAATTTGGCGTGAGTGTAGCCAAGGAGTATTCGAGTTTAAGTTTTGAAGATGAACCCCGCAGATGCCCCAGGGACGGCATTGAAAAAACATGCTTGGACATACTACTTATCTCTTATAATATCCGAGTTATAGGCATTTAAAAATTTAGTGATACAAAATTACCATACCTTGGTCCGCCTTTTTTCGAATACCGGGCGTAATTTTGGACCAAATGGACTCAATTTTCAAAATTTCCAATAATATACAAAAAATTTCAGATCAATATCATTTACAGATCCAAAAATATAAGTTTTTTTAATTTAAAAATTCAAAAAATTTTAGATTTTTGCCGTTTTTTTTGCCAAAAATGTGTCTTAACTCTTTTATTAATAAAATAAAATTTTCTTTAAGAACATATAACAATTTTATAGTTTTCTAAAAGGTATCTTTACGCAGAACGCTTTGGCGTAAAAAACTTGTCCTATTTTTGGAAAATGTTGCCACTGCGTCCTTCCGAATATGACCTATTTTTTATCAAAACTTCAACTTTGGGCGACATGTTCTAAAATCCCAAAGCTGGGATCAGAAAAGTGAAAGCAGTTTTGGAAACCTCAATATGTTTTCTATTTACTCCAAAAGTATTTTCCCAGCTCTGAAAGAAATGTGGACCCTATGGGCAAAAAAGTAAAAAATCCCATTTTTGGGATTTTCATTCCTATTTTTGGGAATTGCGGGATGCCCTTTGACCTTTTAAATTTTTTTTAATTTTCTTATTTGAAATGACAAATTTAACAAGCGTTGAAAATTTCATTAAGTTTTGTTCATAAATAAAGATTTTGTCATATATTACATATTTGTTTAATTTCTAAAACTATGATTTATATCAAAATTTTAATAGGGTCGCAGATAGCTACAAAAATTTAGTCCATATTTATCCCTTAATATCTTTTTTTAGTTAGATATGGAAATTCTCGATTCTTTACAAAAATTTTCAAGCCAATATCTCAATTACATTCAAAAATATGTTCATTTAAACCTGTATCCTTTAATTTCATATTTTTCATATTTTAGTATTAAATATGACAGAACATATTTAAATCTTATATTTACCTATTTTCTATTTTTTTGCTTATCCTTATAATTGAAAGATCCTATTATGCTTAAATTTTCAGAAATTTATAACTATTTTTTACCTAAATTTTTTCGACAGATCATTTCGTTCTGTTTCGTTTATGATCATGTAGGTAAAAATATACAGGTAATGATAATTTCGATTCATTCACTAATAAGAAATATCAATGACTGAATTACAGGTTATAGTAATATAGTCCTAAATGTTATTAGGTAGACAATTCGTAATTTTTTACTTTGGAATACCTGTATCGGAAATGACAAGAATTGGTATATAAGTAAACTTCGCAGATTTTAAGTACCATATTTAATAAATCTACAATGAAGATTACATTAAAGTACGAAGAGTTGTGTTCCGTTTTATGGAGTGTATCTTCAAAAGGGCCAGAAAGAATTGAAGACATTTCAAATTATATAAAAACTACATATAGTAGAAAAGTAGACAAAACAGGCATATCAAAAATTGAAAACTTTTTAAAACTTTTGTTCATAAATAAAGATTTTGTAATATATTACATATTTGTTTAATTTCTAAAACTATGATTTATATCAAAATTTTAATAGGGTCGCAGATAGCTACAAAAATTTAGTCCATATTTATCCCTTAATATCTTTTTTTAGTTAGATATGGAAATTCTCGATTCTTTACAAAAATTTTCAAGCCAATATCTCAATTACATTCAAAAATATGTTCATTTAAACCTGTATCCTTTAATTTCATATTTTTCATATTTTAGTATTAAATATGACAGAACATATTTAAATCTTATATTTACCTATTTTCTATTTGTTTGCTTATCCTTATAATTGAAAGATCCTATTATGCTTAAATTTTCAGAAATTTATAACTATTTTTTACCTAAATTTTTTCGACAGATCATTTCGTTCTGTTTCGTTTATGATCATGTAGGTAAAAATATACAGGTAATGATAATTTCGATTCATTCACTAATAAGAAATATCAATGACTGAATTACAGGTTATATGTATGTAATATAGTCCTAAATGTTATTAGGTAGACAATTCGTAATTTTTTACTTTGGAATACCTGTATCGGAAATGACAAGAATTGGTATATAAATAAACTTCTCAGATTTTAAGTACCATATTTAATAAATCTACAATGAAGATTACATTAAAGTACGAAGAGTTGTGTTCCGTTTCATGGAGAGTATCTTCAAAAGGGCCAGAAAGAATTGAAGACATTTCAAATTATATAAAAACTACATATAGTAGAAAAGTAGACAAAACAGGCATATCAAAAATTGAAAACTTTTTAAAACTTTTTGATGTAAAAAGTAAGTCTGTGGATGGAAATCAAAAGAAATTTCGATTAAAATTTTGTAGTTGGATGGAAACTACTACGGAAATCTCAACTTACAACACATCAACAGGAGCGCCTTGCAAGTCATACGAAGACTTATGTTCAAGGTAAAAAAAAGAGGGTCACACAAAAACTTTTTTCAATCTCAAATGAGGAAATTGCTGATACATTTAACGAAATGCTGAAAAAGGAAAACCAACCTATGGATGCCGTACATATTGCAACTATTATTCCTAATGCATCACCCCAAAAATGGGATTTTTTACATTTTTGCCCATAGGGTCCACATTTCTTTCAGGGCTGGGAAAATACTTTTGGAGTAAATAGAAAACATATTGAGGTTTCCAAAACTGCTTTCAGTTTTCTGATCCCAGCTTTGGGATTTTAGAACATGTCGCCCAAAGTTGAAGTTTTGATAAAAAATAGGTCATATTCGTTTTTTTACGCCAAAGCGTTCTGCGTAAAGATACCTTTTAGAAAACTATAAAATTGTTATATATTCTTAAAGAAAATTTTATTTTATTAATAAAAGAGTTAAGACACTTTTTTGGCAAAAATCTAAAATTTTTTGAATTTTTAAATTAAAAGACGTATATTTTTGGATCTGTAAATGATATTGATCTGATATGATATTGATTTTTTGTATATTATTGGAAATTTTGTTGTCTAACTAACAAGAAAAAATTGAGTCCATTTGGTCCAAAATTACGCCCGGTATTCAAAACAAGGCGGACCAAGGTATGGTAAATTTTGTATCACTAAATTTTTAAATGCCTATAACTCGGATATTATAAGAGATAAGTAGTAAATCTTTGTATTTGGGTGAAAAACAAAAAAATGACACGAGTTTAAAAATTTTACATGTCGTAGGTACCCTACTTTGAGCCGCCACAGCGCCGTCCCTGGGACATCTGCAGGGTTCATCTTCAAAACTTGAACTCGAATACTCCTCACGCCAAATTTTATCCCGATCGGATCAGCCGTTTAGAAATGCCCGATTTATTTCCAAAAAATTTCGATTCTGCCCCACTGTGCATAGGTGCATCTTTTGATAGCAAACTGTATACACTGGCGGTATGCATTGACATCGAAGGCGCCTTCAAAAACGTGCACACTGATACTCTTATCCAATCGCTACACCAGTTTTATGTTGACCGGGTGCTCCATAACTGGATCAATCACATGCTAAGGAATAGATGGATAAGCTGCGAGATATACGATATAACTATCAGGAAAAAGGTATTTCGCGGTATACCACAGGGTGGCAATTTGTCAACTTTACTCTGGGTTACCACGATTAATAGCCTTCTAAGGACCCTAACCGAGAAAGGACTTAGACCTGTCTGCTATGCAGACGATGTCGTAATGCTTTTAAAGGGAAAGGATCCAAATTACTTGTGTAGAAGAGCTGATGAAGCTCTGAATACGGCCTTGAGCTAGGCTCAACCGAGAGGCCTCAATGTTAACCCGGAAAAAACGGAAATCTGTCTTTTCACAAGAAATACAAAAATTTCTACGTATACTGAACCTTGCTTCCTGGACAAGAAGATACCAGTGACAGACAAAGTTAAGTACTTAGGTGTAATCCTCGACCGGAAATTAAAATAGAGACACCACATAGAGGATAGGGTCAACAAGGCACATCGGTGCTGGGCGATATGTAGGAGAACTATAGGCATGAAATGAGGTCTTAGTCCTACTATTATTCCGGAAATAACATTGCTGACTAACACTGATTGGAAGATTCTTAGAAATTACGTTCAGGAAACACTGAAAAATAATTCATTCAGTTTCCTTTTTTTTCATGATAAGGAGCGCACAACAGGCCCGATAGTGGCTTAGGTGTATTTCTTCGGATTTTATGTAGTATACATCCTCCTATCAACCTACCTATTCTTGTTCTACTCGGATCCACCTTTCAGAAAAATAGATTCACGTCCCAGGTATTTATTTTTGTCGCATAGCGTTATTTGTAATGACTTTTCTACATCTCTTTCCTCACTTTTAACTGGTTTTCATTTGGGGATTTTTAAATAAATATAGTGCACCAATGAAAATTCGCATAAAAATCATCGAATGTTCATTGGTTATAAGCGCTCATTTTAATAACGAACTATTTTTCCAAATACGAACCCATGCTCGCCAATGACACCCCAGCAAAAAAAGTGTGGAAAAATATGTAGTATTTTCATCACAACTAGTAACCCGAAGTGCTTCAAATTCGGATGAAAAACCTATGAATTTTACATTAGCGTGTCATTGAAGGGCTGTTGGTCATTTTTGAACTTTGAACTACATCTAATCTTATTTTAAGAAGCAGTAAAAATCCTATATTTGGATGTCAAAAATAAAACACATTCTCTTAATGACAACCTTAAGTAAATTTCACTGGTTTTTCACCAAACCTTAATGTACTTCAAATATGTTATTTGTAATGACTTTTCTACATCTCTTTTCTCACTTTTGACTGGGTTTTGTAAGGAATATTTGGTTTATAAAATTGAAAAATATGTAATCGCATTTTTAGATGTGATTAAGATTTAGTTTGTAAAGTATGACATCAATTAATTTTCGCTGGGACGTCAATGTTAAAATCATGCATGTTTCACTTAAATATGAAGCAGTTCATTATCAGTTAAACCCATGCATTTACTTCTTTTTTTGCACGTCTTTTTGCTGGGATGGTATGTATATGTACACTGCTAATCATTTAAATAAGGAATTCAATATTGCTAACTTTGAACGAAAATATCTTGTAAACTAAATATTGCAGGATTACAAAATTATGGACTTTTAAAGGTCATATTCTTTCTTTTACTTAACTAGCAAAAAATTGGCAGTAGTGCAAAATGAATTTCAGTTTCATGACTTCTTTAATAACAGTGCTAATACAACTCATTCTAAATGCCTTCCTAAATTCAATCTATTCCACAGTTAAAATATATCTTTAAAAGTTCAAAAATTAATTAAGATTTTTAATTTAATCAAAAGAGATTTATGTGTTATAAGAATTAATTTTGATTATTAATAATAGTTTATATATTTTTCCATATTTTCCTTAAAAAATAATTAAAATATCTTCCAAAAATACATACAGAACCAATGAAACATCGTTTCCGAATCATCGAATTTGCATTGGTTCGATTATTCAAAATTCTCTCATAAACACATGAACGCCAATGGCACGCTAATGTTAAAATCACGCATGTTTCACCTAAATCGAACCACTTCGTCATGTGATTAAACAACACCTCTTATTAAACAACATCTTCGTCATGTAACTTTTTGCTGGGTATTTCTTCTAATGAAATTTAGTTTTTCCTCTTTACCTAAATTAAAATCAGAGTTTTTGTATGCATCACTTGAATAAGGAATTATTATATTTTATAGAAACTAGGCGGTATCTGGTAATTCACATCGATAAAAGTTCCCAGCAAAAATTCTTGAAAATATTTAAAATACCTTCCAAAAGCACATACAAAAGAAATAGTTTGAATGAAACATCGTTTTCGAACATCGAATTTGCATTGGTTTAATTATTCGAAATTCTCGCATAAACACATGATCTCCAATGACACGCTAATGATAAAATCATGCATATTTCACCTAAATCGAACCACTTCGTCATCACTTGCACCTCTTCCCAGCAAAAAGTTACATGACAAAGATGTTGTTTAATCAGAGGTGCAAGTGATGACGAAGTGGTTCGATTTAGGTGAAACATGCATGATTTTAACATTAGCGAGATTAGTGGAGATCATGTGTTTATGCGAGAATTTCGAATAATCGAACCAATGCAAATCCAATGGAATGCCATCTAAATAGCAGGAATAACTAATAAGTAAACAGTCACTCGCAGCAAAAATATGAATGCATGAACAACGCATAGAGAATTGCAAAAAAATGTGAAGACATGTTTCAAATTCGTACAGTTAATCTCAAAAATAAGTATACAGAAATACTGACAATTGGTTTTATTTAAAAATATATATTATTTTTTCAAAAAACAAAAAAAGTAACACATTTATTTATTAAAAACAATTATGATAATTATTATTCACTACTTTTTTCCGGATTATTTTGGTTATTTGAGTTCTCATTTAAGGTGAAGTTAAGAAGGTGCAAAATTTACGTCACAAAAGTAAGTATACATATCATTTCAGTATATATTTGGTTTAATGATATTAACAAAATTTATGAAAATTTTAATTGTATTAATATAATTACTTTATAATAAAATATTTTTTAAACAATACCTTGGAAAAAATCTACTTTTAGTTCCTTAATCATTACTTAATCATGAAATTTGAGCCGATTGGCTCCAGAATTTATTAGTAGAACAGTTTTTCTCATTTTTACGATTTTTTTTCCACTTTAGATCCCGGATTTTGGATCTGGTGGTTATTGAACCCTCCAAATGATGCATTGGAAATAGAATTTTTAACTTTTGAAAAGAGTTGTTATTTTGAAATTAATGTGATATGCTTGGATTTGGCCATTTTGAACACAGTACGTTCTTATTAACTGAAATTTAACTCCGATTTCTTAAGACTTATAACATAAACTTGAAAATTTGGATAATTCTATATATTTCCTTTAAAATAAACAGGTTTTCCAAATCCTCCGATTTCCAAACCATACAATAATGCTACCAATCATACACTCGAGACAATAACCATGTTTTATGGATCGGAAATTTTATTTGTTCTAGCAACAAATTAAGATGTATTCGTGTTCAAAATTATTCAATTTGTATTCATACCACTAATTGAGCCTGATTTAATATAAAAATCTTACTATTTTGGACAACAACCAATTTCAGAACCGATAGGTAGTGTAAGTTATTGACATGGTCACCATTTGACGATTATTGGTAGTATTTAGGAGTGTGTAATGGATGATTGGAACCAAAAAACTTGTTTTAATTAATGGATACTAGTACAAATATTATTAATTTCGCATTTTAAGATATAAATTTTAGGAAATCGTCATTAAATATCGAATATGAACGCTACACTATGTTAAAAACGGCAATGTTCCGCAATGGATTGCAATTACTGTAAAGAAATAATTACTTCAAAAATTAAAATATCGTTTTCCAATGCATCGTAATGAACAAACGAGGGATATTATTGAATACCCGATCCAAAAATCCGGGGGTTTAAATAAAAATTTCAATTTTTTCGGAACAAAAAGTGATTTTTTTCCAAGTTATAGTGTACAAAATATTTTATTATAAAGTAATTACATTCAAACAGGTAAAATTTTCGTAAATTTTGTTAATATCATTAAGCCAAATACATACTGAAATTATCTGTATACTTACTTTTGTGACGTAAATTTTGCACCTATTTAACTCCACCTTAAATGTGAACTCAAATAACCAAAATAATCCGGAAAAAAGTAGTGAATAATAATTATCATAATTGTTTTTAACAAATAAATGTGTTACTTTTTTGTTTTTTGAAAAAATAATATATATTTTTAAATAAAACCAATTGTCAGTATTTCTGTATACTTATTTTTGAGATTAACTGTACATGTCCTCGGACAATTTTGCAAAGAAAACGGAGTAAATGAAAGTGTTTTGCATAATTTGTCGTATGTTAAAGTCATGTCCATTCACATTTTGTCGAAACTTTTCAAAAAACCACTATCAATGGGTCAGATGGAAACAACTTTTATATCCAAGACTTAATAATGGCGAAGAAAAAGATTTTCATCTTAAGTACACCAGAGAAGGTAGAGTTTTGGTGTAGGGTGCCATATCCTGGCACTGTCAAATTTACATTTGAGACAAAAAAAAAAAAAAACGATTGGAGCATCGTACAAGAGCATATTAAGAGACGCGTTTTCACAATTTAAAAACTTATTTGGACCCATACTGTGGATCTACTAACGAGAAAATTCTCCAACTTACACTGCCGAGTTGTTAAACAGTGATTTCGTGAACAAACTGAATTGAATTTAAATTGTCCTCAATTTTATCCGGGTCTTTATATGATGGAAAATGGTTAGTAGAGGCTTGTGAGAAAAGTACACGACAAAGGAAAGCAAATATATGTAAATCAGTATTTAAAGGCCGCTCAATTTTTCGGAACCTTTAAGGGCATTCTCGCGTCCCATTTTTTGAAATATAAAATATAGCTGTTCAATTGTTATGGCATTATAACATTAATCGATTTTCTCAAAACTACCATCTAGAATTTGTTGATTAGTATCTCTTTCATATAATACACATATTTTATAAATCTTCTTTATTCAAAAAATTTGGCATTGGAAAAAATAATAGAAACGATTCATGGTATTGCATGGAGGACATAAGGTAAGATTTCTTAAGAGGAGTTTTTGTATTAAATTTTAAGTATAAATAAAGTTCTTAATATAAAACATGTAAGAGTTCTGTATTCGGCTGTGCCGAATCTTATATACCCTTCACCATGATGTGTTAAAAAAATAGCCTGTACAAAAATGTATTAAAAAAATCAAAAAATACCAGTTGTAGAACGAAAAAGTACCAGAAAGCCCCTTTTTATACATTTTATTTCAAACAGGGTGTTGCGTATGTGCGTAAAAGCCAAAGACTGTCACAGAACCAAAACTATTAACGTATATACATATGTACGTATAAACTACCCAGCAAAAAAATGTGGAAAAAGATGTAGTATTTTCATCACAATTGTAATGATAGATATATCTAAAGCTCATCTTTATATATGCAATTATCAAACATTAGTTTTTATTTTTTGCACGCTGAAATTCTTGTACATTTCTGGAAAATTCTTAATAATTCCAATATGCCTGATCTTTGTGGAGTCTATGGGCTAGATGTTGCTCGGAAAAAAAGTATTTTATGTGTTTTATGCAACAATGGAATGGATTCATGCTGATTGTGATGATGTTTCGAAAGAGTTGTTTGCCGTTCTGAACAAAAACTGGAATTTATCATACAACTGCAAAAAATGCATGTTAAACCCTCCAGATCCTGCAAGTGGCGATAGTTCTTTTAAAGATAAAATGAGAAAAGAATTTGCTGATTTTAAGAACTCAATGAAGTCTCATGCGGATGATATGAAGCGTCAACAAACAGAAGTCAACGATTAATTTTATCCAGTCGTCACTGAAATACGGAAGGAAGTTGCTTTTAATCTCTTTTAAGGTCTAATGATATTGCAACCAAGAAAATATTGCATGAACTGGAAATGCTTCAACATCTACTTAACACATCTGACATTATTATAACCGGACTTTCCAAGGATATTGATAATATTACTGATATGAGTATATATCATTAGGATCGCATCTAAAAGTATAAATCTCATATAATGACATTGATAATGTAATTTATATTAGAAAAAAGAATGCTGTATTTTCAAAAATTTTGGTTCGAGATAAAATAATGTTGTTAAATCCAACATAGAAGGTGTGAACGAATCCGTCCGGGTTTATTTGAATGACAACTATTCATTTCTTGCTTACAAGTTATTTTGAACATGTTGGAAATTAAAAAAAAGATAAAAAAATGAGTACTTCTATTATTATTAATAGAGATATGCCAAAATCTAAAATTAATGGTAATGTTAATACAAAAATTGTTAATTTAGAAGAATGTATTGCTCTATTTGAGTTGAGCTCCTAATATTATAAACCAAAAAAATATATCTACACTATTTTATTTCTTTATTAATTAATTAAAAAAAAAATATTGTATATTAACATTTAATAAAGGATATTCACACTGACGCAATATCGAAAAAGTAACACATTTTTTTCGAATATCTTTTTTTACAGAATTTATTTAATCCTATGACAACCAAAGTATGTTTATTTATATATGTATATGTAAATGGTCGCGGAAGTATGTATCTTTTGTCTATTTTTTTCCATAAGCTTTTTTCTGATTTTAAGCTGAATATTTTTATTTATTTATTATTTTTTTTTTTTTTTTTGACGAGTGCGCATAAAATATTAATGTCAATTCACCATTATGGTGAATTATTTCTATCTTGTGTTCTAGAAGACAGCTTAGTTAAAAAAATATCAACAAATTATTACCGATTTGTCCGATATTTTGACAGTGTGAGTCCACCTTCATGATTAAATTAAAATATATATAATATTTTTTTATGAAGTTTTGTAAATTTTAATGTCTTATACATAACAGTTTGTTAATGGTTTATGGAACTAAGTCTGTATGAAATGCTTATTTTTTTTAAGCCTTTGACAGATTGTTGTTAATATGTACAAAAAGAAGAATACAATCAAGTGGAATTTTTTTATGAAACTCCAATTGTTAATCAGTTATGAATCAAGGAAATAAATTTTATAATTTCTGTTCACTTATAAATACTTGGCTCCCCCACAGGAATAATTATTACCTCACCATTGATGCCGATTAACATTAATAGTGAGCATTATGGTCCCTATTCCTTGAGGTCTTCGGTGAAACTCCAGCGTTGATTGGTGTAGTTTATCCCCCGAATGGTAATATAAATGATTTCGAAAGACTTCATAGTGATCTTTTTGATCGATTCTCAAATATTATAGTTATGGGGGACTTTAACTGTAATCTTTTTAATAATTAAGCTTCCAGCAATTTTAGATCTTCTCCTTCGAGATGTGCTTTTAGTTTTGTGCACAATAGCATACCTACACACTTGTGTGTTCGCAGTAATTCTACTTCCCTGATAGACTATTTTCTAGTGAGCCGCACATTAACGATTGATTGTCATAGTCAAATTCAGTTTCCGTTTTTTTTTGATCACATCACAGCTTTATAATTATGTCTATTAGATTCTCTTCCAGATTGCGTGAAAATTAGTTTGAATTTAAGAATAAATTACATTTGATATATACCACAAACGATGTAAGTAGTCAACAACTGTCCACGTTAGATAGTTTAATTCTCTTCATGATTTAGTACCTGTAATTAGAGTTAAAGCAGGCACTACCGATAATGAGTGGATTAACTCAAGAGAAATAGTTACTGTGAGAAACGCCAGAGACTCGGCATATGGTTTTTACTTAAGGGAACGATCTATGAAGAATTGGAGAAATTATTGTAAATTAAGAAATAAGACAAAGTCTGTAACAGAAGGGTTCGAAGGGAATATGGTCAACGAAAGTTTGAAGGAGCTGAGGGCAGTAGAATATGGTGTAGATTACGTAAGTTTGGTTGCATTGGTCGTAATAGACCACAATAGGATGAATTAGAGGTTGAGAATATAGCTGCGATATTTTTAAGTAACCAGAGCTTAGATAATAACAGCAATTTTAACATTAATGATCTTGTGTCTTACCAAAATTCTTTTTCTTCAATAACAGAATATGAACTTAGTCTTGTTATCAATAAAATTAAATCCAATGCTTTTTGGTTGTGACAAAATACCCATTAAATGTATAAAAAATATTTTTCCGCTAATCTCAACTATTTTACTTCATGTTATTAATACCATTTTTACAACTTCTAAATATCCGTTACAGTGGAAGTTAGGAAGAGTTATACCTATTCCGAAGAACGGAAACTACAATTTTGACAATTTAAGACCAATAACAATTTTACCCGCCATGTCAAAAATAGTTGAAAATTTAATGTATGATAAAATTTTATTACATACTCGAAGACTACTACACCCAAAGCAATATGCACTTCGCCAAAATTAGGAGCTGAGGGCAGTAGAATATGGTGTAGATTACGTAAGTTTGGTTGCATTGGCCGTAATAGACCACAATAGGATGAATTAGAGGTTGAGAATATAGCTGCGATATTTTTAAGTAACCAGAGCTTAGATAATAACAGCAATTTTAACATTAATGATCTTGTGTCTTACCAAAATTCTTTTTCTTCAATAACAGAATATGAACTTAGTCTTGTTATCAATAAAATTAAATCCAATGCTTTTTGGTTGTGACAAAATACCCAATAAATGTATAAAAAATATTTTTCCGCTAATCTCAACTATTTTACTTCATGTTATTAATACCATTTTTACAACTTCTAAATATCCGTTACAGTGGAAGTTAGGAAGAGTTATACCTATTCCGAAGAACGGAAACTACAATTTTGACAATTTAAGACCAATAACAATTTTACCCGCCATGTCAAAAATAGTTGAAAATTTAATGTATGATAAAATTTTATTACATACTCGAAGACTACTACACCCAAAGCAATATGCACTTCGCCAAAATTACAACACGACCTCCCTCCGATGCTCACTCTAATTGTGTAATGGTATCCTTAGATCTAACGAAGGCATTTGATCGTGTTTATCACAAAATTCTTATAAGGAAGCTATATGAAAAATTTTCTTTTTCCGCACCTGCGTGTAATTAATGTTTTCGTATTTATCAGAACAGTCTCAATTTGTTTCGTTTGGTAATGTTAACTCGACAGTTGGTCATGTTACATCAGGTTCTCTACTTATTACAATTAATAACAAAGTTATACTCAAAATTATGTGTTATATTACACAGTGAGACAATATATTTAAGTTTATATGCGGATTTAGAAAGTTTATCTGCGGATTTAGAAAGCAGAAGCTTTTGCCTTTATAATGACATATACATATAACCTGGAAAGATATGTATGTATTTCATCAGCAAGCATACTTTTTATACCCACCATCAAAAAAGATGGGAGGTATATTGATTTTGTCATTCCGTTTGTAACACATCGAAATATTGGTGACAGACCCATAAAAGTATATATATTCTGGGTCCTTATTAATTTCTAAGACGATCTAGCCATGTCCGTCTGTCTGTTGAAAGCACGATAAAGTCCGAACGGAATGAGCTAGAGGGTTGAAATTTTCCACAAATGTTATCTATAGATAAAGTTTGTTTGTTATTGAAAATGGGCAATATCGGTCCACGTTTTCGGATAGCCCACATACAAGTGGACCCCCGAAAATCAGCTTTAACGGGCATATCTGTTTTAAAAGTACGACTATAGCTATGAAATTCGACATAAATAAGTTTCATATGATCCTTAATCTTCCTACCGAAATTTATGAGGATCGGTCCATAATTGACCTTACCCCCCCATATAAGGTCCCCTTCGGAAAATCACTATAACGCTCATTACTGACTTAAAAATAAGAATATAGCGATGAAATTCGACACAATTAAGTTTCATGCAAGTCAAAATCTCTACCAAATTTTATACGGATCGGTCCATAACTGACCCTACCCCCCATATAAGGTCCCCTTCAAAAAATGACTTTAACGCTCATAACTGGCTTTAAAATACGAGTATAGCGATGAAATTCGACACGCATAAGTTCCATACGAGTCAAAATCTGTCTATCAAATTTTATGTGGATCGGTCCATAATTGACCCTACCCCCTATATAAGGTCCCCTTCGAAAAATGACTTTAACGCTCATTACTGGCTTAAAAATACGAATATAGTGATGAAATTTGACACACATTAGTTTCATGCGAGTCAAAATCTCTCCCCCATATAAGATCCCCTTCAGAAGATTACTTTAACGTTACTTACTTTCTTAAAAATACGTGTTTACTATGAAACATTTTATAAAATCAGTAAATTTGATAAGTAATATCTCCCTGACGTTTATAGGAGAGCATTCCTTTGCATTCGGTTTGATGGTGGGTATATTAGATTCGGCATAGCCGAATATAGCACTCTTACTTGTCTATTTTAGTTTTGCAACGTTATTCATGTTTGGAGATGTTTTTTGAAAGTATTTTATATAGGAACCGTACTATATATTAACTGATTAGAAACCCATGTTTATTCATGAGTAAAACGCAACTTTGCTTTTAAAAATCCGTTAGCAATTGACGACGTTATTGATCTTTTGCTCCTGAAGCAGGCTGTGTCGCTGATAAAGGATCCGTGGAAAAGCGCTATACTGGAAGTGATATCTGTGGTCGAGATCCCACGAAGGCCTAGATCCAATCCGGACCTTCCAACTCAAGACTGGAAGGTCGTCAGGGTTTCTCAACCTGTAGGCAGCTCCAGAAGGATTGTTGTGTTCCTGAACCAAGAGTCACTGGTGCCGCTTCACGAGAGACAAGGGAAGGTCTACTACGGTTTCGAGTCGATCTTCCCTCGTGTTTACCTAGGCGATGACAAGGGACTATTGGAACATGATGTTCCCGATCCTGAAAAATCCGCTGCGGATATGTCTTGCGACGAGACTGACCTTTCGCTGAGTCAAGGATTTGCATGGGGGCATGGGGTCAAATAAGGTAAATACAAAAATCGGTAGAAATGAGTTAGCTGTAATCTTTAGCGATACTGCTGATTCTTTAGACAATACGGTCTTATTTGCCCCTACTCCCCATACAAACCCTCCTTCAGAAAATTACTTTAATTCCATAATTCTCCTCTTAATATTAATATCACTATGAAATTCAGCATAATTAAACATAAATCCTTCCACCAAATTTTTCGAGGATCAGCTCATATTTAACCCTATCTCCCATATAAAGCATCCTTCAGAAAAGAAGTTTTTGAACAGTTTTGTATTAAGAAAAAGATCAATAACGTCGTCAATTGCTAACGGATTTTTAAAAACAAAGTTGCGTTTTTCTCATGAATAGAGATATGTGTGATGGAATTCACACATATCTCTCTTGGTTACTTAAACGTTATGTATGCCATTATAAAGGCCTCAGCTTCTGCTTTCTACATCCGTGAAGAAACTTAAAATCGATTCAGATTCAACTAAGTTACTTACTTATAAGTGCTTAAAGGTACGAAAATCGGGTTTTTATCCGTAATTCAAGATTTTGGAGGTGTTTGGCAAATTTCAAAAACATATTCTTGTTCTACTCGGATTCTTCTCTCAGAAAAATAGTATCACGTCCCAGGTATTTATTTTTGTCGCATAGTGTTATTCTTTCTATATTTATAACACAAAATTTTCTGGTTTTTGATGGATTTGAGTAGTGTTAATAATTTTTATTATACCCTACACCACTATAGTGGGGAGGGTATTATGCATTTGTGCTGATGTTTGTAACACCCAAAAATATTGATCCTACATCCACCTTAAAGTATACCAATAGGCTCAGAATCACTTTTTGAGTTGATTTACCTATGTCCGCCTGTGTGTCTATGTAAATCTTGTGCTCACGCTATAGGTCGCAATTTAATTTGATGAAATTTGGCACCTACGCCTCATTTGGTCCAAGGACAAACGCTATTGAAAATGGTTCAAATCGGTCCATTATTTCACCTAGCCCCAAGACAACCGGACCCACTGAATAGTGCTTCTGAGCTCATAATTATGTTAAATGTTCTAGTATTTCAACAAAAATTGGCAAAACTTGGTTTTACATAAGTTTAAATGATACAGCCGATTTTTGTAATGATCGGGCCTCATTTGACCCTAGCATCCATACAAAGTCCCTTTCCAAAAATAACTTGAATGCTCACAAATCACTTATAAACACTAGTATCATGATGAAATTTGGCACAAATAAGTTTCATATAAACGTAAATAAATAAATTTTATAGGGATCGGCCCAAGTTCTGCCTTAGCCCCCATACAACCGGAACTTCCGATTTGAACCTTTTAGATCATAACAACGTCAAATATACTACCATCTTTCAAAAAATCTGCACAACTGAGTTTAATACAAATATAAATAACATATTCGATTTTCGTAATGATCGGGCCTCTTTTGATCCTGGCCCCAATACAAAATCTCCTTCAGAAAATGACTTGAACCTTCACAATTCACTTATAAACACTAGTATCATGATGAAATTTGGTGCAAATATGTTTTATATAAATATAAATCTCGACCAAGTTTTGCCCTAGCCTCCATACAACCTGACCTTCCCATTTGAGCCTTTTAGATCAAAACTACGTCATATATACCACTATCTTTCCAAAAATTTGGCACAACTAAGTTTGATATAAATATAAATAACACTGTCGATTTTCGTAATGATCTGGCCTCATTTGATTCTAGCCCCAATTACAAAGTCAAATTCAATAAATGACTTAATATCCAATATTCACTAATAAACACTAGTATCACCATGAAATTCGGTACAAATGACTTTTATATAAACATAAATCCTGATTCGATAAAGCTATGTACGTCCTTATGTCCGTGTAAACACAGCTCGTAATTTTGAAGATAATTTGTTAACATTTAGCACATACCCTTCTCTGGATCCAATGACGAAGGCATACAACAGTACAAACAAACCCAAAACACCTTCACACAAAGGGTTTTGGAGCTCATAATTATGTTAAAAGATTTAGTATCTCTACAATAATCGGCACAATTAAGTTTTATATAAGTCAAATTAATTTTCTTATTTATCGGGCCGTATCGTCAAAAAGTCGCACAACTATGTATGTATGTTTTATACAATACTTAATGACCTTGCTGAATTTCACAATAATTGGCCTTATCTCTCATACATGTAAATCCATCCACCAAATTTTATGGCTTCTTTCAGTAAATCAGTTTTTTTTTTCAATAAATTTGGAACCTAGGAGAAATTCAACATAAAGTCTTTTTATTGAAAATTAATCACATTTAATATTAGTAAATGGTGTAGGGTATCATATGGTCGGCCACGCCCGACTATAGTTTCTTACTTGTTTTTGATTTGTAATTACATTTATTATATATAATTATACAGTTAATGACATGTATATAGCTCTAATGATACATGTATTATTGGCCAAGAAGGCTTTCTATGTATTGAAAAAAAGTAGAAAAAATCGATTCTTCCAGATTTGTATCAACTTAAAAGTACCAAAAAGTCCCCTTGTACATGTTATCACTTACTCCGTTCTCTACATGCTTAATTTAATGTTTCTAGCTTCAATATTATAGAAAAATCAAAAAATACCCTTGAAGAATGAAAAAGTTAACTTTTATAAATTCTCACTTAATCAAGACTCTACATGCTTAATTTTATGTTTCTAAGTTCCATATTATTAAAAATTCAAAAAGTACCAAAAAGGCCCTTTTATGTGTTCTCACTTAATAGGGGTTCTACATTCTTAATTTCATGTTCAATATTATAGAAAATACCTTTTATAGAACGAAAAAGTACCAATAAGTCCCCTTTTTTAGGTTCTCACCTAATCCGGCCCCTACATGGCAAATTTCATGTTTCTAGGTTCAATTTTATAGAAAATTCAAAAAATAACTTTTGTAGAACGAAAAAGTACCAAAAAGGATCTCACATAATCCTAGCTCTACATAATAAATTTCTTATTTCTAAGTTCAATATTATAGAAATTTCAAAAAGTACCTTTGGTAGAACGAAAAAGTATCAAAAAGTCCTCTTTTAGAGGTTCTCACCAAATCCGTTCTCTACGTGCTTAATTTCATGTCTCCAAGTTCAATATTATAGAACTTTTTTAGAACGAAAATATACCAAAAAGTCCCCCTTAATAGGTCCTTACTTAATCCGGCCACCTTTGAAATTTCTAGGTTCAATATTGCAGAAAATTCAAAAAGTACCTTTTGTAGAACGCAAAACTACCAAAAAGACCTCTTTTAGAGGTTCTAACCTAATCCGGGCTCTACATGCTTAATTTCATGTCTCAAGGTTCAATAATATAGAAAATTCACAAAGTACCAAAATGTTCCCATTTATAAGTTCTCACCTATTTCGGGCCCTACATGCTAAATTTCATGTTTCGAAGTTTAATATTATAGAAATTTCAAAAAGTACCTTTTGTAAAACGAAAAAGTTCCCTTTTATAGGTTTTCACCTAATTCGGGCCCTACATGCTAAATTTCATGTTTCGAAGTTTCAACAAGTTTCAACAAATACCTTTTGTAAAACGAAAAAGTACCAAAAAGATCCCTTTTATAGGTTCTCACCTAATCACCTACTACATGCATGTTTGCAAGTTTAAGCGCCCAATGGAGGTGGTTTAAGCTTGAGCAAAAAATTAAAGAGTGTAAACAGCTGTTGCAAAAAAGTAATAAAATTTTTATAAAAATAAACATTAAATGTTTGATTTATTGATAATTATGAAGTCTTCAAAATACATTATTTTGTTTTAAATTTAAGTTTTCATATTCAGTTTACAATTGTCTTCTTCTTTTTTATAAAACATGCATTGTTTTCATAACAAACAGTAACGTTTTCTGTTGTTTTGTATGGTAACACTGCGAAGTTTAATCTTGTACTCAAAAACATCAAAGGGAATTAACATCAGATTAAATTTATTTTTAGATTAACTAATCTGATTATTAATTGGCATTTGATTGCCAACTCAAAAACCCGCTCTAAGAGTGTTATATTCGGCTATGCCGAATCTTATATACCCACCATCAAACCGTATGCCGTAAAAGGAATGCTCCCCTATAAACATTAGGGTGATATTTGGAATATGGCTTAACTCACGACACATTCTGCATGAAATTCGGTAGCAAAATTAACGTTCGTATAAAAGCCAGCAATGATCGTTTAAGTAATTTTCTAAAGGGCCCTTATATGGTAGGGGTAGGGTCAATTATGGACCGATCCTCACTAAATTTGGTAGAGAGATTTTGTCTCGCATAAAACTTATGTGTCGAATTTCATCGCTTATAAAACATAATAGAGAGATTTTGGCTCGCATCGCTATACTCGTACTTTTAAAACAGATATGCCCGTTAAAGCTGTTTTTCGGGGCTCCACTTGTATGCCCATCTTTTTTGATGGTGGGTATAAAAACCTTTAACCTTTAATATTTAAATGTTTTTGTAGATAGGGCCTTTTGTTTTTTGTCAATAAAATCGCAAATTTTGGTCGGAGGAGTCCCATTTTTTGTGTGAACATTTGTTTCGATGCATTAGAATACATTAGAATCAACAATAAAACCGATTTTGAAGTTTTGGTTAGTTAGGGCCGTTTGCGTTTCAGGTGACGTTATAATTTATTATACCCACCATTAAAAAAATTGGGGTATAATGATCTTGTCATTCCGTTTGTAAATATTAGTCATATACCCACAAAAGTAAGACGATCCAACCACGCCCGTCCGTCTGTCTGTCTATTGATAACACAATAGAGTCGAAACGAGACAAGATAGAGTTTGACCCAGTTTGTTTGGTATTGAATCGGTCAAAGATTTCACATAGCGCCCATATTATGCCCTATTCAGAAAATAACTATATTGCTAGTAACTGGCTTAAAAAAGCCGAAATGTTTTTGTCAAAGTTTATGAGAATCGGCATAAAATTGATCCTATCCCCCATATAAAGTCCTCTCAGAAAATTACTTTAAAGCTCATAATTTGCTACAAAACTGTAATCTATATATATATAAATATATGTGTGTTTTTTGTATGTTTGAACGTTATACACTACTAAACGGCAGAAACGATTTTCTTGAATTTTTCACAGCGTATTCCTGTATATCTGGAATAGGTAATAGGCTTTTTATTTTGAAACTTCAAGTGGGCGAGGAGCCACGCACATATTAAGAAAATATGAAATCCGTATATTTAAGATAATATAACAGAGTACTCAAATTTTGTCGGAGCCACTTTAGTGTCAATATAATTATTTAGGATAAAAAGTGGGCGGACTAGCATTAGGGGGCGTGGCACCTCCAATATAAATTAATTACAAAAATTCGTTTATCTTGGAATTTATTACAGTTAAAATCATAAACTTTAACATCCGTGTAAACATTTTGGGTAATAAATTTGGCAGAAACTCAGTTTCCTGAACGTAAATAATTGGCAGAAACTCAGTTTCCTGAACGTAATTCCTAAGAATCTTCCAATCAGTGTTAGGTACTTGGATCTAACTTCGACGACTACTTGGCAGTGGCAAAGAAAGTGCTCCAGAGTTTCACTGTCCTCTCTACATGCTCTACATTCGTTTGAATCCGCACGTCCAATTTTGCATAGATGTGCTCGTAATCCTGTGTATCCACTCAGAATACGTACCATCATACTAACTTCAGACTTGCTCATTTTGAGAAGATTTTTCGTCTTGCTCTCATCAGGGTCACCCCATAGGATCTTCGTGGTTCTACCCACTGTTTCATTATTCCAAGAGTCTTTATGGGATTCTCTCACCCATATTTTTAGTTCAGCTTTTGTTGCGTCGAATGGTTTTGCTTTGTCAGGTTAACTGCCTCGAGCTCCCTTCCCTTTAGAGCTATTACATTCGCCCCTTCGTTGCCGACTACACCCGATACAATCCAATACGGTCTTAGATTTAATTCTATCACCTGATATCGCCCTAATTGCCTTTTGGCTGTCGGTAAATATATTAAGCGCTGTGGGCGCCATATTTATTCTAATCCAATTTACGCATTCCGTTCTTGCTCGGACTTCTGCCTGAAAGCTTGTGTTATGATTTGGTAAACGCTGGTATATTACTGTATCTGGGTCTTCAACATAGAACGCCAGCCCCACTTTATACCCCAATTTAGAGCCATCCGTGTAACAACGGATCCCTACTGGTATTTGCTCTAATGTTCCGCTTGACCAAGACATTCTATCTGGGATCAGCGTTTCAAAGTTTACGACGACCAGGCACGTCCGATGATTGTGTATAACCTTCCAATATGTCCAGTATACATTGACGACGTGTCCTATAACCGCTTTTGGCCAGTTTGCCTACAGTAAAGAGCCGTTCGGCTGTAAGCGCCGCCTCATATCTTAAATATGTTTCAATGGGTGGAATATCTAGCAACGTTTCCAGAGCCTTGGTTAAAGTAGTACACATGGCACCAATTATACCCAAGCAGCATGTACGCTGAACTCCCTGTAGTAGTTTGATATTGCACTTTTTGTCTAAAGCGGTCCACCAGATTATTGAAGCATAAGCTAGAATTGGTCTAATTACACTTTTATAAAGCCAATTTGTCATTTCCATTTCATGCCTATAGTTCTCCTACATATCGCCCAGCACCGATGTGCCTTGTTGATTCTATCCTCTATGTTGTGTCTCCATATAAGTTTTCGGTCGAGGATTACACCTAAGTATTTAACTTTGTCTGTCACCGGTATTTTCTTGACCAGGAAGCAAGGTTCAGTATAGGTAGAAATTTTTGTATTTCTTGTGAAAAGACAGATTTCCGTTTTTTCCGGGTTAACATTGAGGCCTCTCGGTTGAGCACAGCTCAAGGCCGTCTTCAGAGCCTCCTCAGCTCTTCTACACAAGTAATTTGGATCCTCTCCCTTTAAAAGTATTACGACATCGTCTGCATAGCAGACAAGTCTAAGTCCTTTTTCGGTTAGGGTTTTTAGGAGGCTATTAATCGTGATAACCCAGAGACAAAATGCCACCCTGTGGTATACCGCGAAATACCTTTTTCCTGATAGTTATATCGTACATCTCTGTTCCTTAGCATGTGGTTGATCCAGTTATGGAGCACCCGGTCAATATAAAACTGGTCTAGGGATTAGATAAGAGTAGGGATTGGATAAGAGTATCATATAAGCATGCTGCTTATATTTAAAATCTTTGTCTGGTATACTGCTTTTAACCATACTATCGACTATCCGTTCCAAGGTTTTAAGTAGGAAGGACGTAAGACTTATCAGTCGATGAGATAAAAAAAGACTGGGGTCTTTTTACGCCGTGCCCGGTTAAGTAGTTTGCGAAGGGTCTTCCCAAGGTTCCGGATCTCCCCGGTTACCCAGGGTTTCTCCTGGGCAGATCTCCGCTCTCGCAGAGGGCAGCTGTCCTCGAACGATTCAACCAGAGCATTTGTGAACGTTGCTACTTTGGCGTCTATATCCTCTTTATTTATGACCTAAACGGTTCTTTAGTAAGATCCCGAATATTGTACAATAAGTTTAAGACTTATTCCTGAACTTTATCGGCTTTGGTGGTTGCCTTAGTATTTTGAAACTTATGTACCTATGGTCAGCACTCCTTGCTCGTCCGAAACTCTCCAATCCTGAATTTCGTTTACAAGCTCTTCTGAACATATTGTTATATCTAATACTTCTTCTCTGATTCTATTGACAAAGGTAGCTTTATTACCTAAGTTCAATGTGATCAAGTCTTTAGTATTAAAGAAATCCATTAGGACTTGTCCCCTGCGATTGGTGTTTGTACTACCCCAAGCTACATGGTGGGAATTTGCATCACAACCTATTACAATTTTCATATTTTTCCTTTGTGCCTCTTCAACCAGTTTCATCAGATCCGACGTGGGTGGTAGTGTCGGAGAATCGAAGGGCAGGTATACGGAAGCGAGATATATGTTGCCACTACCTTGCTTCAGTACGGTTGCATCCGTTGTGGATAATTCTGTCGAGAGGAGGAAACATAAGTTCATGTGACATAAGATACATGTTCTCGGGCGAGACCCTGTATCAGCGTGGAATAGTTGGAAATTTACGTGATTTAATCCAGAAACCTTGTTGCGAGTCGTCCAAGGTTCCTGGATTAAAGCTGTATATATTTTACCTGTGTTAATTTTAGCCATCAGAGCGTTGGTAGCCGTCTCGCTCCGATGGAGGTTTATTTGGATAACCTCAATCATGGTCATCCATTTAAACTGTCTTCCAGCGAGTTCGTTTTCACCACCTCGCTCTTTGGAGCGACTCCTCCGGGTAGACTGAAGTGGCAATTGATGCAGTGGGTACTATTGATGGCACTGCGGTGTCCTTATCTGGCATTGGAATGATGCTCAACATTACCAGTACTTGCTAATGATGCCTTGAGTACCGTCGTGTTTTAGAGTCCTTGTCGGAGTCGGTTTTTACAGCCCTTTCAATCGGCGCCTTCTCAATTTTGGAAAGGGCAGCTGCACTTTCTTCTGGCGAGTTGGTAACTTCCTCGATTGGGGACTTGGAGTCCCCATATGAATAAAATAGAATATATATGAATTAAATACAAAATTTCGTTTAACCTAGACCTAGAATCTTTAAATTTTACTGGAAGAACTTGGACATTCATTTGAATATTTAGATTATAACGGGCGGACTTTCAATGGGGGTCTTGGTACCTCCCATATGAATTAAATACAAAATTTCGTTTAACTGGGAAACTAATAGAACTAGATTCTTAAAATTTTGTACAAATTACTTTATATTTTGGAGGAAAAAGGGCGGACTTTAATCTGGGAAGCTTGAAGCCCCCACATGAATTAAATAGAAAAATTCGTATATCTGGGAAACTATTAGAGCTAGCATCTTCAAATTTTTCTTGAAGAACTTTGACATTCATGTGAACATTTAGAGAATAACGGGCGGATTTTCAATGAAGGGCTTGAATTAATTAAAAAAATATATTGAAAACTGTTAGATAATTGAAAACTATTAGATAATTCAAATTTTTCATAGATAGATGGAAATTGGCGATAGATAGAAATTGGCGAACTTGCAGTAATTTGCTTGGCATCTCTCATATATAACATATTGTTAATCTGGAAAACTATTGTAGGTAGTTAGAATTTTCAAAATTGTTAAGTGGGTTTTTTATTTTTATTACTTTTAGGGTAGCAAAGCACACTGGGTATATAGCAATAAAATTCAACATAATCAAGTTTTAAAGGAACTAAAATCTCTTTGTCAAATTTTATGAGAATCGTTACATAATTGACTTTTTTCAGAAAATTACTTTTTCGGTCCTAACTGTCTCCATATTACCAGTATAGCGACGAAATTCAACACAAACAAGTATTGTAGGAACAAAAATTTAAATGATCGGTACATGATTGACCCAAACACCTATACAAGTACGTCCCATTTCAGAAAATGAATTTATTACTTTAAAATTCATTTCCAAATATAAACATAAAATAAATATAAATAATTTTAATTACTTTTTTTTTAATTTGGTTTTTATTCGAATTTTGGTTAGAAAAAATGTAATTTTGTGGCAACACTGTTAACAATAACAAAGTTTACCATATGATTATGTGTGTTGTAGTAGTTTGTTTATTATTCTGTCTCCGCATGCACGAATAATCTCAATTTTTGATGAAATTTTCAGAGGTTGTCTCAAATTTTTGTTCATATCTCCGCCATTCATGATTTTGCTGATTTTAAATAGCGAAGATACCTGTGGTTTTTCGAAAATTGACAGACAGACGGATAGACAGACAAACTGACATAGCTTAATCGACTCCGCTATCTATAAGGACTCGGAATATATATACTTCATAGGGTCGGAAAATTATATTATAGAAATTACAAACGGAATGACAAAATTATATACATATACGATTCTCAAGGGGTGAAGGGTATAAATATACTTTTTACATAATTTTTATAATAAAGTGAGTTTTTATCGTTTAATTTACGTAATAAATAGACATGAATGAAATTAGGAATTTATGTTTTTTATTTTCACATTCGGAAATGAGAAGCTAATTTTTGTTTTAATTTAAGCACACATAAACATTTGTATTTTTTATTTTAGCACATATTTGTAAAGTGAATAGTGAAAAATAAAAAATGCCAAATACTCAAATATGTCAAGTCTTCTCATCACACTCATTAATATTTGTATACATGTGTGAGTTGTTTTCAGTGCGAAATTAAGATAGACAAAATAATGAAACTCTTCAAAGTCTAAGATGGAGCATATTCATAAATAGGTATATTAGAACAAATTTAAGAGAAAATTAACCCTTTGGTGGTTATTAACCCATTGTCTACAATTAAGATGACTTATATAACACAATTTTTTTCATTATGTAAGGACTTGTCGGACTCGCGAAATTATTTAGAACTAATTTCCAGCGTGAGGGTCTTTGCTTCCAAGCACCGGTTGATACTGCCCGAAATAATAATGAATAAGTTTTAATAAAAAAATTTTTTCTTCCTTCCTACTGCAATTTTCCATTTTGTTCCTAAGAACTTACGAAAATTCGGACCTTTAAATACAGTAATTCCTTGCAAACACCATGGACAACAGGATGACAAAAACACATGCCTGATAAGGACATCGTCCTTTGCGTAGTCCATATCAAAATCAATCAAAAAAGCACCGTAGAAGACAGAACAGCAGTGCTATCCAAAATTGGGAAAGTGTCGATTAAAAAGACTGCTCTTGCTATGCCCGATAAGGACACCGCAGTGCCATCAAAGGTACCCACTGCATCAATAGCCACTTCAGGTTACCCGGAGGAGTCAAATCCAACGAGCGGGGATGTGATCACTAACTCGCTGGAAGACAGTTTAAATGGATGACAATGATTGAGGTTATCCAAATAAACCTCCATCGGAGCGAGACAGCTACCAACGCTCTCATGGCTAAAATTAACACAGGTAAGATACATATAGCTTTAATCCAGGAACCTTGGACGATTCGCAACAAGGTTTCTGAATTAAATCACGTAAATTTCCAACTTTTCTACGCTGACCGAGAACATGTATCTTATGTCACAAGAACTTATGCTTTCTCCTCTCAACAGAATTATGCACATCATATGCAAGGGTGCCGAAGCAAGGTCGTAGCAACATATACCTTGCATATGTTTACCTGCATTTCGTTTCTCCGACACTACCATCAACGTCGGAGCTGATGAAACTGGTAGAAGAGGCACAAAGGAAAAATAAGAAAATTGTAATAGGTTGTGATGCCAATTCCCACCATTTAGCTAGGGGACAAGCCCTTATGGATTTCCTTAATACTAAAGACTTGATCACATCGAACTTAGGTAATAAAGCTACCTTCGTCAATAGAATCAGAAGTATTAGATATAGTGATGTTCGATGAAATAGAGCCACCATTACGTTCAAAGTTTCTCTCCTACAAAGAATAGAGTTGGAAAAACTAACTGAAATTTTGTATTGATCTGTTATGAATATAATACCATTATTTTTGTAATAATTTATTTGCGCTATTCGTAATTTTAATGAAATTTTAAATTAAGCTATATAAATATGTGACAAAAAATAGAGCCAGTTTGCAAAAATATAAAAATTTAACAATTTGTAGACAATATTCAAATTGAAATCGATCCAAATAGTAAGTTTTTTATTATTATTTTAAAAGAATCTCATTAAAAAATTATAATTTTGAGTACAAAAAGGGGCAGAGGCAAAAATTGCAGGCGATACAGCAAAAAAACGATAAAACACTCCATGATCTAGGAAAGGGCTATAGACAAATTGTTGAAATAATTGGGTGCTCCAAGAAAGTAATAGAAGATGCTGTAAAATATAAGTTTAAGCCTAAAAATATCGAGAAAAAATAAAAAATTACATCTTTTTTTAAGCGAAAAAATCAGACTCATGCAGAGGATGACACTTTTGTGTGCTCCGTGTAACCTTAAAAGGGAATATAACTTAGATGTTGCCAGCTTAATAGTAAGATCTCTCATGTATAAAAATAACTTAAAGCATAAAATTAGTAGAAAAGTATTATATGGTACTTTAAAGATCCTGAAAGAAAACATAAAATTTTTCAAAAACATTTGAAATCTCCCCTTGAGCAGGAATCGAAATATTTTGTGGTCAGATGTAAAAAAGTCTATTTATTTAATTCTGATATAATCCGTATAGCTGTACGTAGACTTTCCAACACTGGATTTTGTCCCCAATGTACTATGAAGATCATTGAACATGGTGGCGGATACGTAATGGTATGGGATTATTTTTTCTTGTTTGGAACATGGTCTCTATTTCGGATTAAGGGAAGATAGGACTGTAAATATCCCATAATTATAATTAATGATGCTATGCTGAATGAGAAATAGCACTTTTTAAGGAGATTCTCACTATTGTGTCCTCAAAAGCGCAATTTTTTTACATGACTCCATATTTCTTGCTCCAAAAAGAGGTGTTCTTATTTTTTTCTTGATATTTTCTGGTTTAAACTTATGTATTTCTACAGTTTATACTATTTTTCTGGACCAAAGAATTATTTCAACAATTTGCCTATAGCCCCTTACCTTGAATATGGCGTATTTTTATAATTTTTCTGCGGCCTCGCCTGCAAAGTTTGCTTCTGCCTCTTTTTGGACTAAAAATTATAGTTTTTTAATAGATTATATTAGGATTGTAATAATAAGTCTTAAACTTACTATTTGTATCGATTTCAATTTGAAATTTGTCTACAAATTGTTAAATTTTTAAATTTTTGCAAACTGGCTCTATTTTTTGTCACACCATTTTATATAGCTTAATTTCATTAAAATTACGAATAGCGACGCGTAAATTATTGCAAAAATAATGGTATTATATTCATAACAGATCAATACAAAATTTCAGTTAGTTTTTCCAACTCTATTCTTTGTAGGAGAGATTTTATATGGAGAGAAACTTTGAACGTGATGGTGGCTCTATTTTATCGAACATCACTGTATAACTATATGTTCAGAAGAGCTTAAAAATAAAATTCAGGATTGGAGAGTTTCGGACGAGCACTCCTTTTCTGGCCATCGGTACATAAGATTCAAAATACTACGGCCGCCACCAAAGCCAATAAAGTTTCGAAATAAGTCTAAAACTAATTGGACAATGTTCGGTTCCTTACTAAAGAACCGTTTGTCAGAACACTTTTCAATGTCGAAATAAAGATGACATAGACGCCAAAGTAGAAATTTCCCACCCGGTATATCGAATAACATAGATGAACCGATATTGGAGGAAGGGGAGGCTAACACGGAAATTGTAATTACATCTGATATGGTTAAAGGGGCAATCAAGAGCTTAGATCCCTATAAAGCTGCAGGCTCGGATGGCATTTTCCCGGCACTCTTACAGATGGAGGCGGGACTGGTTTCCGTACATCTGTCTCAGATATTTACTGCATGCTTGAAATTCACATATACCCCCATTAAATGGCAGGATGCAAGGGTAATATTTATACCTAAACCAGGGAAACCGATAAGTCTTACGTCATTCCTACTAAAAACCTTGGACCGGATAGTCGATAATATGATTAAAAGCAGTTTACCCGACAAAGACCTAAAATTTAAGCAGCATGCTTATGTAAAGGGACGATCGATGGAAACCGCTTTAGACCTGTCTGCTATGCAGACGATGTCGTAATACTTTTAAAGGGAAAGGATCCAAATTACTTGTGTAGAAGAGCTGAGGAGGCTCTGAATACGGCCTTGAGCTGGGCTTAGCCGAGAGGCCTCAATGTTAACCCGGCAAAAACGGAAATCTGTCACAAGAAAGACAAAAATTTCTACGTATACTGAACCTTGCTTCCGGAAATTAAAATGGAGACAACAAATAGAGGATAGGATCAACAAGGCACATCGGTGCTGGGCGATATGTCCTACTATGAAAAATTAGCTTTATAAAAGTGTATTTAGACCAATTCTAGCTTATGCTTCAATAATCTGGTGGACTGCTTTAGACAAAAAGTGCAATATCAAACTACTACAGGGAGTTCAGCGTACATGCTGTTTGGGTAAAGTGGTTCCATGTGTACTTCAACCAAGGCTCTGGAAACGTTGCTAGATATTCCACCCATTGAAACATATTTAAGATATGAGGCGGCGCTTACGGCTCTTTACTTTAGGCGGCTCTTTACTTTAGGCGAACTGGCCAAAAGCGGTTATAGGACACGCCATCAATGTATACTGGACACATTGGAATATGTCGAAAACTTTGAAACGCTGATCCCAGATAGAATGTCTTGGTCAAGGGGAACAATAGAGCAAATACCAGTAGGAATCGGCGCTTAACATATTTACCGATAGCCAGAAGGCAATTAGGGCGATATCAGGCGATAGAACTAAATCTAAGACCGTATTGGATTGTAGGAAAGCTTTAACTGAATACTCTTCCAGAGGTAAGGTTCACATCATATGTGTACCAGCCCACTCGGGAGTAGTCGGTAACGAAAGGGCGAACGTAATAGCTTTGAAAGGTAGGGAGCTCGAGACAGTTAACCTGACAAACGCGAAACCATTCGACGCAACAAAAGCTGAACTAAAAATATGGGTAAGAGAATTCCATAAGGCCTCTTGGAATAATGAAACAGTGGGTAGAACCACGAAGATCCTATGGGGTGACCCTGATGAGAGCAAGATGAAAAATCTCCTCAAAATGCAAGTCTGAAGTTAGTATGATGGTACGTATTCTGAGTGGACACACAGGATTACGAACACATCTATGCAAAATTGGACGTGCGGAGTCAGACGAATCTAGAGCATGTGGAGAGGACAGTGAAACTCTGGAGCACTTTCTTTGCCACAGCCAGGCATTCGTCGAAGTTAGATCCAAGTATCTTGGAAGTGATGTTGTTCGGGAAATAACATTCCTTACTAACACTGATTGGAAGATTTTTAGGAATTACGTTCAGAAAACTGAGTTTATGAACACTGAAAAATAATTCATTCAGTTCCCTTTTTTTCATGATAAGGAGCGCACAACAGGCCCGATAGTGGCCTAGGTGTATTTCTTCGGATTTGATGTAATATACTATCAACCTACCTACCTACAAGCTTTCATGAAGTTAAAATTTTAAAATCAAATAAATTTTTTTTAAGGTTATTTTCGAAGTGAAGAAATATTATTTCCAACATTTTACAAGAATATATATATATATAAACTACTGACACCTCTTAGTGCTATCCATTTGACAGTTATTTAAAATTATTTACACACTTTCCAGAATTAACGTTTAAAAATAATGATAAAATATAGACTCTACAAAACAATTTTTTAAATATTTTGAAATGATGACTTTGACTGCTTGCAGTAGAACAGTGGTTAGTTAGCATTTCGCAAAATTTTATTCCGAATTTGAATATATTGGTGTATTGCTAACAGGATAGATTATGGTAATCCACCTATTTTTTGCTCAAATTTCGAGCAATATTTAAATTTTTTGCAATATAGCCCACTCCAGGAGGTTTAAAAGTGACTTAAATGTCAAAGTATTTTGACAATCAGGAAAAATAATTTAAAGCTAAGTTAAATTTAACACAAAAAGTTAAAAATTTTTGGGTAAATTTTTAAAATGGGTAAAACAAAATAGGTTTTTTCTATCTGTACCTTTTCTTAAGTCTTATATTTTTTAATGTGGAGAAATATTGTTTTTGATGGTTTAATATTATAGGGCACATTTTACTTACTTTTAATTCCCAAACAATACCTACCCTGCAGGAATGAAGCGATAATTGTCTTAATGACACTAGTACTATTACTAGAACAACAGAAACTAGTGCAAATTGGGTTAGAGTTTATATGGAAAAATACTAGTACTAAGAGTAGTTGAATGGCGCCACTTGTAGACTGATTTTTGTTTGACATGTGTTGGAAAAATAAATTTTTTAAATTATTAAAATATAATTTTGAAACATTTTGCATAAAAACGATATTTTCAAACATATCCCTTCAAATGAGAGAATAAATAGTGCATGCAAATTTAGGTCCGATTGCAAGCAAATCCCTATGTAAGTACGTCTATTAAATTTAAAAACTGCAATAAGTTTAATATTTGATTTATCGTACGGCAAATGTTTTTATAACGAAATAGAGATATGTACCTGAATGGAATTTTTGGACACAATAAAATCAATGATATCAACGTGGTGATACGGATAGAACCAGAATTTCTTCAAACTTTCATATTGAATTGTTAGGTAAATGTATTTACAAAATTTTTTAATATATTTGTTTGCTATCTTTAAAAATAAAACAGTATAAAAAAACTAGTTGTGTAGTAATTTTCACTTGGAATTGTGCAAGAGGATTGCAAAAGAGCAAAACCACCAATTATGGCGACTTTTTATAAATATTATAAATAGTATCAAAATGGTTCTAAAGAACCCAATTGGGTTTGAGCATTAGATGGTATAAGAAAGTTTACAGTTGAGAACTAGTACTGGTGTTTTTGGTACTAGTAAAATACTAGTTTGGTACCATTGCCATTATCTATAAGCGGATCTAAAACTTTTTCGACTGGAAATCTTCTCAAATACTAATTTTATATAAAATTTAAAAATACAGATCAAGCTGTTTTCAAATAAAAATAGCGCCCATTCATAAACATTTATATGGACTATTAGCGCATGTTAAAATAGTTATCGCAGATTTCATATTTCAGGAAATACCTACACTGATATTTAAAAAAATTATTTTAATTTTTTTTTTGTAATTTCTTTCCAAATCCATTGCAAAATGAACTAAGTTAATATCTCAGTTGGTTTAAAAAATATAGACATTTGAAGTAGCTCTCTCGTATATTTTTATATCGATTCAAACATTTTGCTTTGTTCTTAGATCTCTGACATCAAGATATACCTTAAATTGCGTGAAATTACCACACCTATTAAATACGTTACATAAATTTAATTTGATTAATGCGCACACATGGACTATTTAAAAAACTAAAAAATTTACACCTAAAATTAAATTAATGAAATTATTATAAGGCTATTTAAATGTCCAAAGTCTTCTGACTCTTGTTTATAACCTCGTGTCTATATAAGACAAATATTTAATATGCTAATCGTCAAATTGTTATCATGATAAAAAATTAGCAGGTACAAACTGCATTTATTAGCGCACAGTGGTATAGGAAAAAAAAAAGAGGGAAATAATTCGGTAACTTCTAAACGGTTAATCCGATTTTAATGAAATTTGGTATGCACAAAGAGGAGGTGTTGTCGAGTTTAGGTTTTGAATTTGGACCTTATAGGCCAACCAGGGGCCCGGCGGGGGGTCCTCAAATTAGGACACCTCGGCTATGTTAAATTTTTAAAACGATCCTATTTCTTCATTTGAGTTCCGATTTAAAAAAAATTTCGTATATAGAATCTCCTCATCGAGCACTATAAAAAATGTCGCCAACATGTACTCAACATCTTTTAGAAAATTTGCCTAGCACTATTATTTTCATCCATAAGGTTAACTCTTAAATTTGTTACATATATGGATGAAAATAATAGTGCTAGGTAAATTTTCTAAAAGATGTTGAGTTTTCCCTAATTAATTTGTCACTTAAAAAACATTAGGTAGGCATGTTATATATCAATGGAAAGGTAATTTTGTCTATTTTTCAAAACTGTATATAATTTTTGAAAATTAAAAAATTCGCGGAATACTTTTTTTAAAAAAAAATTAAAAAATGTTTTTTATTCAGTTTTTGCGAAGATACAAATTTTTCAAATTGCAATAAAAATTTTATTTATGAATATTTTTTGATGAAATTTTACAGTTAGGTAGATTTTTTTACTCAAAATCCAAAATTAAATAAAAATTTCGAATTTTCTTATTAGAAATCCCGGAATTCCCAAAAAAGTTTTAAAAAATCCCAAAAATGGGATTTTTTGGTTTTTGCCTATTATATCCATACCAGGGGCGGGGTTATCGAAACCCGTTACAAAATGATTAAGAACTTATTGGGTCATATAAAACAGGTCACTATAATTTGATATCGACTATGCGATTTGAGAATTTTTGCTCAAAATTTAATTTTCCATAAAAAATAGGGTTTTTTTGGATGGACCTGGTCCCCTCGGTATCAAAAATTTTTAGGTTTTGTTTCATTTATCGTATTTTATGTAAAGTCAGCTTTCCAAAAAGTATAAATTCTATATACATCTTCTTAGAAACTTTTTAGATAACTTAAAAAGAAAAAGATACTTTTTTCCCAAAAAATGACAAAAAATCGCCTTTTTTTAATTTTTTAAATTTAAATGCCTATAACTTTGGACTCAGTCATGATTTTTACATAATTCTTTCACTGCTTGGTATATAAACTTGTTGTTAAGCAAATAAAAAAAATCGGAAATATTTGGACCTGCTATTATCAAAAAAACTAAAGTAAGGACGGTAAAAATTTTAAAATTTTAATATTCAAATGCGAATATCTCCTAAACTGTAAGAGATAATTTACTGCTACGACGACATTTTTTATAGTGCTCGATGAGGAGATTCTATATACGAAATTTTTTTTAAATCGGAACTCAAATGAAGAAATAGGATCGTTTTAAAAATTTAACATAGCCGAGGTGTCCTAATTTGAGGACCCCCCGCCGGGCCCCTGGTTGGCCTATAAGGTCCAAATTCAAAACCTAAACTCGACAACACCTCCTCTTTGTGCATACCAAATTTCATTAAAATCGGATTAACCGTTTAGAAGTTACCGAATTATTTCCCTCTTTTTTTTTTCCTACACCACTGTGTAGCGTTATAACGTCGTTATAACAGTGTTGTCTAAACAATTGTTTAGGGACCACACGATAGGAGCTGGACAGTTAGGATTTTGCATAAATATACTCTATAGGTAAGGTTTGTTTGGTATTGAAATTGGGCAATATCGGTCCATGTTTTCGGATAGCCCCCATACAATTGGGCACCCGAAAAACAGCTTTAAAGGGCATATCTGTTTTAAAAGTACGAGTATAGCGATGTGAGCCAAAATTTGTCTATCAAATTTTATGTGGATCGGTCCACTATTGACCCTACCCCCCATATAAGGCACCCTTCAAAAAATATGACTTTAATGCTCATTACTGTCTTAAAAATACGACTAAAGCGATGTAATTCGACACACATAAGTTTTATGCGAGCCAAAATCTCTACAATAAATGACCCAATCCCCCTTTTAAGGTCCCCTTCAGAAAAAGTTTCTTACGGGCCAACACCTCTCTACTGCCTTTTATAAGAATCGGCTCATAATTGACGCTACCCCCCATATATGGTCCCCTTCATAAAATTACTTTAACTCTCATTACTGGGTTAAAAACACGAGTATAGCGATGAATTTCGACACAAGTAAGTGCCTCGCCAGCCAAAATCTGTATATAAAAATTTTATGTGGATCGGTCCACAATTAGCCCTGCTCCCCATATAAGGTCCCCTTCAGAAAATGATTTTTACGCTCATTACTATCATAAAAGTACGAGTATAGCGATGAAATTAGAAATAAGTAAGTTTCTAATGAGCCAAATCCTCTCTACTGACCTTTATGAGAATCGGCATATGATTGACCCAACCCTCCATAAAGGTCCCCGTCAGAAAATTTAACGCTCATTACTGGCTTATAAAAAAACTCTCTACCAAATTTAGTGAGGATCGGTCCATAATTGACCTTACCCCTACCATATAAGGGCCCTTTTTTGAAAATTACTTAAACGATCATTGCTGGCATAAAAATATGAGTTAGGAAATACAGTTATGAAATTCGACATAAGTTATAAGAATCGGTCGATAAATGACCCTACCCCTCATATAAAGTCCTCTTCAGAAAATTTCATGAGGACTATTCAGAAAATTACGAGTACGCGATGAAAACCGATATAAAAAAGTTTATACTAAGGAAAATAATTCTTCATTCCGAATTTAATGAGGATTATTCTATAACTGACCCTATTTAAGAGGTGCTTTTTAAAATATGTACCAGTTTTCCTTATTTAGAAATACGAGTATAACGATGAAATTTGACATAAACAAGTTCTATACAAAACAAAATCTTTGTACAATATTTATTTGTAAATTACTCTTGCGCTCACAGTATAGAAATTTAAAAAAAAATATATTTTGTTTTTAAAAATTATTACTTTGCTACTTCAAAAGAGCTCGGTCCATAATTAAGTTCAGCCATATTCCAAATATTACCCTAATGTTTATAGGGGAGCAATCCTTTTACGGCATACAGTATATAAGATTCGGCATAGCCGAATATAACAAGCTTACTTGTTTTAATTTAAATTTTAAATGTTCTTAAAGTTGAGAGATAATAAGCTAGTCGTTTGAAATTATGGACATACATCTGTTTTGGTATATTATACCGAAATGTATCAAAACATTTACTTATTTTTAAAGATAAACGCAAATACGAGGCATTTTAATTCAGTTTCAACACTCATATACATACATATGGGAAATTCTTTTTTGTTTTAGATTTTAAGAAATCAACTTTATGCATTAAATATTTCTTTCGTTTAGTATTTTGAAAATTAAGTTATGACGAATTTTAATTCACAAGACTGGAAAGAATAAATTTTTGTGGTCTTGAGTTGGAGAAATAAACACTCAAAGTTAAATTTTCTCAAAAAAGTGATTGAAACCAAGTAGTTTTTTTTACAACTTTTTGATGTTATGAGGACGGCTTACAACTTAGAAAGTCAATTTCGCTAATGTAAGCTGTATACACTTGTTGAATGACTGTAGTCCATATTTATACAATTTTACAAAAATTGCAGTTTTTTTGATAGAATATTTGCGGCTCTTCGGTTATGTAAAGCGACACGGCCACACATCAAATTTGTTTGACTCAAACTTACCGTTTTTTGATTGTATATATGCGGTGTGAGTTTTTTTTACTAAACAATCAAAAAACTTACCGTTTGAGTCAAACAATTTGATGTGTCGCCAAGACGCTTAAAATGTATAAATGAGAAAAAGTAGACATTGTAATTACGCGTCGTTTGATGTATATCTCCAAAATGTGCTCTAGAAGGTATCACTGCGGGAGAAGCTTAAATATTGGAAAAACGAACGTAAAAGTTTCGAAAAAAGGGCTTTTTCGCGAAGCACACTAACAGCGTAACTTCAGTATACCCAAAATATCGCGTGATCGAAATACTTTTAAATTTTACATGTTGAAATCATAAAGCCGCGATAAAATATTAGCATGCAAAGATTTTAGAGTGAATACAAAAAAATTGCAAATTTTTCATTTTTTACTTTAGCGAATTTTCGCATTACAAACAAATTTTAAATTCTGAATTTTATCTGTAATCAATCGTTACATGGAAAGAATTGGTTTGCATCAAAAAAATTCAATCAAGGCCTTTCACAACATAAATCGATGAAGCACACCTAAGCCGCTAATTTAAATTGGGGACATTATACATCAACCGGTAGCTGACAATGATGCTAATGATAAGCCGTTCGAAAAAATTGCGTTTTTGCATTCAAAAAGTGTAAAAAGTTCATTCATGTAAATATATAAATTCTTTACAAAATTTAAATTAACCGAACAGATTTTCATTTTAACGGTGTTTTGCGTTAATAATTCATTTAAATTAAAAATGATAAAAGCAGTTAATTGTAGAGAAGCTGGGATATGTTAACTGCAAAAGAAATTTTATCAAAATTTCTCATTCGCTGAAAACGCGGTGTTTCTTGTGTTATAAGACTATTCGACGAAGCACATCTAAACCGCTAATTAAAATTGGTAACACTTAACATTAATCGGTAGCTGACAATGATGCTTATATCAAAATCGATAAGCCGTTAGAAAAAAGTACGATTTTGCATTAAATGCATTGAAAAAAGTTCGGTCATGTGTATGAAATTTATTTCCGAACTTTATATAGGTTTTCATTTTAACGGCTTTTATATTATATACTCATTTTAATTCAGAAATGGAAGCAAAAGATAATTATAAACAAGCAGTTATTGGCTAACCACAAAAATATTTCTCGTGTGCAGAAAACGCAGTGTTTTTCTTTTAAGAAAAACTTATGGAGCACACCCTTCATGCTAATTAAAATTAATAAAATTGTATTATTTTAGGTTGCTACTAATGAGGTCTATAGCAAAATCTATAAGCCGTTCGAAAAAATACAACCATTTTGGATTTAATGCAATTTTTAAAAAATTCATTCGAATATATGCATAAATAAATTAAAACCTTATAATTTTTAATCTATCACACATAAATACATAATTTTTTTAGTTAATGATTGTAAATTAATATATTAATACATCATGTTAATAGTCTATAAAAAATGTGTACTTAGTTTTATAAAATATTTTTTGAAGAGGTTGAAATTATCCACGAATATTTAAAATATTTGGGTTAAATTAATTTGTATTATGGGTACTTCGTTGTGAATTATATCCACGCTTATATTTTCGAGTTTCAGGTAAAAACGTAATTTTGGGAATTTTTTTAAACTATTAACTTTAAACCGCTATAACTTTAGCGGCTTTTGCTAAAAATTATTCACGAGAAAATAATTGTACTTCTAAGATGTTAGACAATGCCCATGCAAAATATCATTGATGTGCTATTAAAAATTTTTCATATTTTTTTTTTTTGAACCCCAAAATCTAAATTAAAAAGAGATTTTCGGCAAATTACATGTACACAACACGATCGCAGACGAACTTCTAAACAAGAGCATCAAAAATACAAATATTTTATTTAGTTACTTGACAGCATTCAACAAAGTAGGCTGATGTCGCTTGTTAAAGAAATTGCAAACACAACTTTAAAAAACAAAAACAAGAGCATAATTTACAAAAACAAAGTACACCCTAAATAATTTTCTAGAATGCATAACAATGAAAGTAAATATGTTCACCTTGTTTCATACTTTTTTTGTACATTTTAATTTGAAATGTTGTTTCTATGTGAAGAAATTATCATTCTTATGTACATTGATTACATTTTGTTTATAAATATTCGCATTTTACAGTAATGCAATTTAATCTTCAAAATTAAAAATAACCAAATATTTTTTTCAGTGCAATTTAATTGGAAAAATGCCAATAGTGTGTGTGTAGTGGTGATTTTTTTATCTGCCTCTCTATACGCCGGTATATGGTTTGGACTCGACAACACCTCCTCTTTGTGCATACCAAATTTCATTAAAATCGGATTAACCGTTTAGAAGTTACCGAATTATTTCCCTCTTTTTTTTTTCCTACACCACTGTGTAGCGTTATAACGTCGTTATAACAGTGTTGTCTAAACAATTGTTTAGGGACCACACGATAGGAGCTGGACAGTTAGGATTTTGCATAAATATACTCTATAGGTAAGGTTTGTTTGGTATTGAAATTGGGCAATATCGGTCCATGTTTTCGGATAGCCCCCATACAATTGGGCACCCGAAAAACAGCTTTAAAGGGCATATCTGTTTTAAAAGTACGAGTATAGCGATGTGAGCCAAAATTTGTCTATCAAATTTTATGTGGATCGGTCCACTATTGACCCTACCCCCCATATAAGGCACCCTTCAAAAAATATGACTTTAATGCTCATTACTGTCTTAAAAATACGACTAAAGCGATGTAATTCGACACACATAAGTTTTATGCGAGCCAAAATCTCTACAATAAATGACCCAATCCCCCTTTTAAGGTCCCCTTCAGAAAAAGTTTCTTACGGGCCAACACCTCTCTACTGCCTTTTATAAGAATCGGCTCATAATTGACGCTACCCCCCATATATGGTCCCCTTCATAAAATTACTTTAACTCTCATTACTGGGTTAAAAACACGAGTATAGCGATGAATTTCGACACAAGTAAGTGCCTCGCCAGCCAAAATCTGTATATAAAAATTTTATGTGGATCGGTCCACAATTAGCCCTGCTCCCCATATAAGGTCCCCTTCAGAAAATGATTTTTACGCTCATTACTATCATAAAAGTACGAGTATAGCGATGAAATTAGAAATAAGTAAGTTTCTAATGAGCCAAATCCTCTCTACTGACCTTTATGAGAATCGGCATATGATTGACCCAACCCTCCATAAAGGTCCCCGTCAGAAAATTTAACGCTCATTACTGGCTTATAAAAAAACTCTCTACCAAATTTAGTGAGGATCGGTCCATAATTGACCTTACCCCTACCATATAAGGGCCCTTTTTTGAAAATTACTTAAACGATCATTGCTGGCATAAAAATATGAGTTAGGAAATACAGTTATGAAATTCGACATAAGTTATAAGAATCGGTCGATAAATGACCCTACCCCTCATATAAAGTCCTCTTCAGAAAATTTCATGAGGACTATTCAGAAAATTACGAGTACGCGATGAAAACCGATATAAAAAAGTTTATACTAAGGAAAATAATTCTTCATTCCGAATTTAATGAGGATTATTCTATAACTGACCCTATTTAAGAGGTGCTTTTTAAAATATGTACCAGTTTTCCTTATTTAGAAATACGAGTATAACGATGAAATTTGACATAAACAAGTTCTATACAAAACAAAATCTTTGTACAATATTTATTTGTAAATTACTCTTGCGCTCACAGTATAGAAATTTAAAAAAAAATATATTTTGTTTTTAAAAATTATTACTTTGCTACTTCAAAAGAGCTCGGTCCATAATTAAGTTCAGCCATATTCCAAATATTACCCTAATGTTTATAGGGGAGCAATCCTTTTACGGCATACAGTATATAAGATTCGGCATAGCCGAATATAACAAGCTTACTTGTTTTAATTTAAATTTTAAATGTTCTTAAAGTTGAGAGATAATAAGCTAGTCGTTTGAAATTATGGACATACATCTGTTTTGGTATATTATACCGAAATGTATCAAAACATTTACTTATTTTTAAAGATAAACGCAAATACGAGGCATTTTAATTCAGTTTCAACACTCATATACATACATATGGGAAATTCTTTTTTGTTTTAGATTTTAAGAAATCAACTTTATGCATTAAATATTTCTTTCGTTTAGTATTTTGAAAATTAAGTTATGACGAATTTTAATTCACAAGACTGGAAAGAATAAATTTTTGTGGTCTTGAGTTGGAGAAATAAACACTCAAAGTTAAATTTTCTCAAAAAAGTGATTGAAACCAAGTAGTTTTTTTTACAACTTTTTGATGTTATGAGGACGGCTTACAACTTAGAAAGTCAATTTCGCTAATGTAAGCTGTATACACTTGTTGAATGACTGTAGTCCATATTTATACAATTTTACAAAAATTGCAGTTTTTTTGATAGAATATTTGCGGCTCTTCGGTTATGTAAAGCGACACGGCCACACATCAAATTTGTTTGACTCAAACTTACCGTTTTTTGATTGTATATATGCGGTGTGAGTTTTTTTTACTAAACAATCAAAAAACTTACCGTTTGAGTCAAACAATTTGATGTGTCGCCAAGACGCTTAAAATGTATAAATGAGAAAAAGTAGACATTGTAATTACGCGTCGTTTGATGTATATCTCCAAAATGTGCTCTAGAAGGTATCACTGCGGGAGAAGCTTAAATATTGGAAAAACGAACGTAAAAGTTTCGAAAAAAGGGCTTTTTCGCGAAGCACACTAACAGCGTAACTTCAGTATACCCAAAATATCGCGTGATCGAAATACTTTTAAATTTTACATGTTGAAATCATAAAGCCGCGATAAAATATTAGCATGCAAAGATTTTAGAGTGAATACAAAAAAATTGCAAATTTTTCATTTTTTACTTTAGCGAATTTTCGCATTACAAACAAATTTTAAATTCTGAATTTTATCTGTAATCAATCGTTACATGGAAAGAATTGGTTTGCATCAAAAAAATTCAATCAAGGCCTTTCACAACATAAATCGATGAAGCACACCTAAGCCGCTAATTTAAATTGGGGACATTATACATCAACCGGTAGCTGACAATGATGCTAATGATAAGCCGTTCGAAAAAATTGCGTTTTTGCATTCAAAAAGTGTAAAAAGTTCATTCATGTAAATATATAAATTCTTTACAAAATTTAAATTAACCGAACAGATTTTCATTTTAACGGTGTTTTGCGTTAATAATTCATTTAAATTAAAAATGATAAAAGCAGTTAATTGTAGAGAAGCTGGGATATGTTAACTGCAAAAGAAATTTTATCAAAATTTCTCATTCGCTGAAAACGCGGTGTTTCTTGTGTTATAAGACTATTCGACGAAGCACATCTAAACCGCTAATTAAAATTGGTAACACTTAACATTAATCGGTAGCTGACAATGATGCTTATATCAAAATCGATAAGCCGTTAGAAAAAAGTACGATTTTGCATTAAATGCATTGAAAAAAGTTCGGTCATGTGTATGAAATTTATTTCCGAACTTTATATAGGTTTTCATTTTAACGGCTTTTATATTATATACTCATTTTAATTCAGAAATGGAAGCAAAAGATAATTATAAACAAGCAGTTATTGGCTAACCACAAAAATATTTCTCGTGTGCAGAAAACGCAGTGTTTTTCTTTTAAGAAAAACTTATGGAGCACACCCTTCATGCTAATTAAAATTAATAAAATTGTATTATTTTAGGTTGCTACTAATGAGGTCTATAGCAAAATCTATAAGCCGTTCGAAAAAATACAACCATTTTGGATTTAATGCAATTTTTAAAAAATTCATTCGAATATATGCATAAATAAATTAAAACCTTATAATTTTTAATCTATCACACATAAATACATAATTTTTTTAGTTAATGATTGTAAATTAATATATTAATACATCATGTTAATAGTCTATAAAAAATGTGTACTTAGTTTTATAAAATATTTTTTGAAGAGGTTGAAATTATCCACGAATATTTAAAATATTTGGGTTAAATTAATTTGTATTATGGGTACTTCGTTGTGAATTATATCCACGCTTATATTTTCGAGTTTCAGGTAAAAACGTAATTTTGGGAATTTTTTTAAACTATTAACTTTAAACCGCTATAACTTTAGCGGCTTTTGCTAAAAATTATTCACGAGAAAATAATTGTACTTCTAAGATGTTAGACAATGCCCATGCAAAATATCATTGATGTGCTATTAAAAATTTTTCATATTTTTTTTTTTGAACCCCAAAATCTAAATTAAAAAGAGATTTTCGGCAAATTACATGTACACAACACGATCGCAGACGAACTTCTAAACAAGAGCATCAAAAATACAAATATTTTATTTAGTTACTTGACAGCATTCAACAAAGTAGGCTGATGTCGCTTGTTAAAGAAATTGCAAACACAACTTTAAAAAACAAAAACAAGAGCATAATTTACAAAAACAAAGTACACCCTAAATAATTTTCTAGAATGCATAACAATGAAAGTAAATATGTTCACCTTGTTTCATACTTTTTTTGTACATTTTAATTTGAAATGTTGTTTCTATGTGAAGAAATTATCATTCTTATGTACATTGATTACATTTTGTTTATAAATATTCGCATTTTACAGTAATGCAATTTAATCTTCAAAATTAAAAATAACCAAATATTTTTTTCAGTGCAATTTAATTGGAAAAATGCCAATAGTGTGTGTGTAGTGGTGATTTTTTTATCTGCCTCTCTATACGCCGGTATATGGTTTGGATGTATGTGGATTTCATTGTGTTGTGTATTTTCTTTTTGTTTTTTTTTTTGTGTATTTCGTTTAGTATGTTTGGATGTCTGCTGGTTTCAATGCGTTGTGTATTTTGTTTTTTTTTGTGTATTTCGTTTCGTATGTTTGGATGTCTGTTGGTTTCATTGCCTTGTGAATTTTGTTTCTTGTGGGTTTTATTTCGTTTAGAGTTGTTGTTGTTCCCTTTGTTTTGCTGTTACTATAATTATGATATAGTCGTTAAAATAAAATAAATTTTAATTTTATAAAATTAATATTTTTTAAATACACTATGGTGAAGGGTATATAATATTCGGCACAGCCGAATATAGCACTCTTACTTGTTTTACATGACTCCATATTTCTTGCTCCAAAAAGAGCTGTTATTTTTTATTTTTTCTTGATATTTTCTGGTTCAAACTTATGTATTAGCACATTTTATACTATTTTCTTGGTCCAAAGAATTATTTCACCAATGTGCCTATAGCTTTTACCTTGTACATGGCGTATTTTTATTATTTTTCTGCGAAATCTCCTGCAAAGTTGACTTCTGTCTCTTTTTGGACTCAAAATTAAAGTTTTTTAATGACATTATATTTGGATTGTATATGCCTTAAACTTACTATTTGTATCAGGGACAGAAAATAATGATTATTCTTAAAATTTATAACAAAAAAATCAAATACAAGAATTAAGAGTAAAAGTTAATTGAATATACCATTTGTTTTCTCAAAAGATGCGTTATCGGTTAAAACAATGATTTTTATTTTTTAAGTTTTATTTAAAAAACTTAATTTTAATTATTATTCTTTGAGTTTTATATATTACTCAGAAAATAATAATTTTTCTTAAGTTTTATTTTTTGTTCAAATCATAACGATTATTTTTGATTTTTATATTTTTCATTGAAAAATAAAAATCAATTTTAAGTTTTATTTTTTTACTTGAAAAATAAAAATTATTCTTGAGTTTTATTTTATTTTTTTCAAAAATAAAACTCAATATGAAAACATTTTCTTTTACAAAATGTTTAGAGAAATGGCTTCTTATAATATTAAATGTAGTGTTTGAGCTTTTCTTAAGAAATTTTCCAAAAAAGGAGAGTACCTATGCATTTTAACTCTTCACTATCTAAAACGCATAGCTATGATAATATTGATATTTATAAAATTTTCAATATGGAATATGTGCATCCAATATAAGTTTTAGTTTGAAAATTTGGATTTTTATGTCTATGTCAAGGTTTTTTCGGATTGCATAAACACTCATTTATGGATACATTATCTCTTTTTATACCCACCAATATTGGGGTAATCTGATTTTGTCATTTCGTTTGTAACTCATAGTAGTCGTAGATTCACATAAGTTCATACATACATATATTCTGGGTACTTATAATATTCTAAGACGATGTGGTCAAATACAAACGTCTGTCTGTTGGATGCATTGTATAATGGCAAACGGAAAAGCAAGGATGCTGAAATATATTCTGAAAAGTCCTTCCATAATAAAGTTTAAACTCTTATAAATATGTTTATTATATAGCAATTGTGATCAAATAATACCTAAGGGCCAATCTTTAGGTAAAAGATTAGCGATTAAATTAAAATTAATCCTCGAAAGATGTTTTTGGGTACTCAATTAGTTAATTTTGTTTGCAAGTTTAAGCGCCCAATGGTGGTGGTTTAATCTTAAGCACGAAATGCAAAAGTGTATTTTTTTAAACATAATCTAGAAGCCTTGACTTAAAAAATTAAAAATTTTCTTTCTATTTTTCTATTTGTTAAAAAATGTTTGAAATTTTCTTTGGAAAATTTTTTATTTCTTTATGATTTTTAGAAAACAATGAAAATGCGCGTAACTTGCAGGATTGTCTGAAGAATGGATGTTTAGCAATATTGCTGATGTTTTTTTATTTCATATTTTGTTTTCCAATATTTTTATTTATTTTTCATAAAAATACGCTAATTATTATTATTTTATTTTCTAAAAAAATTGAACATTGGATATTTATTGCAATGTGGATATTTATTGCAATTTTTTATGAAAATCAAAGAAAATAAGTAAGAAAAACCAAAAAGTTTATTCATGTACAAATTCATACATTTTATGAACTTTTAATATTCCGAATGAAAATGGGTTGGGAAAAAAAAGTCATGTTCGATTCATACAATTTATTACAAAATTCATTCTAGTTATGTATTATTTTTTTCTGTGTAACAGTTACTGTCTCTGATTTGTATTGATTTCAGTTTGAAAATAGTCTACAAATTGTAAAAATTTTATATTTTTGGAAAGTGGTTCTATTTTACGGCACACTTTTTGTAAACCTTAATTTAAAATTACATTAAAATTATGAGTAGCGACGCGCAAAATATTGTAAAAATAATGGTATTATATTCATTATCATGCTGAAATCGCAATAAAGTAAGTTGTTCTGTTCAATGTACTTAATCCTATGGTTCATGTTGTTGGCCAAAAATGTCCCAGAAAGTAAAACAATCCAATTTTATTTGTATTTCAACATCGGGACTTACTCTACTTACTAAAAATCTTGCCCACAACCTTAATTGTTTGCTTTTTTAAGTCATTAATGTACGATGATGTAACCGCATATGAATCCCGCAGTGACATGTTTACTTAATGAAATTCGATTTTTTCAAAAATTTTCCTTCTTAAATTCAAACAGAGTATGCGAGGATCAAAGGCTGAAGGAAATATTACAATATACCCTTTTAGTAAAGGCCCAATAATGAATGGAGAGCAAAAATTGAAGGCTGTGGCCACGTTTTTTGGAGAGAAGAGTTAGTCCTGATGTTGAAACACAAACAAAGTTGGATTGTTTTTCCTTTTGGGATTGGTGTGCAATTTGGACAAATATGGAAATGCACACGTATGCCACTATATGGGAGGAGTAGTATAAAGGGTCCCTAACAGCATTCCGGAAGTCATATTTCTGGAGTAGTTTTGGAAGATTTTTAAAAAAAATTTGAAATAATCAATATTTCAATAACAAAAATGTTAAAAATTCTCTAAAGGGTTGGTGTCCAATTTGGACAAAAATTGAAGCGCACACGTATACCACTATATGGCGTTCCCACGACAATCGGTTCTTCGCACCGGAACGACTCGGAGTTCAACGAACAACGACCAAGGATTGTCAACCCAGCCACACCGACTTTACACGTATGTATTCTCTATTCTTCTTTTTTCTTTTAAGGGGCAGACCTATTCCGGCAAATCTGCTCCGTATTCTTTTGGTCCGAACCGGAGTTGAACAAAATCCAGGACCATGGTACTGCTCTGTTTGCCACGGAGTTCTGCACTCTAACAGACCATCAGTTAGGTGCACCGTTTGCAACGAGTGGGTCCACTTCAGAAAAGCTGCCAACCGTAATTGCAGCGGTCTGAATAATCTTGGGGAGTGGAGTGATGGTTCGTTGCCCCGTGTTGCATTAATAGACAACGCAGCCCTTCACCGTCCTCAACGTCATCAACATCGACGCAATCGAGCACGGCTACACCTCCTCCCCAACAGCATCTAACACAACGGCAACACAGGCCACAACAACAAATACACTCGCAGCCACTAACACCTCAAATTGCTGCCCATAGACCTAAAGTGTTGACATTAATGCAGTTTAATTGTAACGGCCTCCTTAGTAAGATCACAGAGGTAACTCACTTTATGCAGCATCATAAAGTCCAGATCGCAGCGATCCAAGTAACCAAATGAACGTCCAGCTGCCAATTACAGCGTTGTAATAATTACAACATCTTGCGAATGGATCGCGCAAGGAGCGGTGGTGGAGGCATTGCATTCATCGTACACTACTCTGTGCAGTACAGACTCATTTCGCCTGACCTTAATAACCCAGATCCATACATCGAACACAGGGGATTGCGGTTAAGTCAGGTGCTGCCGAAATTGAGCTGTACAACTCCGCCAGTCAACAGCTTACCTGCAGGCTATCACCCTGACATCAAATTCCTCCTGGAAGGTGATAACCGTGTCGTGATGGGAGACTTCAATGCTCATCACGAGCTCTGGCACTCGAATCTTGGGGATGACCAGAGGGGTATAGCATTTGCGGAACAGATAGACAACTCCACGTTTTACACAGTGAATGACGATGGCCCCACCAGAATTATGGGTAGTTGCACGAGCTCGCTAGATATAGCAATTTGTAGTGCTGGTCTCTTAAACTATACGTCCTGGCAACCTATAGTTTCGCTGTCATCAGACCATCTACCCATAATAATTAAGCTTGACAAACCGACGCACTTTATTGTCTCTGAACGCCGGACTTATAAAAATCAAAAAAAGGCTGACTGGATAAGCTTCAGAGACTTTACCAACCGCAAGTTTTGTAATTTACCCACCCCCCCCCCCCCCCTCCCCTTCTGACGTGCGCTCCGCAGAAAGGGACTTCCGGAAAATCGTCCTTGCTGCCGCTGCTCGTACAATACCTGCTGGTAGAATCCCGCTTATAAGACCAAATTTCCCAGCAACAGCGGCGGAATTAGCAGATGAGCGAGACGAAATCCGAAGAACCAACCCCAGCGATCCCAGAATTCAACAGCTCAACCGGAAGATCAGCAAGTTGGTTAACGACTACAAGCGGGAAAAGTGGGTAAATCACCTAAAAACCTGTAACTTAACATCCGGAGCCAGCAAACTATGGTCTACTGTCAGATCTCTGTCGAATCCAGCCAAACATGAGGATAGGGTCGCGATATCCTTCAATGGAAATACTATATCCGACCCAGAGCGCTTCTCGAACTACTTTGCACGTCAATTTATAGAGCACCCCGACAGAAAAGAAGCATCGTAAGGAAGGTACACGATCTTCGAGTCAGTGACAGACCATATGTTTTTACTACGAGCGATGTTACGAAGGTCATCAGAGATGCTAAGACATCGAAATACCCAGACGGTATATCCATGTTGATGCTGAAAAATTTAGATGAACCGGGAGTTGAGTACCTTACAAAAGTCCTCAATTTGTCGATGTCAACCCTTATAATACCCGAGGTCTGGAAATTTGGCAGGGTTGTTCCCTTGCTGAAGCCAGGGAAAAGTGCAAACCAGGGAGAATCTTACAGGCCTATATCCCTCCTGTCACCAATTGCCAAGACGCTTGAGGCACTACTCCTCCCGGAATTACAACAACACCTACATCCTGCAGATCATCAACATGGATTCCGCCTAAAGCACAGTACAACAACAGCATTAACTGCCATCACCACACAAGTTTGCCACGGCGTTAATCAGGCTCGACCATGTCAACGAACGGTCCTCGTGGCACTCGACCTATCAAAAACGTTTGGTACGGTCAATCACGCCAATCTCTTCAGAGACATTTTAACATCTGGTCTCTCCGACAACACCAAGAGATGGCTAGTGAATTACATGTGTGGACGACAGTCATTTGTGGAGTTTAGGAACCAGAGATCTAAATCTCGTAGAATTAAACAGGGAGTACCCCAAGGTGGAGTTCTTTCGCCGATCCTGTTTATTTTCTACATGTCTAAACTCCCAACACCCCCGGACGGCGTCCAAATAATATCTTACGCCGATGACTGCTCGATATTGGCCACGGGCAATGGTATTGATGACCTTTGCGGTTTGATAAACAGTTACCTATGTGATCTTTCCAGCCTTCCATTTAAGGAATTTAAAAATATCGCCTACGAAATCCTCAGCAACTCTCTTCACCACGTGGACTAAGGAAGTTGGGCTAGAACTGGATGTGACAGTCGATGTCGAAAAAATTCCGACGGTAAATCACCCCAAAATACTTGGTGTCACATTCGATAGCCTCCTTATGCCTTCAGCGCACACCACTGCAATCTGCAACAAGATGCGAAGTAGAAATAAGGTACTCAAGTCTCTAGCCGGCAGCACTTGGGGAATGGATAAAGATACCCTGTTGACTACCTATCAAACGATTGGCCGGTCAGTGGTAAACTACGCAGCGCCAGTGTGGACACCTAGAGTTAGCGACACGCAATGGAAGAAGCTTCAAAGCTGTCAAAACGCAGCCCTAAGAACGGTAACAGGCTGCATTCAAATGACATGCGAAGAACATCTGCATTACGAAACGAAGATGCTTTCAGTTAAGGAACACAACATCATGCTGTCAAAGCAGTTCCTACTGGGATGTCATCGGAGGGGCCACCCAAACCACCATCTAACGGAGTTACAAACTCCATCAATTCCCACCGCGATAGTATAATACTGGGAGGTCGTGTCCCACCAGTTGCAAACGAGGAACGAAACCTACCACGTCGTACTAGAGTGGTCTTGGCACAACTTAGATCCTAATGGTGTACCCGTTCAAACTCGTACTGGTCGAGAATAAACGACACCATTCAAGATCTTTGTCCTGCATATGAAACAGGCCCACACAATGTTCAACACCTTTTTAACTGCAGGGCAAGTCCAACTCAGTTGGAACCTGAATCCCTTTGGACTCAGTCGTTGGATGCGGCTCGTCTACTGGGTTTTGATCTAACGGAGTTGGATAACCAGAGCGAAGAAGAAGAAGAGTAGGGAATAATGTTTAACTATATATACGTGTAATTTCAGGTGTCGCTGCTACAACAACAACAACCACTATGTGGAACGGGTAGCCTAAAGGGTCCTTAACAGGATTCTAGAAGTCAAATTTCTGGAATAGTTTTTTAAAAAATAATATTTCAATAACAAAAATTTTAAAAATTCTCTAAAGGATTGGTGTCCATTTGGACAAATATGAAAATGCACATGTATACCACTATATGGGAGGAGTAGTCTAAAGGGTCCTTAACAGGATTCCGGAAGTCATATTTCTTGAATAATTTTGGAATTAGTTTAAAAAAATTTTGAAAAAAATCAATATTTCAATAACAAAAATGTTAAAAATTCTCTAAAGGATTGGTGTCCAATTTGGACAAATATGGAAATGCACATGTATACCACTATATGGAAGGAGCAGTATAAAGGGTCCCTAACATGACTCCGGAAGTCATATTTCTGGAATAGTTTTGGAAGTTTTTTGAAAAATTTTGGAGAAAGATATATTTAAAGCAATAATGTTAAAAGTTCTCTAAAGGATTGGTGTCCAATTTGGACAAATATGGAAATGCACACGTATACCACTATATGGGAGGAGTAGTCTAAAGGGTCCCTAACAGAAATAAAATTATAATTAAGTATATTTCTATTTCATTTTGTTTATCCGTTGGTTGGTAGTTTGGTTTTTATTATTCTAATTTTTGTACTCTTTTATAAAATATCCAATTAACTTATATGTATAGTAAAAACCAAGCATGCAAACTAACGTAATTAAATAGTCAATAATTTTCTTATTCATGCTGGTTACCCTTCAGTCTTGGACAATTTCTTAGATGGAATTGTTATCCTTTAAGACATAGGTGAGCAGCATGGATTCGAAATTTTATTATATATTGAAGAAATTACTTAAGGTATTTTTAGACTACAATACTGAGTATTAATACTTGTCAAAAATGTTTGTATCATAATACAATTTACTAGTCTAAATATAATTTGTAATTTGATTTTCAAAAATATTACTGATTTTTTTGGCATACGGTCGGTATTCATAAATTTTTTAAAACAATTCAAAAACTTTTTATTTTCAAACGTATTCGGGGTGTTTTTTTATAAATACAATAAAAAACAAACAAAAATTGTAAAATACATTAAAAATAAGAACGAAAAGTGCATAAATAATTGAAAATTGGATAAAAAATATTACAAATATTATAGTGTAAACATAAAATGTATTTTTCGGATTGATTTTTTGAAAATGCGAATTATTTTCATAATATTTTTAATTTGAAGTGTGTTAATACTCAGTATTGTAGTCTGAAAATACCTTTACAAACATCTAAACTTTGAATTTTAATATCCCATCACCAATATTATTCTGAAAATATTATATTTTTTTTTTTCTTTAAAAATTTATTATAGTATAAAATTCAAATTACTATACAAATTTTTTGCCTTTTCTAGTTTTAAATATACGTTCCTCCCCGGCATCTGATTCTTTTGTTATTTTAGATGTATCATAATGAATCTTAGGTCCTATCGCTAGAGATAATAATATACTCAAAAACTCCCTTTCTGGAAATAGTAATTATTTTAACATTGGACATATTAATGTTCAAAGCATTAACCCTTCCAATAGATCAACGAAACTTGAGGAATTTAGACATTTAATTAGTGATTCTGGTATTGGTGTTGTTGGAGTTTCGGAAATGTGGTTCGTTAAGGAGATCTTATCAAGTGCTGCTGCTTTTGTAAGAATTGATCGTGTTTTAGATGAAGCTAGTAATGGTGAGAATATCCGTACGTTTAGTAGAGGTGATGGTGTCGGTCTTTATATTTCTAATTTTTTTTAATATTTTTATTGGGACTGAATTTGGATTGTGCGAATCTCTATTTATGGGTGTGTGAAATGTTGTGATATTGCTTGGTGTTATGTATTTACCAATAGGCTGCATTGCTACTTTTGAACGTCTTCATAGTGACCTAACAAGTCTTGAGTCATTTTCTTTTCGTATTATTACTGCAGATGAGTTGCTTAGTTATGGAGCAAGTTAAATCGAATGCTATTGGCTATGATATGATTCCAATAAAATTCATTAAACTCATTTATCCTCTTATATAAAACGTATTATTGCACATCGTAAATACAATCTTTACTTTTTTCTTTCTTAAACTATGGAAATTTGAAAAAAATGTACTTATTCCTAAGGGAGGTTGTTGTGATATTGATAACTTGAGGCCAATAAGCATATTACCATCTTTGTCTAAAATAGTTGAAAATTTAATTAAAACCCAAATTTAAAATTTTATTGATCTTTGTTACATACTAGTCAGTTTGAATTTCATCAAAATTACAATACTACCTCTTGGTGTTATCTTTGACAGACTCCATTAGGAAAAATCTTAATGAGAATAGACAATGTATTATGGTCTCATTGGACTTAAGTATGGCATCTGATCTTATTGATCATTATCGGTTATTATGTAAATTGAGAGATGAGTATAACTTTTCGACAACTGCTTGTAAGCTAATTTTTACATATTTATCTGATCGTTCACAATATACTTCGGTTAAACACGCATTGATGCGGTAACTTCAGGGGTGCCCCAAGGCTCTGTCTGGCCCGCTGCTTTTTATAATTTATTTCAATGAGTGTATTGAGATTATGTGTGACGAGTTTTGCAAGCCGTTTGTATTTGCTGATGATATTCAGCTCCTTTTTTCTAATATGCATTCATTTGATGTTTTTAAGCATCTATAAATTACCATTTTCAGGTGATTTCAAATTGGATGCATGTCAATTGGCTTTCGATAAATACTGCTAAAACTATTCAATTTGTTTTGCCTTGTCATGTTATTTAACATCCTGTTATTTATATTTCGAATGCTCCTATTCAATATGTTGATCATCTGAAATGACTTGGTATTTATTTGGATCAAAATTTATCTTTAAGTCATGTTAGTCATGTTTCGAGTAAAGTTTTTTTAATATTAAGAAGATTGTATTCTCTTAGGTCTTATATGCCTAGGCGTATAAGAAGCCGTATTGCTTATGCACATCTGATGTCGAATTTGAATTACTGCATTGAAGTTATTGCTGGTTCATCGAATGGTACCCTTAATAGACTTGAAAGAATTTTTAATAGTGTATTGAGAGTTGTCTATAGTGTAAAGTCACGTGATCATTTGTGCAATATTTTCAATTTTCTTCATTCATCACGTAGTATAGAAATTGACATACCTCTTATACGTTATCAAATTTTCTCATATTCGTATATAAATAGGGTTGCTAGAGTCTGCAATAGCCTGCCTTTAAATGTAAGAAGTTTTTCGTATTTAATTAGGGTTGCTGGAGTCTGCAATAGCCTGCCTTTAAATCTAAGAACTTTTTCGGGGACTATATTTTTAAGAATAACTTCTAGCTTATTTTAATCTCTAGTGGGACTTTTAATGCTTTTACTTTTTGATACTCAAAGTATTTAATTATTAATGAGGTGTTGTTGTTTTGGGGGGGAACGAGAGAGAGAGAAGAGATAGAGAGAGAGAGAGAGAGAGAGGGAGAGAGGGAGAGGAGAGAAGAGAAGGAGAGAGAGAGAGAGAGGAGAGATAGAGAGAGAGAGAGAGAGAGAGAGAGGAAGAAGAGAGAGAGAGAGAGAGAGAGAAGAGACAGAGAGACATAGAGAGAGAGAGATATAGAGAGAGAGAGAGAGAGAGAGATAGATAGAATATAATAGATACAGATATATATATATATAGATACATAAGATATATATATATATATATATATATATATATATATAAAGTTCCCCACCAAAACAACAACACCTCATTAATAATTAAATACTTTGAGTATCAAAAAGTAAAAGCATTAAAAGTCCCACTAGAGATTAAAATAAGCTAGAAGTTATTCTTAAAAATATAGTCCCCGAAAAAGTTCTTAGATTTAAAGGCAGGCTATTGCAGACTCCAGCAACCCTAATTAAATACGAAAAACTTCTTACATTTAAAGGCAGGCTATTGCAGACTCTAGCAACCCTATTTATATACGAATATGAAAAAATTTGATAACGTATAAGAGGTATGTCAATTTCTATACTACGTGATGAATGAAGAAAATTGAAAATATTGCACAAATGATCACGTGACTTTACACTATAGACAACTCTCAATACACTATTAAAAATTCTTTCAAGTCTATTAAGGGTACCATTCGATGAACCAGCAATAACTTCAATGCAGTAATTCAAATTCGACATCAGATGTGCATAAGCAATACGGCTTCTTATACGCCTAGGCATATAAGACCTAAGAGAATACAATCTTCTTAATATTAAAAAAACTTTACTCGAAACATGACTAACATGACTTAAAGATAAATTTTGATCCAAATAAATACCAAGTCATTTCAGATGATCAACATATTGAATAGGAGCATTCGAAATATAAATAACAGGATGTTAAATAACATGACAAGGCAAAACAAATTAAATAGTTTTAGCAGTATTTATCGAAAGCCAATTGGCATGCATCCAATTTGAAATCACCTGAAAATGGTAATTTATAGATGCTTAAAAACATCAAATGAATGCATATTAGAAAAAAGGAGCTGAATATCATCAGCAAATACAAACGGCTTGCAAAACTCGTCACACATAATCTCAATACACTCATTGAAATAAATTATAAAAAGCAGCGGGCCAGACAGAGCCTTGGGGCACCCCTGAAGTTACCGCATCAATGCGTGTTTAACCGAAGTATATTGTGAACGATCAGATAAATATGTAAAAATTAGCTTACAAGCAGTTGTCGAAAAGTTATACTCATCTCTCAATTTACATAATAACCGATAATGATCAATACGATCAGATGCCATACTTAAGTCCAATGAGACCATAATACATTGTCTATTCTCATTAAGATTTTTCCTAATGGAGTCTGTCAAAGATAACACCAAGAGGTAGTATTGTAATTTTGATGAAATTCAAACTGACTAGTATGTAACAAAGATCAATAAAATTTTAAATTTGGGTTTTAATTAAATTTTCAACTATTTTAGACAAAGATGGTAATATGCTTATTGGCCTCAAGTTATCAATATCACAACAACCTCCCTTAGGAATAAGTACATTTTTTTCAAATTTCCATAGTTTAAGAAAGAAAAAAGTAAAGATTGTATTTACGATGTGCAATAATACGTTTTATATAAGAGGATAAATGTAAGTTTTTTTAATATTAAGAAGATTGTATTCTCTTAGGTCTTATATGCCTAGGCGTATAAGAAGCCGTATTGCTTATGCACATCTGATGTCGAATTTGAATTACTGCATTGAAGTTATTGCTGGTTCATCGAATGGTACCCTTAATAGACTTGAAAGAATTTTTAATAGTGTATTGAGAGTTGTCTATAGTGTAAAGTCACGTGATCATTTGTGCAATATTTTCAATTTTCTTCATTCATCACGTAGTATAGAAATTGACATACCTCTTATACGTTATCAAATTTTCTCATATTCGTATATAAATAGGGTTGCTAGAGTCTGCAATAGCCTGCCTTTAAATGTAAGAAGTTTTTCGTATTTAATTAGGGTTGCTGGAGTCTGCAATAGCCTGCCTTTAAATCTAAGAACTTTTTCGGGGACTATATTTTTAAGAATAACTTCTAGCTTATTTTAATCTCTAGTGGGACTTTTAATGCTTTTACTTTTTGATACTCAAAGTATTTAATTATTAATGAGGTGTTGTTGTTTTGGTGGGGAACTTTATATATATATATATATATATATATATATATATATATATATATATGTATATATGTATATTATATATATATATATATATATATATATATATATATATATATATATATATATATATATATATATATATATATATATATATATATATATATATTTTTTTTTTTTAGGCTACCCTTTTCATATATTGGTATACGTGTGCATTTCCATTCTTGTTCAAATTGGACGACACCAATCCTTTAGAGAATTTTTAATATTTTTTTTATTAAAATATTGAATTTTTCAAAAAAAAATTTATATTTTTCATATTTTTTTAAGTTCTGAAATTTTTGTTTTTCATTTTCTGAAAATTTTAAAGTATTTATTTTTCATGTACTTTGCTGTTAAATGCTTTACATTGTTTTGTTAGCTGCAAAAAAGCAATGTCAAAAGATTTATATGCAAAAAATTACTGAATCTATTAATGTTTACAGCACATGTAAAGTACTATTCTTGAAAACAAAGATGTAATAACAATGTTAGAGAATGTTAAAACCCTATTAGATTAGTCAGTTGAAAACAAGGACATTGCTATTTGAGCAGACAGGTCCAAAATGGTTTTACTTTGTAGAAAGGGTCCTTGATTAAATGAAAGGGGTTGGCTAGCCCCCCATGGACCTAGGGCAACGCAACCATAAGCTTATAATAATCCTTAAAGTTAATTTGACACAAAAATACTCAAATTATGAACTCTCTAAAACATTTTCTATTTTTAATATTTGAACACAAGTGGTGCTATTATTTTAACATGCATTTTATTTATATTTTTAAAAAAAAACCTAATTATTTTCAATAAATATGAATTTATATGATTCCGTTTTTTCTCTAATATATTCTTAACACATTTCTCAATATTTTAAACCAATATACAAACACCACTTTTAAATAATATACGTTTTTTTAATAATTTTAAATTTACTAAGGAAGTGGTGCTATTATTCTAGCAACCTTTAAGTATACCACCCATCTGACCGTCCGTCCATATAAACCTCATAATAGCTATTTTGAAGATAATTCAATGAAATTTGGTACATGATTGTAGCATGGACGAAGCCTATTGAAAGCCCCCATACAATTGGACCCACCGCTTTTAGGTTCATAATTATGTTTAGTATTCTCGTAAATCGACACAATGAGGCACAACTACAATTTATACTAGCCTTGATTACCCTTATGAATTTTATAATTATCGGCCTCAAAGCCCCATTCAGAAATGTGAACAATTCACTTAAAAAGACTTATGTCAGCATAAGTACATAAACGTAAATATATCTACCAAATTGTATGAAGATCGGTCCATATTTTCCCCAAGCCCCATATAAAGCCTCTTTCTATATCCGAGGAATGGTACAATTCAATTTAAATGCTTTTTTATATTAAGTAAATACCATTTTATTCAAAAAATTGCTTTTAACGGGCATAACAGTTTTAGAATTACGAATATAGCGATGAAATTCGACATAAATTAGTTTCATATGAGCCAAAATCTTCCTACCAAATTTTTTGAGGATTGATCCATCCCCACAGAAAATTTCCAGAGTACTCGGAATTGTAACCAATGTTATGAGCTTTACTTTGTATTACTTATAATTTGATTTACTTATATATAAAATCGGGATATGAAGTTTAAATTTTTAATAAAATATTTTTTGCATTACATCTTAATAAACTTGTGATTAACATTGTAGATGAGAACAGAAAATTAAAATATAAAAAAATCAAGTGTGCTGTAATTTAATCAACAAAAAATTTTTCATTTATTGAAAAATATTTTTTGGATCAACATTATTTCAATGTTTAGATGCATTTTAAGCAAAATGTTTTGCTTAAAATTAGGATCATGATCTATCGATAATTGGAATGGCCTTATACTTATGAATGAATTTGTAAATACATGTGTTTGGGTAGCATTTTTTTTAAATATACATATTTAGATACTTCTTAACACACATGTATTTAAAGTAGAAAGTTGCTGCAGATACTTTTTGATACACTTGCGTTCCTGCTAGAAAGATGCAGTAGAAACTATTTTACTTACTAGGTATATCGGTAAGAATGTAGGAATAGCTATATTTCCACACACAAGTATATTATAAAAAAGTATAATCTACACACAATATCGCAAACCAAGTATATCAGTTAGTATGTCATTTTAAAGAGCCATAAATAGCCATACCCTGTGTAAAGTAAGCCAGAGTGTGTGTAAGTTTGTAAGCACTTTCGAATACAAAATAAGCAACACAATATCAATGTAGTAAGCTATATATTTTCTGTGCACTGAAAATAATCCATGCTTACAAGAAAAATGTTGTACATTGTACGAAATGCTTCGTGGTTTCGCACCACGAAATTCTTTCGTAATATATACGAAATTGTACGAAATATTTTAGTAAAATGCAAAATAATTTTATATAATTTTTGAAAAAAAAAAATTATTCATTTTACGATTTTTTTAAAGACATAAATATTTTAGTTCTTTTAAAATAATTATTGTAAATTTAGAAAAAAATTGCGAATTAAAAAAAAAAACAAATTTTTTATGTTTTTTAAAAAAACATAAAAAATTTTACAGGAAATTAGCTGCCTAATTTAAATTTTATTTAAAAAAAAATTTAATTTAATTAAAAATTACGTTTAATTTAACTCCCTTAAAATTACGAAAATAAAAAAAAAAATCGTAACAAAATAATTTTTTTGTGAAATCAAAAATAATTCTTGTCTATTACTAAATAATCTTGTTACGAAAAAAATTCGTTACTTTCGTTAAATATTACATACCTTAACGAAATTATTTTTGTAAAAGAAAACAAAGTTTCTTAATATATACGAAAAAAGATATTACGACAGGTTTTCGTACTTTCGTAAAATTAGAAAAGGCGTTGATTAAACAAATCAGAGCAAGAGTAGCAGAGCGAGAGCAGCACTATGTTGTTATTGGCTAGAAACATGAAATTAAGTATGTGGGGTCTGGTTTAAGTTAGAACCCATAAAAGGGAACTTTTTGGCACTTTTTGAATTTTCTATAATATTTAACCTAGAAACATGAAATTAAACTTTTGGTACCTTTTCGTTCTGCAAAAAGTACCTTTTGAATTTTCTATAATATTGAACCTAGAAACATGAAATTAAGTATGTAGAGTAGGAATTAGGTGAGGGCCCATAAAAGGGGACTTTTTGGTACTTTTTTTGTTTTTCAAAAGGTACTATTTGAATTTTCTATAATATTGACCTTAGAAACATGAAATTATGTATGTAGAGCCCGGATTAGGCGAGAACACATAAAAGGTACTTTTTGGTTTTTCGAAAGGTACTTTTTCAATTTTCTATAGTATTGAACCTAGAACCATGAAATTAAGTGTGTAGAGACGGAATATGTGGATTATGTAGAGTCGAAATTATGCGAGAACGCATAAAAAGTAACTTTTTGGTACTTTTTCGTTTTTCAAAAGGTACTTTTTGAATTTTCTATAATATTGAACCCAGAGACATGAAGTTAGGTATGTAGAGCCCTGATTATGTGAGAACCCATAAAAGGGGACTTTTTGGTACTTTTTTCGTTTTTCAAAATGTACTATTTGAATTGTCTATAATATTGAACCTAGAAACATGAAATTAGGTATGTAGAGCCCGGATTAGGCGAGAACACATAAAAGGGGACTTTTTGGTATTTTTTTGTTTTTCAAAAGGTACTTTTTGAATTGTCTATAATATTGAAACTAGAACCATGAAATTAAGTATGTAGAGCCTGGATGAGAATCCATAAAAGGGGATTTTTTGGTACTTTTACGTGGACTTTTAGGTACTGACTGTTTTTTTTTTTTTTTTTTTTTTTTTTTTGTAACACATCATGGTGAAGGGTATATAAGATTCGGCACAGTCGATAATAGAACTTTTACTTGTTTTTCTTCATATTTTACTAAACTTACTTGAATGAGACTTATGCGATATTCTGCAACAGTTATTTTTCCCTCCGCTCCATTAAGAATAGAGAAAATCTCTTTTAGGAGTTCGGCTATTACTGGAAGATCCGAAGTTTTCATTGACAACTGTTTCAAACTTTCCACCGAATAATATCTAGAAAGTTCATCTTTAGAATACAAATGTTGTATAAGCATTTTACCCAAATTCAACGCATATGGACTAAAATCTAAGTTAACATGGCGAATAATTAATCCAACTGCTTCTAAAATAGTTTCGGGATTTCTCAGCATAGATCTTTGCATTGGTGGCAATATTTTTTCTTCAAAATCAACTTTTGATATATTATTTAATAATACTTTGCAAGCTGATATACAGCTTGAATGAGGTTTAGTTTTTGCTGTTATTATTCCTTTAACAAATGAATCAATTAAATTGTTCTTGTAATCACACATGGCATCAACCCCATACTTCTCATTTTTTAATGATATGAGCACTGCCATTAATACAATTACGTTGCTTGTAGGCTCTTTTTTTATTAGCACTGTCATATATTTATCAAAATATTCGTTTTCTAAAATATCTATTAATACATTATTGGCCAAGTTTATCAAACGTTCATTTAAAGAACTTAGAACAATCTGATAAAGAAGTGACTGATATTCTACCAATCGAGGAAGTTCAGTTCTAAAAACATTTGATTCAGTATCACCGTACTTGTTTAATATAATTGTCCATCCGAAAGCAATAAGAGCCGCCTTTGATGCTTTTTGGGGAGGAGCATTTGCCAGTTCTTTACAAGATAAAATTTTAAATACAGCCATCATGCTTTCAATAGTTGCATCGTGGTGGTTTTTTATTAATTCAATAATAATATTACGGACCAATAGTTGAGAGTCGTTATCTTTATATTTCGTCAATGTTATAGCTAATATTTTGCAAACACTACGTATAGTAACTGCATTTACATCTAAAAAGGGAAGATATATTTACGAAACATCTATCATAAATATTAGCAGTGCATACCGGATGATGACAACGAAGCAGACAATCGCTGGAACAATTCTTTTCTTTCCTCTGCTGATACACATAATATACGATTGGGTAGATCTTGCAATAATTTTGATGTCTGTAATATATATTATGAAAATTGCATTAATAAAGCATGTCATATTATTTTAAATGTATATATATAAAGAGATTTTCAAGATACCTCAATTTCAGAAGCCATTTCCAAAAAGTAACCTTACTTTCCTTCTTAACACCGATGTGAACAAAATGAGTAGTGTTCTTATAAATCGACTTTAATTATCGAAGAATCGACTTTTTTGTCCAATGTCGAAAAGTCGACTATATTGTAGGAAAAAAGTCGAAGAATCGATTTTGCAAATAAAAGACGCACATAAAGAAAACAACCCGACGAAAATACCCGTTAATAAAACAACCTTTTGATAAAACAGCAAACCCTAACAGCTGTTTCTGATTGTTGTGTGGTGAGTTTCTGTAAAAATGTAAACAAATGAAAAAAAAAAAAAAACAAATTACTAGACATACAGTGTCTCACATAAGTATTCGAATTTGGTTGTACTTTGAAAAGAAACATAATTTAATAATATTTTTTGTGTGTGAAATGAATAATTAAATTTGTTATATTGTCTAGAGAGTCCTATGGTATAATATCACACTCTTTAAAATTTGGAAAAATTACATTTACCTCAATTGATTTCCTTTTTTTAAAAAAAGTCCATAAAATTGCCTCAAAAAAGTATTCGAATTTTTCCTGTATTTCATATATGATCATATTATACGAAACAAAAAAATTATAATCGAGTGTTGTTTTGCATAAAATTGTGTTAAGGGGTTACTATCGACCGAAATTATATATTTTTGGCCCATTTGTTCCACAATTTTGGAGCATTTGTACCATCTTTTCATGTAATATCATTAAAATGGCGATTTTTGACCATATTTGCAATTTTTTCCTTTTATCCAGAAATAAACCCAAACTTTAATGTTGGGATTTAATAGACCCCTTGAGGCATCTAAAAATAATAATTTTTGTTATATGGATCTGTACTTAAATGTTCCAAGATGTATTTTTAGTATCGTTCTTCTGTTTCTAATTGAATTGTATGGATCTTAAGTCCCTTTTTGTACCACTAGGGTCGATATTTTCCGACAAAGTTGGCTAGTATACATTCATGTACATATTAGCACTAATATATTTTAAATTTTCAATACATTATATCGGCATACAATTCCAAAAAATGTCTTTACAAAACGTCATCCTATACAGTAGATTTCAGTTTTTACAATTCGTAACTTTCACCTTATGTTGCCCATTACAATAACACTGTAAGTCCAAAATTTTGGGTTTATTTTGATCATAGAAATCAATATTTAAAGAGATATTGATATTTTTGAGTTAGACCATAATGATATAGTGGCATGCAGCCTGGAGGTCATTGGTATATAAAAATAATGATACTACCATATTGAATGGTGTTTCTTCGAGGCATGTTTTGGAGTTGTACACTTCCACAATACATTGAAAACTTAAAATATATAAAAGCTGATATCTAAAAGAATATATACAAGAAAACTTCCCCGAAAATTTTTGACCCTAGTATTATGAAAATGGACTTAAGTTCCAATATATTGAATTAGCGACAGAATAATGATATCAATAATATATCTTGGATCGTTTAAATACAGATTCTTGTAACAAAAAATACTATTTTTAGATACTCCAAGGGGTCTATTAAATTCCAATATCAAATTTTGGTTTTATCTCTGGAAAAAAAGAGAAAATACTACAAATATTGCCAAAGATCGCCATTTTAATGATATTACATAAAAAGAGGGTACAAATCCCCAAAAATTGTGGACCAAATGGGCCAAAAATATATCATTTCGGTTGATAGTAACCCCTTAAAACAATTTAAAGCATAAAAACCATTCGATTCTAAAATTTGTGTTTCGTATAATATGCTCAAATATGAAATACAGGAAAAATTCGTATACTTTTGTGAGACAATTTTATGGACTTTTTTAAAAAAAGCTAATTTAATTTAAGTAAATGTAAATTTCTCAAGTTTTAAAAAGCGTGATATCAAACCTAAGGACTGTCTAGACAATATAACAAATTAATTTATTTTATTGCACACAAAATATATTATTAAATTTGGTTTCTTTTCATAGTTTACCTAAATTCGAATACTTATGAGAGACACTGTATTTATTTTGTGCTAAGAAAAATTTATGTATTTTAATGATGTTTTATAGCCAGTGCAAGTGTTCTTGGTGTACACCATCTACCCCAATAACAATCCCGGTTTCTTTAGAATCAAATATTTTTAAAACGGCCTTATATAATGTGCAATTCTATATTCCATGACTGGTTGATAGAGTCACGGAATCCATCGGAGATCAACCTAAAAAAATTAAAAAGGGGTGGCTTTAACTTCTTGTTCCGTTCATATGGGGCAAGATTAGAGCCTCATCCAGATACCTCATTTGTGTATATTGCAGGGTCCTGGTACCCAACACAGCCTTATTGTAAACTGTCTCATAATAACACTTAGATCTTTTCTTCATTCTACGACTATGCAAGAATACAGCTATGACATATTAATGCTTTAAGTACTGCATGACTATCAACCTAAAATCTTACCAGAGACCGGCGAACAATGTGATTCCCTATTAGTTCCGTCACTTTCAAGATCGCTAAATCACCACTTGGAAGACACAACCCATCAGGGAGTCAAGGAACATTTTACACCGTTTGTAACACATCGAAATATTGGTCTAAGGTCCATAAAAGTATATGCTGGGATCTTATTACAGTCTAAGACCATCTAGCCAATATTTGCCAAAATAATTTTAGTTGATGGAATTTTTTATTGAAAATGGACAATATCGGTATACGATAAACTGATCAGGGAGTCACCGTTTGTAACACATCGAAATATTGGTCTAAAATCCATAAAAGTATAGATTGAGATCTTAGCCAATATTTGCCAAAATATTTTTAGTTGATGGAGTTTATCATTGAGCTTCAATATTACAGTATAGCGAGGAAAAACGACAAAAACAAGTTTTATAGAAACTAAAATCTTTTTGCCAAATTTTATGAGGATCGCTTCATATTTGACACTGCTCTCATATAAAGTTCCTCTCAGGAAATTATTTTACAAGATTTAACTGATCCAAAACATTTCTGGGTTGGTCCAAAATTGACCCTACCCCCATATAAGTTCCCCTTCAGAAAAAGATATTAACTATAATAATTGTAATAAAAATACCAATATAGTAAAGAAATCCACATAAAAAATAAGTCAAAATCGTTTTGTCAAATTTAGGGGGATCGGTCCATAATTTAACCTATCCCCGATATATGGTCCACCTCGGGAAATTAATACCGCTCATAACTAGCTTAAAAATGTATATCTATAAACTTCGACATGACAACTTTTATATGAAACAAAATTTATCTGTTGAATTTTGTAAGGGTCGGTCCACAGTTGACCCTTTATCTGTTGAACACAGTTGACTAGCTTAAATCGCTAACAGATTATGCCATCCGATTTCTACACTTCCAACTTAAAGCTCTATATAGGTTTTTATCGTGCACAAGATCGTCCTATAGCAATTATATATCATTTTATATATACGGCCATAGTAACATTTTTTGTAAAAAAAGTTTTTTTGTTGTAGTACACACCCTAGAAAGATGAAATCCGGAAAAAAATGTATGTCATCCGATTTCTAGACTTCCAACTTAAAGTTCTATATAGGTTTTTATCGTGCACAAGATCGTCCGATAGCATTTATATATCATTTTCTATATATTGAATGTTTTTTATTAAAAGGCATTCTGTAACGATATAATCCCAAATATATTTATATTTTATCAGATTTGTTCCTTTCCACAATTATATACATATTTTAATTGATCAAAAATAATTTTTTTAAAGTAAATCATGAAAATCAATTTTTTTGAATCTTTTCCACGTGCATAAACACATTGAAAATGTAAATAATGAAAACGAGTTTTTGCGTCTTTTCCACGTTCAGAAACAAATATTTGTAAACAAAAATAACTCACCACACCAAAAAAAATGTTTATTTTGATAAAACAGCTGTTACGGTTTGTTTTATTTTTGTCGGGTTGTTTTCTTTATGTGCGTCGAAAAGTCTGAAAGACGAAAAGTCCAAAAAAGTCGAAAAAAATCGAAAAGTCGTAAAAGTCGGAAAAAGTCGAAAATTGTAGAAAAAAGTCAAAAATAGTCGAAAATTTTAAAAAAGTAGAAAAAAAGTCAAAAACTCTAAAATAGTCGGAAAAACTCGAAAAAAGTAAAAAAATAGTCGAAAAAAGTTGAAAAAAATCGAAAAGTCGAAGAGTCGAAAAGTCGGATAAAGTCATACCCGTTAATAAAACAACCTTTTGATAAAACAGCAAACCCTAACAGCTGTTTTTGATTGTTGTGTGGTGAGTTTCTGTAAAAACGTAAACAAATGAAACAAAAACAAATTACTAAACATATTTATTTTGTGCTAAGAAAAATTCTGTGCTAAGAAAAATTTATGTATTTTAATAATGTTTTATAGCCAGTGCAAGTGTTCTTGGTGTACATCATCTACCCCAATAATAATCCCGGTTTCTTTAGAATCAAATATTTTTAAGACGGCCTTATATAATGTGCAATTCTATATTCCATGACTGGTTGATAGAGTCACGGAATCCATCGGAGATCAACCTAAAAAATGAAAAAGGGGTGGCTTTAACTTCTTGTTCCGTTTATATGGGGCAAGATTCGAGCCTCATCGTATCAGTTCGCCAGATACCTCATTTGTGTATATTGCAGGGTCCTGGTACCTAACACAGCCTTATTGTAAACAGTCTCATAATAACACTTAGATCTTTTCTTCATTCTACGACTATGCAAGAATACAGCTATGACATATTAATGCTTTAAGTACTGCATGACTATCAACCTAAAATCTTACAAGAGACCGGCGAACAATGTGATTCCCTATTTCAAGATCGCTAAATCACCACTTGTGAGACACAACCCATCAGGGAGTCAAGGAACGTATTACACCGTGTGTAACACATCGAAATATTGGTCTAATGTCCATAAAAGTATATGCTGGGATCTTATTACAGTCTAAGACCATCTAGCCAATATTTGCCAAAATAATTTTAGTTGATGGAGTTTTTTATTGAAAATGGACAATATCGGTATACGATAAACTCATCAGGGAGTCATCGTTTGTAACACATCGAAATATTGGTCTAAAATCCATAAAAGTATATACTGGGATCTTAGCCAATATTTGCCAAAATATATTTAGTTGACGGAGTTTATTATTGAGCTTCAATATTCCAATATAGCGAGAAAAACGACAAAAACAAGTTTTATAGGAACTAAAATCTTTTTTGCCAAATTTTATGAGGATCGCTTCATATTTGACACTGCTCTCATATAAGGTTCCTCTCAGGAAATTATTTTACAAGATTTATAAGATCCAAAACATTTCTGGGTTGGTCCAAAATTGACCCTACCCCCATATAAGTTCCCCTTCAGAAAAAGATATTAACTACAATAATTGTAATAGAAATACCAATATAGTAAAGAAATTCCACATAAAAAACAAGTCAAAACCGTTTTGTCAAATTTAAGGGGATCGGTCCATAATTTAACCTATCCCCGATATAAGGTCCACCTCGGGAAATTAATGCCGCTCATAACTAGCTTAAAAATGTATATCTATAAAATTCGACATGACAACTTTTATATGAAACAAAATTTATCTGTTGAATTTTGTAAGGTTCGGTCCACAGTTGACCCTAGCTAAAATCGCTAACAGATTATGCCATCCGATTTCTACACTTCCAACTTAAAGTTCTATATATGTTTTTATCGTGCACAAGATCGTCCGATAGCAGTTATATATAATTTTCTATATATGGCTATAGTCATATTTTTTGTAAAAAAAAGTTTGTTGCTGTACTCACACCCTAGAACGATGAAATACGGAAAAAAATGTATGCCATCCGATTTTTACACTTTCAACTTAAAGTTCTATATAGGTTTATATCGTGCACAAGATCGTCCGATAGCAGTTATATATAATTTTATGTATACGGCCATAGTAACATTTTTTTAAAAAAAAGTTTGTTGTTGTAGTACACACCCTAGAACGATGAAATCTACAAAAAAATGTATGCCATCCGATTTCTACACTTCAAACTTAAAGTTCTATATAGGTTTTTATCGTGCACAAGATCGTCCGATAGCAGTTATATATCATTTTATATATACGGCCATAGTAACATTTTTTGTAAAAAAAAGTTTGTTGTTGTAGTACACACCCTAGAACGATGAAATCCGGAAAAAAATTTATGCCATCCGATTTCTACACTTTCAACTTAAAGTTCTATATAGGTTTTTATCGTGCACAAGATCGTCCGATAGCAGTTATACATCAATTTATATATACTTCCATAATAACATTTTTTGTAAAAAAAAAGTTTGTTGTTGTAGTACACACCCTAGAACGATGAAATCCGGAAAAAAATGTATGTCGTCCGATTTCTACACTTCCAACTTAAAGTTCTATATAGGTTTTTATCGTACACAAGATCGTCCGATAGCAGTTATATATCAATTTATATATACTTCCATAATAACATTTTTTGTAAAAAAAAAGTTTGTTGTTGTAGTACACACCCTAGAACGATGAAATCTGGAAAAAAATGTATGTCATCCGATATCTACACTTCCAACTTAAAGTTCTATATAGGTCTTTATCGTGCACAAGATCGTCCGATAGCAGTTATATATCATTTAATATATACGGTCATAGTAAAATTTTTTGTAAAAAAAAAGTTTGTTGTTGTAGTACACACCCTAGAACGATGAAATCCGGAAAAAAATGTATGCCATCCGATTTCTACACTTCCAACTTAAAGTTCTATATAGGTCTTTATCGTGCACAAGATCGTCCGATAGCAGTTATATAACAATTTATATATACTTCCATAATAACATTTTTTGTAAAAAAAAAGTTTGTTGTTGTAGTACACACCCTAGAACGATGAAATCCGGAAAAAAATGTATGTCATCCGATTTCTACACTTCCAACTTAAAGTTCTATATAGGTTTTTATCCTGCACAAGATCGTCCGATAGCAGTTATATATCAATTTATATATACTTCCATAATAACATTTTTTGTAAAAAAAAAGTTTGTTGTTGTAGTACACACCCTAGAACGATGAAATCCGGAAAAAAATGTATGTCGTCCGATTTCTACACTTCCAACTTAAAGTTCTATATAGGTTTTTATCGTGCACAAGATCGTCCGATAGCAGTTATATATCATTTAATATATACGGCCATAGTAACATTTTTTGTAAAAAAAAGTTTGTTGTTGTAGTACACACCCTAGAACGATGAAATCCGGAAAAAAATGTATGCCATCCGATTTCTACACTTCCAACTTAAAGTTCTATATAGGTCTTTATCGTGCACAAGATCGTCCGATAGCAGTTATATATCAATTTAGATTTACTTCCATAATAACATTTTTTGTAAAAAAAAAGTTTGTTGTTGTAGTACACACCCTAGAACGATGAAATCCGGAAAAAAATGTATGTCATCCGATTTCTACACTTCCAACTTAAAGTTCTATATAGGTCTTTATCGTGCACAAGATCGTCCGATAGCAGTTATACATCAATTTATATATACTTCCATAATAACATTTTTTGTAAAAAAAAAGTTTGTTGTTGTAGTACACACCCTAGAACGATGAAATCCGGAAAAAAATTTATGCCATCCGATTTCTACACTTTCAACTTAAAGTTCTATATAGGTTTTTATCGTGCACAAGATCGTCCGATAGCAGTTATACATCAATTTATATATACTTCCATAATAACATTTTTTGTAAAAAAAAAGTTTGTTGTTGTAGTACACACCCTAGAACGATGAAATCTGGAAAAAAATGTATGTCATCCGATATCTACACTTCCAACTTAAAGTTCTATATAGGTTTTTATCGTGCACAAGATCGTCCGATAGCAGTTATATATCAATTTATATATACTTCCATAATAACATTTTTTGTAAAAAAAAGTTTGTTGTTGTAGTACACACCCTAGAACGATGAAATCTGGAAAAAAATGTATGTCATCCGATATCTACACTTCCAACTTAAAGTTCTATATAGGTCTTTATCGTGCACAAGATCGTCCGATAGCAGTTATATATCATTTAATATATACGGTCATAGTAAAATTTTTTGTAAAAAAAAAGTTTGTTGTTGTAGTACACACCCTAGAACGATGAAATCCGGAAAAAAATGTATGCCATCCGATTTCTACACTTCCAACTTAAAGTTCTATATAGGTCTTTATCGTGCACAAGATCGTCCGATAGCAGTTATATAACAATTTATATATACTTCCATAATAACATTTTTTGTAAAAAAAAAGTTTGTTGTTGTAGTACACACCCTAGAACGATGAAATCCGGAAAAAAATGTATGTCATCCGATTTCTACACTTCCAACTTAAAGTTCTATATAGGTTTTTATCGTGCACAAGATCGTCCGATAGCAGTTATATATCATTTAATATATACGGCCATAGTAACATTTTTTGTAAAAAAAAAGTTTGTTGTTGTAGTACACACCCTAGAACGATGAAATCCGGAAAAAAATGTATGCCATCCGATTTCTACACTTCCAACTTAAAGTTCTATATAGGTCTTTATCGTGCACAAGATCGTCCGATAGCAGTTATATATCATTTTATATATACGGCCATAGTAACATTTTTTGTTAAAAAAAAGTTTGTTGTTGTAGTACACACCCTAGAACGATGAAATCCGGAAAAAAATGTATGTCGTCCGATTTCTACACTTCCAACTTAAAGTTCTATATAGGTTTTTATCGTGCACAAGATCGTCCGATAGCAGTTATATATCAATTTATATATACTTCCATAATAACATTTTTTGTAAAAAAAAAGTTTGTTGTTGTAGTACACACCCTAGAACGATGAAATCTGGAAAAAAATGTATGTCATCCGATATCTACACTTCCAACTTAAAGTTCTATATAGGTCTTTATCGTGCACAAGATCGTCCGATAGCAGTTATATATCATTTAATATATACGGTCATAGTAAAATTTTTTGTAAAAAAAAAGTTTGTTGTTGTAGTACACACCCTAGAACGATGAAATCCGGAAAAAAATGTATGCCATCCGATTTCTACACTTCCAACTTAAAGTTCTATATAGGTCTTTATCGTGCACAAGATCGTCCGATAGCAGTTATATAACAATTTATATATACTTCCATAATAACATTTTTTGTAAAAAAAAAAGTTTGTTGTTGTAGTACACACCCTAGAACGATGAAATCCGGAAAAAAATGTATGCCATCCGATTTCTACACTTCCAACTTAAAGTTCTATATAGGTTTTTATCGTGCACAAGATCGTCCGATAGCACTTATATATCATTTTATATATACGGCTATAGTAACATTTTTTGTAAAAAAAAGTTTGTTGTTGTAGTACACACCCTAGAACGATGAAATCCGGAAAAAAATGTATGCCATCCGATTTCTACACTTCCAACTTAAAGTTCTATATAGGTTTTTATCGTGCACAAGATCGTCCGATAGCAGTTATATATCATTTTATATATATGACCATAGTAACATTTTTTGAATGTTTTTTATTAAAAGGCATTATGTAACGATATAATCCCAAATATATTTATATTTTATCAGATTTGTTCCTTTCCACATTTATACACATATTTTAATTGATCAAAAATATTTTTTTTAATGTAAATCATGAAAATCAATTTTTTTTAATTTTTTCCACGTGCATAAACACATATTGAAAATGTAAATAATGAAAACGAGTTTTTGCGTCTTTTCCACGTGCAGAAACACATATTTGTAAACAAAAATAACTCACCACACCAAAAAAAATGTTTATTTTGATAAAACAGCTGTTACGGTTTGTTTTATTTTTCGTCGGGTTGTTTTCTTTATGTGCGTGATAAAGTCGAAAAGTCAGAAAAAATCTAAAAGTCGACTATTTATAAAATACTTATATTCGAAAAGTCGGAAAAAAATCTAAAAGTCGACTATTTATAAAATACTTATAGTCGAAAGTCTAAAAGTAGACTTTTAATTAAATGAAAAGTCGAAAAGTCAACTTTTAAATAAATGAAAAAATCGACTTTTCGTTTCAACTATAGAAGCCTAGTACGTACTGATGTCAGAGTTTGTTACTGTTTACATTTTTATATTTAAAAATTTCCGTTAAAACAGAGAAAAACTTCGTTGGTATTTTGAATAATTTATGTAAAAAATCTGAAAATACCAAGCATTTTGTAAACGAATATTTTTCTTATATAATTAATGTATAATTGGCATGTACCAACCTAATATAACAATAATATTTTTTCTATTAAATCCTAACAAATTAAACAATATTGTTTTATATTTACACTTTGCAGATAACGCGATTAACTAAAAAAATTCTGTTCCGGAACACTTTATATAAAAAACCCACATGAGGTATTTACCCGACCGGCGGCGGCAGTCTTCTTCATTATGGTCAAATTTTGAGAACTAAAAGAAGAATTAATAAATTGTTTTATATTTACACTGAGTATATATAATGTGATTAACTAACAAAATTCTGTTCCGGAACGCATTTTATAACAAAACCGATATGAGGTATTTATCCGTCCGGCGGCAGCTGACTACAACGTGTAAATCTTAAAAATTACTCCGCCGGAGTAGAATTTTCCATTCACAACAAATATTCTTTCATTCGGTATATACTTTTCCCATAAAGTTTTACATTTTTATTTTTTCTTTTCACAAAAATATTAATTTTACATAATTTTGGGCAAAAATGTATTTTTTATAAAATATAAAAATTTCACAAAATATTTTCATTAAATGAATTCGCCGCAATTATTGTTTTTGACATCATTGCGTACCAAGATATATTAATTATAAGGTAGTGTCGTCGGCGAATTCATAAATACGGAGCGAATTCATTTTATTTTTTATATATGGAGTTTGACAGTATGCCTACACTTCAAAGTGCCAGCACACTGTCAAACAACATATAAAAAAATCAAAAGTGTATTAGCAAAAAACAATCAGCTGCTCTGTTAACACTACCTTATAATTTATATAGCTTGGTGCGTACCAAAGAATAAACAAGAAGTGAAACGCTGTCATTTTTTTACAACAATAACGTTACGCTCTTCTCACAGACGAGTGCTGTGTAAATCCAACACATATGTAAAAATTTTATTCTCTCTACAAACTTCAAAACTTTTTCGCGAAAATTTGAGGATAATAGCACTTTGAATATTTTTTATCACTTAACATTATATTTTATAATTTTTTTGCACAATTTAAACACATTTAATAGCCCGAAAATAATATATTTTTTACAAACGACAAAAAAATATTTTTTATTTTTTGACATTGAATTTTTGTTGGTTGAAATTAAAACTAAAAAAAAAACAATGTTGTAAATTTTCGTATGGTAAACGAAAAAGATATTTCAAATAAATAATTTATTTTTTCAATATTATAGATTAAAAAACAAATAGACGTGTTTATAAAATGTTTGTAGATAAACCCCCTTATTCACAAACAAAATTTTTATTTTATAAACGGTTTATAAATTAGATTTTGTATGGAAATTTTGTTTTATAAACCTTTTATAAAATAAAAATTTTGTTTGTGAATAATGGAAAAAATATGTGGAAAATATCTTAAGAAACCTTTCAAAGTATAAATTGAAATGTAATATTTTTTTCAATATTTTTCAATACGATTTTTTGCAACTATGTTGACTTGAGAATTCTACTAATACATTCTTAGAGTTAGGTACCGGATGACAGTAGACTTAGGTACTTTTGACAACAGTTTCATTTCTTATTTATTCTTTGGTGCGTACCAAATGCATAAAAAAATTACATGGAAAATTTTGTTGTTACCGAACTGCCACCTCTTTATCTGAATACGCCTTGATTAAGTCATTGCTTTTTCGTTGTTATCTTGGCAGACGTGTATCAATCAATTTAGTGAAACGTTAAACATTAGTGTTGAATATAAACAATATAGGAAATTATTCTGTAATAAAAAAGATGAATATTGTGCGTAAAAAAGTAGAAACTGTGTCACCGTTAACCAAATATCCTTTTTCGAGAAACAAGAATCTGATTTTTTTTTATTTAATATAATTTTATAAGTAAGCCCATAGGGCCAAATATGACTTAAAAACTACTAACATGTATTGTATGTATATTCAATTACAAAATTATGAGTTATTAAACATAAAAAATTTAACAAATTTAATAATATAAATAAGCTTAAACCTAATCGTTCATTCAAATTGGAAACTTGTTAATAGTTAAGTAATATCACAGTTATAATAATCTACAAGTTTGTTTTTTAATACAGTAGGACTATGATTATTTCTGAATCGATTATCCAGCAACATCAATTATCCGTGATGGAAAAAATATTTTTTTTTGCATCAACTTAATTTTATTTTGGATTGACTTAAATTTTTCTGCATCTTTTAAACGTAATTACCTCTATTATCCGTGATTATAAGCAAGATTCTATCATTTTGTACAACCATGTACAATTAGAACAAATCGAAAAGGGGAATTCCCTTGAAACGAATATACAAAATTGAACAATAAGAGACAAACAACATTAGATGATTATTTTTAGAAAATACATATCATGAAATTCTTATCCACAGTTTACTGTTTTCTGACAAAATGATTATTTTTTATATTTTTGAAACATGTATGAATGTAAAATCCTTGAATTAAGATTGAATTAAGAATGAATATGGGAATGTGTATTTAAACTAATCTTATTAACTTTTTATTGTTATTTAGTATATTTTGTGAATTATTTAGCCGAGTATTTTTCATTTTATACTTTTATACTTTTGTAGATTACTTTTTTATTATCTTTTTATATTAATTATAATTATAATGAACGCAGATAATCCTTTATTGGGAAACTTAGGTCCTATTGTTAACGATAACAGTATTCTAAGGAAAAGCTTTATGAAATATAGTAATTGTTTAAATGTTGCACATATAAATATTCAAAGTCTTAATCCTTTTTGGAGAAATTCTATATTTGATGAATTTAAAATTGTTTTAGAGAACTCGTTAACTGATATACTTGCTGTATCTGAAACATGGTTAAAATCACATATTTCGGATAATTTGATTAATATTGATAACTACTACTTAATAAGAAATGATCGTGATAATATGCGCGGTGGTGGTGTAGCCTTTTATGTTCGAAATGGAATATCGGTTAAAGTAATATTTGAAATTTCGGATCCGTTAAGCATTGAGGGCTTATTTATTGAAGTTAATGGATGTAACTCTAAAGTACTTGTGGGAGTAGTATACGCACCTCATGGATCAATTATTAGGGGATATATGTTGTCGTTATAAGGACATTATTATTTTAGGTGATTTTAATAATAACCTATATATTGAATCTAAGGCTGACATTGTTAGAAACTTATGTTATATTAACAATTTGTCATATATACATAATTTTATGCCTACTCATTTTGATATTCAGCATTGTTCGACATCCTTAATAGATTTTGCTTTAATAAGTGATACCAATTTAATAAAACATTCTGGTCAATTTTTAGTACCATCTCTTTCACATCACTCATTTATTTATTATTGTCTTGATGTTCCGCTGTCGACTGGTGATTACGTAAAGGAATTTAAAGATTATAATAATATCGACTGGAGTAGAGTTCATGAAATCATTTCGAGTGAATATTGGAATAGAATCTTTTATACAAATAATGTTGATGAACAATTTAATATATTATACCAACTTCTTAATTCCTTACATGAAACGGTCCCAGTTAGGAAAGAACGTCGAACAGTTCATAATAATGTTAATTTTTGTAAATTTTTTGATGTGAGAAAAGCGAGGAACATGAGGGATTTGGCGTTTAAAGCTTACAAAGAGAATATGAGTCAGTCTAATTGGGTAATATATTGCAAGTATCGGAACAAGGTTAAAAGTCTTTTAAGAAAACATAAAATACTTTATTGGAAATCTAGGTTCGATCGTTGTAGTAATAAAGATGTGTGGAGAGTTTTAAATCAAAATAATGTCTGCAGTAATCCGTTTGATAAACATGACCCGGAGACTTTTAATGAATATTTCACTTCATCCCAAATTTATTCTAATGATCCTCTGCCGGATTTTGCTGGCTCGTCACATTTAGGGTTTCAATTCAGATGTATTGACAAGAATGAACTTTTTTATGCAATTTTGAGAATTAAATCTAATTCTATTAGTTTTGATGGGCTACCACATAAATTTATTAAGGCTATTTATCCACACGTTGAAAACTATCTTCTCTATATATTTAACAATATAATTATTAGCTCTAGCTTTCCTAGTGTTTGGAAAATATCTAGAATATTACCTATAAAGAAGAAGGGAAGTAGTGTTTGTCTTGATAATTATAGACCTATAAGTATTTTGAGTAGTTTATCCAAAACATTAGAAATTATTTTAAAAGATCAAATGTTGGAACATATTCACTCAAAGAACTTGCTTAGTAGTGCTCAATTTGGATTTATATCCGGAGGCAGTACTGCTTCTTTGTTATTAAACCTTACGGAAAATGTTCGTCAAAATTGCAACTCCAATAGATTTTCTACCATGGTATCGTTAGATTTAAGTAAAGCTTTTGATACGGTCAACTATTGTGTGTTAATTAGTAAACTGATTTCTAAATTTGAATTTTCCAATTCCTCTTGTAAACTATTATTCTCGTACATTAGTAATCGTAAACAATATGTTGGTAATGGTCTAATACAATCTACAATATCTGATTGTCTAAGTGGCGTGCCTCAAGGTTCCGTCCTGGGTCCCTTGCTCTTTTTAATTTATATTAACGATTTTGAAGAATTCATCGGTAATTCTCTTTGTAAAAGTTTTTTTTTTGCGGATGATATCAACTTACTTTTTTCTTCCGAAATACAGTTTTTCGATTGCCATGAAAATACTATAAATTATACTTTGTCTAAAGTTTCCGAATGGGCGTTTAATAATAGATTAAAATTCAATCCATCGAAAACAAAAGCAATAACTTTTGCAACAAACAATAGTGCTATAGACTCCATAAATATTGTGCTAGGTGGTGAGCGTATATCGTTTGTTGACTCAATAACTTGCCTTGGGTTAACACTTGATAAAACGTTGACTTTTGACAAGCATATATCTAATGTAAGTTTGAAAATTTGCCAAGTATTGAGATCACTGTATTCGTTAAATTGTTACCTACCAATTAATGTGAAAAAACAAATAGCCCATGCTTTACTTATGCCCCATATTCGTTACTGCCTGGATATTTACAGTGGTACATCTATAATGCATTTTAATCGTATTAAATTAATTTTCAATCGTATCATTAGATATATTTACAATCTCAGAATTACTGATCATGTGTCAGATTATTCGTTAAATTTTCTCAACTGTTCTTTTCGTTCATTCGTAGAAATTGGAATTCTAGTAATGTTTTATAAAACTATCGTTACACGGTCACCACCCTATTTATTACATCTTTTCCATTTTTCAAGATCTACTAGGAATCCTACATTACTGTTGCCAAGAATTACAAACGCTACATTTGAAAGATCCTTTTTGGTAAGATCATGTAGACTTTGGAATTCTTTACCTTCTAACTTAAAAAGGTTTAATTTCTCCAAAAACACCTTTAAACATAAGATATTAGCTTTGATGAATAACTAAAGATTTGTTAACCTTTACTATGTTTTTTGTTATATTCGTTCCCAATAAGGGTTTGTTTGATTTTATTTAACTAATGAATTTCCATCATTTTATTTATTCATTATATAATTGTAAATTTTTGTATTAATCGTATATGCCCCTAGGGCTCGATTATTTGAATAAAAAATTAAAAAAAAAAAAAAAAATTATTTAGTTTTTATGTAAATATGTACATATTCATTTATTAATTAATAAAAATTTCTATTAAAAAACTAGCCAAAATTGGCACTGGGTAGGGAACTGCAAATCCTTGTAGTTCGGACACAAAAAGGTATTTCATGGATAGAACTGTTTATGCGGATTTCTAACAGATCTCGTAAACTCAAATATTTCTACTATAATTTTATAAAATTACAACATTACCCTTATATCAATAAAACTTCCTAAACTTACTCCCTAAGAAATCAATCACACATGCAGCTGAGATCTAATTCTATGATTATAAACATATCGTATAATTCTATTGTGGTCGCTTAATTCTCATTAAGTTACCGCAAAATCTTGTAAAAACCTCAGTACAATACAACATGTTAGGTTGACGACAGAGTGGGCGCTACTATCAATGCGAAGCTTTGCGATACACCTTTCCTTGTGTTTTTCTATGTATCATATAAGAGTGAAAGCGAAGCTTGATGCGAGAAAACACAAGCAAAAGTTTGTAGCGCAAAGCTTCGCATCGCTTGTAGCCTACTCTGACATCAGCCTTAGACATCAATAAAGCATAAGAAATATTTATTTCTTCTTAGTATATTAATTTCCTAAAAATAAACAATCAGAAAAATTTTGGCAGTCAGAAAACTGGACTAGTCTGTCAAAAGTTTTTCTCAATTTAAAATAATTTCTTTTGGTTTTGATATTAAGTTGCCCTCTTAACAGTATGAGGAACTCCTTACCGATTCTAAACAAATTAAATTTTTTTAATTTTTTTCCATTGATAATATTTGTAATCGGAATCTAACAATACAATATATGGAACTAATATAGATTGGGTATAACTCTCCAATTTTTAAAAAATTTACCACTTATGATATATCGCACACCTAGTACAAAAGTGGCAAAACTCAAAAATTTTTTTTTTTTCAGAAAAGTGAACAAATTTTATACAAATTCTGAAACATAGATAATACCAAGATGTATTATTTTACAGGTGAAGTCAATAAGGCAGTTGACTATTTTGTTTTATATTTTCTAATTGTCAAAGTTTGTTTGTTTATTTTTATTTGTTTGTTTGTTTTAAATTTTTTTTTGTTAGAAACAAAAATTCAAAAATGTGTGTTTTTTATAACTCGCCAACATTTTATGGAAAAAAATAGTAAAGGTTAAACCCGTCTATCCGGCTAAATACGGATGAAGTTGATAGTACAAATACTATTCCGCAGCACTTTAAAACAAAAGGAATGCAAGTGTACAAGATGGTGGTACTTTTTCAACCACATAGTGAGCTCATTAGATGACTCACCACCTCCCTTTTGTTCTTCTTACACGCAGGGGGCAATTTTTGTACATGGCTCCGTCGGTCTATATACAAGAATTTTGTGTTTTTTTTTAGTTTTATTTTTGACATTTAGAAAATATTTTTACAAAAACAAAATACGTGTTGTTTTTGCTTAGTTGTATTTGTTGTTGAATTGGGACTACCCATGATAAAAATATGAAGGTAGTGTCATTCCGCTCTCACAAAAAAAATTTTTGAAGTTTGCTGGTATTTTCTGAAATTTGTTTTTTGTAAACATAAAAAAGTGGTTGCCACATACGTTAAAGGGGAAAGAATTTTAAGGCTTTTGTATTTTTTATGTGTAATTTATAAATATTAAATTAGTGTATACGATTTTCTCATTCCGTTTGTAACACATGGAATGATTCATCTAAAACTCACAAAAGTAAAATTGGCAATTTCGTGTCAAGTGACCCAACTTTTAAAATCGATGTCTTCCGATTTGGATGAAATTTGCACCAAGGTTAGTACTATTGAATAGTATCGATTTGGATGAAATTTGCACCAAGGTTAGTACTATCGGGTAGTAGGCCAGACACACATTCTCAGCTCAATCGGTCAAGAACTGCCGGTCTTAGAGGGGGTCAAAGTTGGACATTTTGGTCATACAGGGTTTTATTCAAATGAGTGTGTAACTTATCAACTATTGGCGCGCAGATGAAAGCTTATACAATTTCCTTTAAGGGCTTACAGTCTCATAATGGACAGTTCTTGACCGATACAACTGTTTCCAGTTGTATCAGAATTTTGAAGAATTTAAGTTTTAAGCCTAGTGAAATCTGTTGCACATCAGGGAATACATTTGGAGTACATGATCCGTGCAAATTTCATCCAAATCGATTTTTTGAGTTGGGTCACTTGACACGAAATTGCCCTATGTATACATGGGTCCTTACAAGATTCTAAGACAGACATGTCCGTATGTCTGTGGACCATGTTATAAAAAAAACTACTAAACGGATCATGTACTCCAAATGTATTCCCTGAAGTGCAACAGATTTCACTAGGCTTAAAACTTAAATTCTTCAGAATTCTGATACAACTGGAAACAGTTGTCCGCAGGCCAGTGTACAATAATTTCGGGCTAAATTATATATTTAAATGATGCGGCTTCGGTCGATAAATGTGTTGGCATGTTGGTAGCTGGCCCTTAAAACTGGTAATTAAATTAAGCACTAGTCTCTTGTAGCTTTAAATCATTTGGTGGCCTTGGCAATGCAAATCATCGTAGATTTTTAGCGCTAGCTTTTTTTCTTTTTTAATATTATTTAATTCCTTTGATTTTATCTTTTATATTTTCAAAAAATTCTGCGAGAAATTATTTTATATTTGACTTTTCAATAAACAAAATATGTAGTACTTTTGGAATGAGTATGGTAGCTCGATTTTATAAAATACCAGCAAACGTCAGAAGGTTAATATGGCGACAAAAAGAGAGAATGACACTACCTTGATATTTTTACCATAGGTTACTTCCGGATGATAGTATGAAGAGTACAAAAACAAAAAAATATAAATACTCCATTTTTTAGCGTGAACGCGAAAAAAATAAAAATAAATAATGCAGAAATGTTGCTAAGTTCAGTGATGTTTTGTGTTTTGTCCAGTCATGTTCAATTTTAATTATTCATTGTAAAACTTAAATGAGTTATTGAATTTAATATTCATAGAAAAAAGTGTAATTAATATATTGTGAATATTAAGCAATAAAAAACAGTATGACAGTGTTGTGTTAAAAGTCAACTGTTTATAAACATTTAAGAAGGTTTTGTTAATTGGTGAAGTTTATTAAATATATACCCAAAAGTAATTATCTTCAAGGATTATATAAATAAAATTAAAAAGTAAGTTGTCATATTTTACATTAAAATACTATTTTAGGAATAAATTAACAACTCTAAACGGCTTCCATTTCCATTATTTATAAACGAAGTCTAATATGTTTAATTAAAAATGTTTGTATATTAAATTTCGTCTCTCTCTTAATTGGTTTAGGAGTTATAAGCATTTAAAGACTTTTTCAAGTTGTACGTTTCGGCTTTCATTTGATGAACATTGCATTTTTAACCTATTTAGATTTATTTGAGTTAAATCTTAACTTTAAATATTTTTAAACTATTTGCGCGTTTAGGTCCTATTTCTAGATTACGTATGATCACTTTGAGCTAAAATTTTATTTGTATTTCATTATCGTAACAAAAAAAATACATTAAAATTTTACTTAAAGTATTTAAACGCTAGCTGGAATCATTATATTCAATTTAATACTACTGTTTTATACATAAATTATTTTTTGACTTAAAAACCACCTTTTTTAAATACAATTTTTTTAATTTTCATATAGCTTTGGATTTAATTATTCTAATTATAGGTACTTTTTTAGTTATTAACACCAGGTCTTTCTATGACCTTTATATGATACTTGTTGAAATTACGCAGTATTTGCAGAGTTGTTATATAATGAATAATAATAAAAGTTGCCAGATAGTTTAGAAATTCATTTTCATATTCCAACATCCTCACTAAAATGAAATCCTAAACCATTCCCAACTGATTCACAAATTTCAAAAATTTCATCTTCACTAGGGGTTTGGTTAGTAAATCTGCAATCATGTCATCTGAGGCTATCTTCTCCAAACCTACTTTTCCATTAAACAAGCAGCCTCTAATAAAGTGATGACGAACATCTATGTGCTTCGTTCTGGGATGATAGGATTCATTCATGGCTAACTGTGTTGCAGCATGGTTGTCGCAAAATATCTTAATGGGCTCAGTCTGTTCTCCAAATAGTTCCTCTTCAAAACCTTTCAACCATATGGCTTCTTGAACTGCTGCACCCATTGACATGTATTCGGCTTCACATGTAGATAACGCTGTTGTGTTTTGTTTCTTGGATGTCCAAGTAATTGGCGCTCCCTGTTTCATAAATACATAGCCGCTTACGGATTTTCTCTCATCCAAGTCACCTGCATAATCAGCATCGCAATAGCCTTCTAATTTCAAGTTTCCATTCTTAAATATTATTTTGTAATTTATCGTGCCCTTTAGATAACGCAGAATTCTCTTAGCTGCTTGCCAATGTTGCATACCATAATTGTTGTTGAAACGACTCAAAAAATTGACTGCATAACATATATCGGGTCTTGTTAATTGTGCTGCGAATAACAAACTTCCAATAAGCTCCTGGTACGGGTATTTCTGCATTTCCAATTTCTCCTCTTCGCTTTTAGGACATTGCTCTTTACTTAACTTCACGTTCACATCCATTGGGGTAGATACCGGATTACTTGTTGTCATTGAGAAACGCTGTAGAACTTTCTGAATATACGCTGACTGATCTATTGTCAAGCAACCATTTGTCCTCTCAATGCGTAGTCCTAGAAATGATTTAGCACTTCCTAAATCTCGGAGTTTAAATACATTCTTCAATTTTTCAATTAATAGATTCTTCTGCTGTTCGTTGTTCCAAAAAATTATTATATCATCCACATAAATGGCCAATATGAATATGCTATCGTCTTCAATTCTGAAATAAATACACTGATCACTTTTCAACTGCGTCAGACCAAGATTTCTTAGTGTGTCACTCAATTTCAAATTCCACATTCTGGACGATTGCTTTAAACCATATATTGGTCTATTCAACTTTAACGTTTTACCATCAGGGATTTCAAAACCTTCAGGTGCCTCTATAAAAATCTCTTCCTCCAAATCACCCTGTAGGAAGGCAGTGCATACATCCAAATTATTTATTTCCAAATTGAATTCAACAGCTAACGAAAATAAATATCTCAATGAGGAATACCTTATAACCGGCGAATAAGTCACGTTGTAATCTATATTGGAACGTTGAGCACAGCCTCTTGCCACCAGTCGAGCCTTGTAGCGATCGACATTACCATGTTCATCATGCTTTAATTTAAATATCCATTTCGTAGAAAGTTTTCTTTCATTGCCGTTGCAATCTACAATGCTCCATGTGTTATTTTCGATTAATGAATTAATTTCATCAGTGATCGCAGCTTTCCAAAATTCTCTTTCTTTGCAGTTGACAGCTTCGACAAAATTTTGTGGCTCCACTATTGCACCTATAGCTGCATATGTTACAAAATCGTTCATATTGGTTGGTCGGGATATTCTCGATGAACGCCGGAGAGTTTGAACCTCGTTTACCTCCTCACTTTCTTCCGTAACTTCGCTAGATGTAAAACCAAGTAGTTCATCCTCATCATCATATTCCGAGTTGTCTTGTGGTTCCTCAATAACAGAATCATCATTGGAATGATTGGAATTTTCCTCAAGTATCATCCTCACTAAATTACCATCATTCAATGATTGAGATCTCTCAATTAACCGACCATTATCAATAACTGGGGCTTGGTTCTTCGCAAAATACATCTCATTTTCCATGAATACTGCATTTCTACTCACATGCATTTTCCTTGATATTGGATTGTACAGCCTATATGCCTTCGAAAATTCACAGTATCCAAGCATTATACACTTCACCGATCTAGGATCCCATTTCTTTCGCAACTGTTTTGGTGTCATCATCATTGCCACGCATCCAAAGACCTTTAAGTATGATAAGTTCTGTTTACGGCCACTCCATACCTCCTCAGGCGATTTTTCATTCAACATTTTGTGAGGTGTTCTATTTAATAAATAAGCTGCCGTACTTATCGTCTCAGCCCAATAACACTTTCTCAAACCAGCGTCATACAACATGGTCCGCGCTTTTTCAACTATGGTTCTGTTCATTCGTTCAGCTTTTCCATTCTGCTGCGGGGTATATGGTGCTGACGTTTGATGAACTATACCGCTATTTTCACAAATTTGCCTGATGTCTTTGTTGCAGAACTCTAAACCATTATCTGAACGGAATATTTTAATCTTCCTATTCGTTTGATTCTCCACCATCTCCTTAAATATTTTAAATTTTGCCGGAACCTCGGATTTGTGCCTCAATATGTAAATAAATACCTTGTGGGAATAATCATCCAGAAATAAAAGAAAATACAGGCCTCCACCCATTGATGGCTCCTCCATGGGACCGCATACATCTCCATGTACCAATTCAAGAACATCGTTCGTTTTACTAGTCGATGATTTGAAACGTAAGTTTGTTTGTTTGCCCTGTAGACAGGAGATACATTTCTCATTTTTCGATTCGCCCTGCTCGCAAAAATTATCCTCTAAGCATTTATTCATATAACCAGGATGGCCCAATCTTTTATGCAAAAGCTCCTTCGTAACACCAGCAAAATTTTCACGCGCTGTGTAAAGATCCAATTGATAAACATCTCTGTAAAGAGTACCAGTGGCTATAATTCTTTCACCACACCTAATGAAACAGCTTTCACTTGTAAACTCTATTTCATAACCTTTTTTAACTAATTGACTCACAGATATCAAATTCGTACAAATATGTGGCACGTAAATAACATTCTCAATTGTCGCATCAATCATTTTGTTGTCCACATTTAATTTTACAACAACATCACCTTTACCCAATGCCTTTAAACTACAATTGTTTGCAACTACTACACTTTCATCCATAGAAAATTCCATAAAGTTTTTAAAACAATTTCTATTATTCGTCATATGGGTCGTAGCGCCTGAATCAATCAACCAAGACTCCCCATTGTAAACATACTGCGAGTTGAACGCCGCTGTCAACGTTGTAGCATTCGAGTTTCCAGCCTGGTTGAATTTTTTAGACTTGCAATTTTTCGCCATGTGGCCTTCTTTCTTACACTTAAAACAAACAATGTTCTTCTTCTTGTTCGCATCCTTAGTTTTTGTAAACTTTTGTCTGCTGTACAATGCTGCATCGGATGACGTCATTGCACCTGCCGAGTTGTTGTAGTTGTCAAAATCTTGCAATAGTTTTGTCTTTATTGAATCCGTTGTTATTTCAATATTGCTGCTCTCTATTGCCATAATCATTGGTGTAAAATGATCCGGTAAACCACTCAGTAACAAACTGCCTACCCATTCATCGCTCACAACCATTCCTATTTCGTTTAGTTTCTGCGCTGTAGCTATTATTGTATCGACATATTCGCTGATATTCTCACAATTCACCAAATGTGTAGTCGTTAACTTTCTCAACAAACCGCAGCGTCTTGTCAGACCGGAGTCATCATATGTTGATTTCAACTTATCCCACATCTCTTTAGCTGTTGCTATTCCCTGGATGTGTATATACAAATTCGGTGAAATATACAGCACAAGTCTAGACAGCGCTTTCTCCTGAACATCGGTTTTTGTTTCAGTACCCAGAATTGCCTGCCAGTAGCCTTGAAGCTTTAGTGCATGCTCAGCAGCAAATCTCCATCTATGATAGTTATCTCTGCCCGTTAACTTTTCTATTTCAATAACTCGCTCCATTTTGCGCACCTGGGCCCATAACCTGTTGAAATTACGCAGTATTTGCAGAGTTGTTATATAATGAATAATAATAAAAGTTGCCAGATAGTTTAGAAATTCATTTTCATATTCCAACAATACTAATATTCTTAAGTTTTTGAAAGTGTATAACTCTTTAATTAGAAGAGAGCAAACAAAAAAATAGTATTGCAGTATTAGTGTCAAAAGCAATATCCCGTGTTCCAAAATATAACTCTTACAATTTGATGGATTGATCATAAAATTTATGAAGAACTACAAAAATATTTTAGAGTCCAACATTTTACAATGTTTGGAAGTATACCAGACAACAATTGGAATATCAATACAGATTTCCTGAAAATTATCTTATTATAAGGTAATAATTCTAAATTTTTGATACATATGTACATTAGACCGACTCACTCTGTATGGAAAGCAAAAACGTGTTTTTGTTACCCCTCTTAAAATTTTCCTTGCTTTGTTTTATGATGATTCCCAAAATATTTTAAGTCTAGCGATGACCGTTCGTGAGCTGGACCAAATTAAAAAAAGGTATTTTGGAATTATTTTATTTTAATTTTTGTTTGTTTTGAAACAAAATATCCAATACAGGGTATTGTTTAAAAGGTATTTAAAAGCCGCGTCCAATTATGTATTAATCATAAATAACCGTCTGCTTATAATAGTCATATTCCAAAATATTTAATATTGTTATTATATAATTTTGCAAATTTTTGCGCACCACTAGACTTGACTTCAAAAAACCTTTGTTGTTTTTTGAGAAATGTTTAAGAAATGTTGTATAATTTAAAAAAATAACTAAAAAGTGACTTTTTTGCAACCGGTTCAGCTCACGAACGGCCATCGATAGACTTGAAATATTTTGGGAACCATTATAAAACATAACAAAGATTTTTTGAAGCTGGGTAAAATATTGAATTTAACATCAAGAATCGTGTTCCCATACGATATTTTCTTTAAAACTGTCCAGCTCACGAATGGACAACACTTAACCGAAAATATTTTGGTAAACGTCATATTACATAACAGCGAATATTTTGAGGGGGGTAACTCATGCACCATTTTTTGTGAGTCGGTCTAAAGTATGTACATATATTACTTTGTTTAGATTAGTTGTTAAATAAATTATTTTTTCTATTTTAATTTCAATTATTTTAATAAAAACTATAAAATTTCATTTTATTTAGATTTATTTTTATAGATTTTATCTTGGTGAGTATACAAATAGAAGAAGAGAAAACTCATCTTCTAGAAGACGAGAATACTCATCTTCTAGAAGAAGAGAATATTCTTCTTCTAGAAGATAAGATAGTAACACTTCTAGATGATACTAAGTAGTCACTTCAAGAAGTGACTTCCTAGTCACATCTAGAAGAGTCTTTGGCCTTACTTCCAAGAGTCATCTAGAAGTTTGTTCTGCGGGTCTTCCAGAAGTATCTTCCACGTTACTCTTAGATGTTCCCCAGCTCGGCATCAGTTCTTCCCGACTGGTGACAAGAATTCTTATACTTCCGCAACATCGCTGGCGAGCTTTTAGCACGTTTGGAAGTTTCACACGGGTAACTTCCGCAATAGAAAATGTTTGTAGGGTAAATATGTATTAGTAAGATTTTCTTTAAAAGTGTTAGTGTATAAATACTTTTTACCACACATAAAATGCCCACATAGTTGCATAAAATCGGTCGAAATAATAGTACAATGTTTTTATAGCATTAATTTTCTTATATTATTACATTTTAAATTGTAGATTGCATTTATAAAAGCATGATAATATTTTTCCTGCATTTTATATTTGCTAAAATGTAAATTTCTTTAATTTTTTCGATTTTCATAAATTTGTTTGCTACTAAAAAATGCTACTCTGCACCTTCAATTTGAAATTAGAAAAAACAAAAAATGAAATGTCAAATAATTAAAAAATTAAATTTTTTGGTTTGTGAAAATTAAAAAGATTTTGCTAAAGAAATTATATTAAAATAATTGTAAAAAATTAAAAAATGTGTGTTTGTGTTATAAAATTTGTGTCCGTATTGTTTTTATGTGCGAATTTTGGAATTAAAATATTGAATATTTGTTGTTGTAGCTTTGTGTTGAATTCACACAGAACATGTAAGTGTGAAGAGAGAAAGCTCTTTTATTCGTGGTAAAGCTTGAGTTGGCTATCTATGTCATCTATGTATTCAATATTTCAGGTCCAAAATTCGCACAAAAAAACGATTCGGACACAATTTTTATAACACAAACACACATTATTTATTTTTTTACAATTGTTTTAATATATTTTATTTATCGAAATCTTTTTAATTTTCACAAACCAAAAAATTATTTTTTCAATTGTTTTACATTTCATTTTTTGTTTTTATTAAAATCCGAGAAATGAAAGAATTTTAGACTTTAACAAATATGGAATGCATGAAAAATATTATCATGTTTTTATAAATGCAATCTACAATTTAAAATGTATTAATTTAAGAAAATTAATGCAATAAAAACATTGTAATATTATTTCGACCGATTTTATACAACTATGTGGGCATTGTATGTGTGGTAAAAAGCTTTTATTCACTAACACTTCTAAAGAAAATCTTACTAATACATATTTAGAGTTAGGTTTTTCTGACAGCTGAGTGGGGTTTTTTCCGGGAGAGTTGGCCTTCTACGGTAATATTCTATGGATTATGCCATCGATAATACCATATAGGCGAAAGTGATTGTCAAAGACCTAAGTCCCCTGTCAAAAACCTAACTGGTGAGAATGTATTAGTAGAAGCACAAAAATAAACACAGTTGTTCAAAAGGTACTAAATAATAAATGTATTTCTGATACGTTATTTTTTGTATGTTATTACTGGAATTTTATAACTAGTGAATGAAAATAATAGTTAATTAATTTTTTCCAGAAGATATTTCATCTTAAAACATATTATAAACACGTCTTTTTGATATTTTTTCTGTACTAATGGAAAAAGAAAAAAAGTATGTGAAATACCTTTTTCATTTTCAATACGAAAATTTACAACTTTTCTTTTTTGAGTTTTAATTAAAATGAAATGTCAAAGAATAAAAAATATTTTTTTTTTTTCGTTTGTAAAATTTAAATTATTTTCGGGGTTTTAAATACAATAAAAGTGTCGCAAAAAATAATAAATATTAAGTTTAAGTGATAAGAACTACTATTAAGTGCTAATATCCTCGCAATTTCGCGAAGAAAATTTGAAGTTTTGTGAGTGAGTTTAGTTCTCTCAAGTGTGTTTTATTCTCTCAGAGCTCGTCTGTGTGAAGAGAATAACAAATTTTGTTTGACAACCCCTTCAGTTTCGCCTATATCCCTACTATATGGATAATACTATGGATAATACACATAGATTGCCAACTCAAGCTTTACCACGAAAAAAGAGCTTTCTCTCTTCACACTACAACAACAAATATTGAATATTTCAAGTCCAAAATTCGCACTAAAAAACAATTTAGACACAGTTTTTATAACACAAACACACATTATTTATTTTTTTACAATTATTTTAATATATTTTCTTTATCAAAATCTTTTTAATTTTCACAAACCATAAAATTATTTGTTTAATTATTTGACATTTCATGTTTCGTTTTTCTAGTTTCAAATTGAAGGTGCACAGTAGAATTTGTCAGTAGTAAGCAAATTTATGAAAATTTAAATAATTAAAGAATTTTACATTTTAAAAAATATCAAATGCATGAAAAATATTATCATGTTTTATAAATCTACAATTTGAAATTTAATAATATAAGAAAATAAATGCAATAAAAACATTGCACTATTATTTCGACCGATTTTACGCAACTATGTGGGTATTTTATGTGTGGTAAAAAGCTTTTATACACTAACGCTTCTAAAGAAAGTCTTACTAATACATATATAGAGTTAGGTTTTTTTATACCCACCATCAAAAAAGATGGGGGGTATATTGATTTTGTCATTCCGTTTGTCACACATCGAAATATTGGCCATAGACCCATAAAAGTATATATATTCCGGGTCCTTATTAAATTCTAAGACGATCTAGCCATGTCCGTCCGTCTGTCCGTCCGTCTGTCTGTTGAAATCACGATAGGGACCACACGAGAGGAGCTAGACAGTTGAAATTTTGCATAAATATTCTCTATTGCTAAGGTTTGTTTGGTATTGAAAATAGGCAATATCGGTCCAATTTTTCGGATAGCCCCCATACAAGTGGACCTCCAAAAAACAGCTTTAACGGACATAACTGCTTCAGAAGTACGAGTACAGGGATGAAATTCGACATAAATAAGTTTCATATGAGCCAAAATCTTTCTACCAAATTTTTTGAGGATCGGCCCATAAATGACCCTACCCCTAATATATGGTCCCCTTCAGAAAATTACTTTAACACTCATTACTGGCCTAAAAATTCGAGTATAGCGATGAAATTCGGTATAAGTAAGTTTCTTACGAACCAAAACCTTTTAACCAATTTCGGCCCATAAACGACCCTACCCCCCATATAAGGTCCCCTTCAGAAAATGACTTTAACACTCATTACTGGCCCAAAAATGCGAGTATAGTGTTGAAATTCGGTATAAATAAGTTTTTTACGAACTAAAACCTCTCTACATTTCTATTTTAGGATCGGCCCGTAAATGACCCTACCCCCACATACGGTCCCCTTCTGAAAATGACTCTAACACTCATTACTGGTCCCAAAATGCAAGTATAGCAATGAAATTCTACATAAATAAGTTTCATGTGAGCCAAAATCTTTCTACCAAATTTTTTGAGGATCGGTCCATAATTGACCCTACCCCCATATAAGGTCCCCTTCAGAAAATGACTTTAACACTCATTACTGGTCCAAAAATGCGAGTATAGCGATGAAATTCGGTATAAGTAAGTTTCTTACGAACCAAAATCGCTCTACGATTTTTTTTAGATCGTCCCATAAATGACCCTATCCTCCATCTGAAAATGACTTTAACGCTCATTACTGGCTAAAAATTACGAATATAGCAATAACATTTTACACAATTAAGTTCCTCGCGAGCCAAAATCTTTTTAATAACTTTTATGTGGATAGGTCCATAATTGGCCCTACTCCCCCTATTGGGTCCACTTCAGGAAATAGCTTCAACGCTCATTACTGTCTTAAAAATATGAGTAAAGCGATGAAGTGCTACACACTTAAGTTTCTTACGAGCCAAAACCTCTGTACCATTTTTTTTTTTTTTTTGGATCGGCCAATAAATGACCCTTCCCGCATATAAGGACCCCCTCTGCAAATAACTATAATGCTCATTACTGGCTTAAAAATATGACTGTAGTGACGAAAATTGATGCACATAAGTTTAATGCGTGCCAAAATCTCTCCACCAAATTTAGGGAGGATCGGTCCATAATTTACACTACCGCCCTTCAGAAAATACTTAAACGATCATTACTGGCTTAAAAATATGAGTTATGAAATTCGCTCCGAATTTCATGCGGAATGTGTCGGTAATTCACTCTACCCCCCATACAAGCCCCCTTTATAAAATTACATTAACGTTAATTACTGGCATAAAAATTCGAGTAGGGCGATGATATTTAATGTAAACAAGTTTTATATGAATCAAAATCGGTCTACAAAAAAAGTTATGAGGATAGGTCAACAATTGACCATACCCCATATGAGTTCCTCTTTAGAAAATTTTATGAAGAAAATTCAGATAATTGGAAGTACAGCGATTAAAATCGACATAAAAAAAGTTTATACTTAGGAACATAATTCTTCATTCCGAATTTAATGAGGACTCATTTATAACTGACCCTAGCCCCTATAAAAGGTTCCCTTCAGGAAAGAGTTGTGGTTATTGAAATACGAGTTTTCCTTATTTAAAATAAGAGTATAGCGCTGAAATTTTGCATAAACAAGTTCTATACAAACGAAATCTATGTACAAAATTTTATGAGTATCGGTTCATAATTAACGCATATAAAGGTCCTCTTCAGAAAATTACTCATACGCTCACGGTTTAAAAATTTAAATAAAATATTTGGTTTTTAAAAATTAATATTTTGTTAGTTCAAAAGAGCTCGGTCCATAATTGACTTAAGCCATATTCCGAAATATCACCCTGATGTTTATAGGGGAGCATTCCTTTTATGGCATACAGTTTGATGGTGGGTATATGAGATTCGGCACAGCCGAATATAACACTCTTACTTGTTGACAGCTGAGATAGTTTTTTTCCGGGAGAGTTGGCCTTCTACGGTAATATTCTATCTTTTGAAACTTTTTTTCTTGAATAGTTAACAACAAAATATACTAATATACAGTGCTGTGCAATATATAGTCTTATTTTTTTTGTTTAAAATATTTCGTAAAAGTTATTTGGAAGTTTTAATTATTTACTCAAAAACTAATAATAACAATAATACTATTTACATCATAATAGTAATATAATATTACATAGTAATACTATTTACATCAACGCAAGAACAAAATGTATTTTAAATGTACATCGCTGTATTAGAATTACCATGAAAAAAGATTTACCAACAAAATAAACAGCTCATCTGCATACAGACAAAAACATAAAGTGAAAATTAAAAAATATAAATTTACAAAAATATAAAAAAATAAGACGTGGTCAAAAATAAATGTTCTTGGAATATCTCATAAATAAATAAATATACAACTAAGTGAAAACCGCTAATATTTACAATAGGTTATGTTTTTTCTAAAACTTTATTGAACGTAAAAATCTATAAAAATCATTTATTTGTTCAAAATAATAGACTTTTTAAAAATGTTTAAAATAATATTTTTTATTTCATGAAAGACTAAAACAAAATAATTTTTTTAATTCATATATATCGTCAATGAAATCCAAAAAGCCCTAAGTCACATTGAACAAATTTTTCAGGAGAAGCAAAAAACCGTCTAAAATGATAAATAAACCAAAAATGTTCAACATTTTCTCAAGTTAAGCTTATTTCTTATTGACAAATTATTATTTGAAGAAAAATTTGCGGTTTTTGTTTTACTTACGGAGATATGAAACTTACGCCCTTGAGAATTTGTTTTTTCTGAAACACAAAAGGGCCTAAGTTACATTAAAAAATAGTAAGTTTTAACATTTTCAACTAAATTCATATCGGGTTTTGTTGGTCAAATAGGCCGAAACATGGAAGGCATAAGGCTTCTTTGTTTTCATAAAGATTTTAGGAAATTGGAATTTTTCTTTGAAAAAATTCTAAAACTGATAAAATTATCTCCAAATTATAAGTATCTTAAAGTGCCATTTTTGTTTCATTTGATGCCAACTTATAACATTTCACAGTTTCAAAGTTAAAAATTCAAAAGAATTTTAAAATTTTCATGAATATTAAGGTAATTTTAGAACATTACCTTTGAGAATTTCTTTGATAGGGACGTTGATTTTAATTGTAGAAGTGTAAAATTTAACAGGAACATGTATTTTGATACGGTGCATCACAATCAATCGACTTTTTGATTGATTGTGATGCACCCGGTTTTCTTCGACCGGTTTTTTGCTACGGAGTTTTATTTCGAATGTTGAAAAAATGCATTTTTAATATGAGGTCTTTATTTCTTTAAAGTAAATTTCAAATAAATTGTTTAATAGACAGATGAAAAATAAATGTGAATTTAATTGAACGACTATAAAAGGATGGGGCAATAAACTGGCTAATGAACGTATACTGGAAATTCTTGGTGGTAAAAATGCTGAGCTGGCCGTGGTAAAATGGGACGTCTTTTACAGGAAAGAAGAACCTGAGGGAACTTTATTTGTAATAAACATCGACCAGAAATATATGCATAGTCTTGCCATGAATAAAGGTAGGGCTTACTTCGCCTCTAAAGCTGTCATATTGGAAGGGTTGTTACAACAAGCCTCGAAAAGGAAACTAAAAAACCTATGACCACAGCATCAGTAGCAACTACTGATAACGTTAAGGAGTCAAATCCTAAAAGCGAGGAAGGTATCACTAACTCGCCAAAAGAAGGTGCAGCTGCCCTTTCCAAAATTGGGGAGGCGCCGATTGAAAGGTCTGTCAAAACCGGCCCCGATAAGGACACTAAAACACCTAAGACGGTACCTGTTCAGCTCCAACAAAATTCCCAAGATTTTATATAAAAATAAAACAAAGAATATTTTAAATTTATTAGAGATGAAGATCTCTTTTTATTTAAACCAAAATATTACCTCGTAGAAGTAAATGGTTTTAAATGTAATATGCACGTAGTGCTTGTGTCGTAGACAAATCAAAAGTGATTTATAATGTCAAACGAAACAAGCATAAATTTTGTGGGTAACAGTATTTAAGCACCGTTAGCGGTTACTCATTAAAATCTTCAAATAAAGTTGCAAAAAAAGAGAAGCTTTATAGGATTCTAACGTTGTTATAAATAGTATTTCAAAAAGGTAGTTAAATCAATTTTAACGTAAACATTGCCGGCCACCTTGCAACACCTTAGGAATTGCAAACGATTTTAAAACGATGTAGATTTTTAAGAAGTCTCTCGACTTTCCCCACAGAACCTAAGTCCCGCAGGATTTTTAAGAAGTCTCTCGACTTTCCCCACAGAACCGAAGTCCCGCAGGTGGATTTTTGGAAAGTCTCTCGACTTTTCCCACAGCACCGAAGTCCTGCAGGTGGATTATTATTTAATATAAGTAATATAATATATATAAAGATAATAAATAAGAAGGTAAAAACATAAATAAGGTAGTAGGAACATAAATATATTTCTGTGAGCGTTTTAAAGTGATAATAAATTAAAGGTTAAAAAGCGTTAGACCACGTAGAATACGTTAAATTGTCGATATATGTTTCGAAGTCCCTAGGATTAGCTGGACCTGTCAGTATCCAACCAAATATAGTTTTCTGTGCCAATAATGACCCACGGTTCTTCGTATCAAATGGCAAAGGCGTTCTATATTGCTAAGCCGTGAGCTATTAATAAAAATTGCGGTAAATAAATCCCTAAAAGCGGGCCAAGAAACATAGTCACCTCCGAAAGGATCGATATCACAAGGAGGTAGAGTCAGACTATGCTCTGAATTACCGCAGTTCGGATTTACCGTTGGAGATTCACTACTTTTCGAAGCCGATTTGAATTTATCTAATTTTTCATATATGGATCCTCCACATTGGACATAAGCTGAGTAGGTGGCTTGATATTTAGCACTCACTACTTCAAATTCACTAGTTTCTAAAGTGTTAAGACATACTTTGTAAGTCGTCTTAACATTTTTCCAAAGTTTTTTAACTCCTCACTCTGAATCTTTAAGGTATAAACCGTATGAATTTCTTCGCCAAAATTACTAAAATTATCCCTGAATGCAATAAGAACATTCGATGCTTTAATAAATGCATTTAAAAGTTGATTAAAATAAATAAATTAGTAGCCCGATATCAAATTACTACTTGACTACAAAATTTATAAAAACAACGTGATAATAGTCAAATTGGCCGAACGTAGGGCGATTAATATAAAGGTAGAAGAAGAATCAACCGTTTATGTATTTTATTGTTTTATTTTACAGATCTAAATCTGTAAACAAATAACGCACAAAAGAAAACGTAAAAACCACTGATTTTTGTAATAAAATTTACTTTAGTTTATTGTCCGTAGGATCAAAAAGAAATTTAATAATTACAAACATAAATTAAAGTTCGAATTAATAAAATAAAAAAAAAATAAAACAAAAATTCACAAAGAAATGTGTGTGTATGTTCGCTAAACAAAACAACGAATTTTATCACTTGCTCACAATTGAAATATATTTACGTACCTTATTTCGTAGAAATAAATAAATTATAAATATATATCCGGTGGACTGTATTGTAGGAATGGAGTTGAAGGTGCCAAAAAAGATCCGGTACTGATATCAAGATCCAAAAAATCCGATAAATAATCTAAGAAATCCGGTTCGCTAGGACCAAATGTTCAGCTCTAACAAAATTCCCAAGATTTTATATAAAAATAAAACAAAGAATATTTCAAATTTATTAGAGAAGATCTCTTTTTATTTAAACCAAAATATTACCTCGTAGAAGTAAATGGTTTTTAAATGTAATATGCACGTAGTGCTTGTGTCGTAGACAAATCAAATGTGATTTATAATGTCAAACGAAACAAGCATAAATTTGGAGGTAAACAATATTTAAGCACCGTTAGCGGTTACTCGTTAGAATCTTCAAACAAAGTTGCAAAAAAGGGAAGCTTTATAGGGTTCTAACGTTGTTATAAATAGTATTTCAAAAAGGTAGTTAAATCAATTTTAACTTAAACAGTACCAAAAGCATCATTAGCAAGTACTGGTAATTTTGAGGAGTCAAATCCTAAAAGCGAGGAGGAAATCACTCACCCGCCAGAAAACAGAACAGCAGTACTGTCCAAAATTGGGACAGTGACGATTAAAAAGACTGTTCTTCCTACGCCTGATAAGGACACCGCAGTGCCATCAATAGTACCCACTGCATCAATAGCCACTTCAGGTTACCCGGGGAGTCAAATCCAACGAGCGGGGAGGTGATCATTAACTCGCTGGAAGGCAGATTAAAGGGATGACAATGATCGAGGTTATCCAAAGAAACCTCCATCGGAGCGAGACGGCTACCAACATTCTGATGGCTAAAATTAACACAGGTAAGATAAATATAGCTTTAATCCAGGAACCTTGGACGATTCGCAACAAGGTGGATTAATAAATCACGTAAATTTCCAACTTTTCTACGCTGATACAGGGTCTCGACCGAGGACATGTGTCTTATTTCACAAGAACTTATGTTTTCTCCTCTCAACAGGATTATCCACATCTGATGCAAGGGTGCTGTAGCAAGGTCGTGGAACATATACCTTGCATCTGTTTACCTGCCTTTCGATTCTCCGACACTACCACCAACGTCGGAGCTGATGAAACTGGTTGAAGAGGCACAAAGGAAAAATAAGAAAATTGTAATAGGTTGTGATGCCAACTCCCACCATGTAGCTTGGGGTAGTACAAACACTAATCGCAGAGGACAAGCCCTCATGGATTTCCATAATACTAAAGACTTGATCACATCGAACTTAGGTAATAAAGCTACCTTCGTCAATAGAATCAGAGAAGAAGTAGAGAAGAGCTTATAAACGAAATTCAGGATTGGAGAGTTTCGGACGAGCACTCCTTTTCTGACCATCGTTACATAGGATTCAAAATACTACGGCCACCACCAAAGCCGATAATGTTTCGGAATAAGTCTAAAACTAATTGGACAATGTTCGGTTCCTTACTAAAGAACCGTTTATGTCAGGACACTTTTCAATGTCGAAATAAAGAGGACAAAGAGGCCAAAGCAGGAATGCTCACAAGTGCCCTGGTTGAATCGTTTGAGGACAGCTGCCCTCCGCGAGAGCGGAGGCACCGCGTAAAAAGACCGCAATATACTTGGATGAGTATCGTAGTAAACTTGGTGAATATAAGAAAATAGTTCGTAAAGCCAAACGAGACCCCTGGAAACTTTTCTGTGAAATTCATAATGGACTCTCATTTCCCACCCGGTATATCGAATAACATAGCTGAACCGATATTGGAGGAAGGGGAGGATAACACGGAAATTGTAATTACATCTGATATGGTTAAAGGGGCAATCAAGAGCTTCACTCCCTATAAAGCTGAAGGGCCGGATGGCATTTTCCCGGCACTATTACAGATGTAGGCGGGACTGGTTTCAGTATATCTGTCTCAGATATATACCCCCATTAAATGGCAGGATGCAAGGTTAATATTTATACCTAAAAATAGCTTTGCAACACCTAAGTCTTATCGACTTATAAGTCTTACGTCTTTCCTACTTAAAGCCTTGGAACGGATAATCGATAGTATGGTTAAAAGCAGTATACCCGACAAAGACCTAAAATTTAAGCAGCATGCTTATGTAAAGGGATGATCGGTGGAAACAGCTTTAAACGAAGTTGTTCACTACATAGGTGAATCCTTTGATAGCAAACTGTATACACTGGCGGTATGCATTGACATCGAAGGCGCTTTCAATAACGTGCACACTGATATTCTTATCCAATCCCTAGACCAGTTTTATGTTGATCGGGTGCTCCGCAACTGGATCAACTACATGCTAAGGAACAGATGAATAAGCTGCGAGATGTACGATATTACTATTATGAAAAATGTATTTCGCGGTATACCACAGGCTGGCATTTTGTCACCTTTACTCTGGGTTACCACGATTAATAGCTTCCTAAGGACCCTAACTGAGAAAGGACTTAGTCGTAATGCTTTTAAAGGGAAAGGATCCAAATTACTTGTGTAGAAGAGCTGAGGAGGCTCCGAACACGGCCTTGAGCTGGGCTCAACCGAGAGGCCTCAATGTTAACCCGACGAAGACAGAAATCTGTCTTTTCTCAAGAAAGACATGATGCTTGGGTATAAGTGGTGCCATGTGTACTACTTTAACCAAGGCTCCGGAAACGTTGCTAGATATTCCACCTTATGAAACATATTTATGATATGAGGCGGCGCTTACAGCCGAATGTCTCTTTACTTTAGGCGAACTGGCCAAAAGCGGTTATAGGACACGTCATCAATAGCGGAAAACTAGAGCAAATACCAGTAGGAATCTGTTGTTATACAATGTGTGTGAAGATAAATATTCCTAGTTAAATATGTTTCGACGTAACGACTTAGAAAAAACATATTTAACTAAAAAGTTAAATATGTTAAGACGTAACGATATTTAGACCTGAAAAATTAGATTTTTTGACAAATCGACATACAGTGGTTAAAAGCCAAAGTCGTACACTATGTTTTTTCTATATTATTCTTCATTGCAGCATACTTTTAACAGATTCATATAAAGTTAATAGTGACACAAGTCTTTATTGGATATGAATAACATATTGACAATATTCTAATGTAATGGCAAATAATTAACGGTTGTTTAAAAAATATCGGTAAAAGCCAAACTCGTACAACTTAAAATATATACTAAAAAATACGCTTTTTATGAAGACATTAGGATTTGATAACTATCTTTAACCTATTATACATGCTTTACACCGAGATCCTGCAAAAATTCGGTTCAAGTTTTTTACATTCCTCCGCAAGAACTCGTTTTTACACTGATTTTAAATAACAGTAGGAATTTTTTACTTTAACATCTAGATAACTCCAGCGATTGTCAAGGCTTTGACCATGTGTCTCCATAACTTGCGGACACTTTTTTTCTTCATCTGTTATTTTTATATGTGTTGATAGGTGCTTCCCATTAGGTTTTCGCAACATGTAGGCTTGTTATCAGAACCAACCATCAGTGAACATCTAAATAGTTAACATCAGTAAGAAAAATCTCTGGTTTTGTAGCAATTTACAAATATTAAGCGTTATTATTTATTTTTCACTTATTAGAGTCATCATTCAGAATATGAAGAATATTTTTATTAGTTTAACCGCAAGCAGTTTTCCCGAAGTGCTTTCTGCTACAGTTTCATGGATAGCAAAATAATGGGCAAAATCGGTCAACGATTTCACATAGCCCCCATACAAATGTACCCCCGGAATATTGTGTAAAAAGCTTCAAACATTTACAAATTCGTTGTTTATGAAGCAAATGGCACAAAATTTCGCATAAGTCAGTTTTTTGACCTCCGAAATAAAATTCTGAATTATGTCGGACATTGGACCACAATTGGCCCTACCCCCCATATAAGGTCCCCTTTTGAAAATTACTATAATTCTGATTACTGGATTTAACATACGAATATAGCTATGAAATTTGACACACATAGGTTTCATGCAAGCCAATATCTCTCCACCAAACTATATGTGGATCGGTCCATAATTGACCCTACCCCCCATATAAGGTCCCCTTCAGAAAATGAATTTAACGCTCATTATTGGCGTAAAAATACGAGTATAGCGATGAAATTTGACATAAGTAAGTTTCATACGAGTGTAAATCTCTCCACCAAATTTTATGTGGATCGGTTCATAATTGACCCTACCCCCATATAAAGTCTCCTCCATAAAATTACTTTAACGCTCATTACTGGCTTAAAAATAAGAATATAGCGCTGAAATTTCACAGAAGTAAGTTTTATATAAGATAAAATCTCTTTAAAAAATTGTATGTGGATCGGTCCATAATTGACCCTACCCCCCATATAAGGTCCCCTTCAGAAAATGACCTTAACGCTCATTATTGGCGTAAAAATACGAGTATAACGATGAAATTTGACATAAGTAAGTTTCATACGAGTGAAAATCTCTCCACCAAACTATATGTGGATCGGTCCATAATTGACCCTACCCCCCATATAGCGATGAAATTTCACAGAAGTAAGTTTTATATGAGCTAAAATCTCTTTACCAAATTTTATTTCATATAAGGTCCCCTTCAGAAAATGACTTTAACGTTCTTTTAACGTAAAAATACGAGTATAGCGATGAAATTTGACATAAGTAATTTTCATACGACTGAAAATCTCTCCACCAAATTACATGTGCATTAAAAATAATTGACCCTACCCCCCATATAAGGTCCCCTCCATAAAATTACTTTAACGATCATTACTGGCTTAAAAATACGAATATAGCGATGAAATTTCACAGAAGTAAGTTTTATATGATCCAAAATCTCTCTACAAATTTTATGTGGATCGGTCCATAATTAGCCCTACCCCCCCTATAAGGTCCCCTTTGGAAAATTACTATAATGCTGATTACTGGCTTAAACATACGAACATAGCAATGACGTTTCATGCAAGCCAATATCTCTCCACCAAACTATATGTGGATCGGTCCATAATTGATCCTACCCCCTATATAAGGTCCCTAGTAGAAAATTACTTTAACGCTCATTACTGGCTTAAAAATACGAGTATAGCAATGAAATTTCACAGAAGTAAGTTTTATATGAGCCAAAATCTATCTACCAAATTTTATGTGGATCGGTCCATAATTGCCCCTAACCGCCCATATAACGTCCCCATCAGAAAATGACTTTATCGCTTATTATTGGCGTAAAAATACGAGTATAGCGAAGAAATTTCACATAAGTATCTTAGGAGCCAAAACCTTTCCAGCTAATTTCATGTGGATCGGTCCATAATTGACCCTACTCCCTATATAAGGTCCCCTCCAAAAATGACTTTAACGCTCATTACTGGCTTAAAAAGAAGAGTATAGCGATGAAATTTCACAGAAGTATACGAGCCAAAATCTTTCTAAAAAATTTTATGTTGATCGTCCATAATTAACCCTACCCGCCCATATAAGGTCCCTTCTGAAAATGTCTTTAACGCTCATTGGCGTAAAAATACGAGTATAGCGAAGAAATTTGACATAAATAAGTATCTTAGGAGCCAAAACCTTTCCATCAAATTGTATGTGGACCGGCCTTAAATAGGGTCCCGCAGAAGATTAGAAAATTACAGAAAATTACTTTAACGCTCATTACTGGCCTAAAAAACGAGTAAAGCAATGAAATTCGATATAGTTTTATGGACCTCTTTCAAATATTGCAATGATGTTCTCATTAATATCGATACATAATAATAAAATATACAAAATATAAAAGTTTATTTATATGGCAGTGATTTGATGGTGGGTATATAAGATTCGGCATAGCCGAATATAACACTCTTACTTGTTAATATTGAATATAACAAAAGACATTATACTCTAACATGTTCTATTTAAAAAAAATTGTAAAGCTGCTTAAACCAGGAAATTATTGAAGATTAAATTGAAGTAATGCATGTGTACGAGTTTGGCTTTTAACAACTATTTAACTGCAAAGTTAAAAATGTTTTCTGAATAACGTAGCTCAAATTCATAAAGATCATATTTTACCAAATTTTATAAAAAACTAAACTTAGATATTTTGTAAACCTTTTAAAAACTTATATATATATGACTAAAATGTTTATGCCATTTAAAAGTTTTATTTTTGCTAAGGCTTAACTTTATTGATCTTTTGAGGCATTTTGCCCGAAATTAGGCTTTGTTCCAAGTGGACGTACAGGGGAGAGGCACGTATAACCACCATATGGAAAAAGTGTGTAAGGCTAAAGGTTATCATATCCTATTAATGGAACTCCCGAATTGAATTTGTGGGATTTTTAATGAATTTTAAAAACCTTGGAGAAATTTCTTGATTTGGATTTGGACAAAGTGGGCATAAAAGAAAAAATGGAAAAGGGTCATAGTTATCACTTCTCGTATAAAGAATTCCCGAATTGAATTTGTTAGAATTTTAGCAAATTTTTGAAAAATAGTTCTTGGAGAAATTTCTTGATTTCTCTAAGTGATTTGGTCAAAGTGGGCATATAAGGGAGCGGCATGTACAGCCACCATATAGAATTACCGAATGCAATTTGTAGAATTTTTAACGAATTTTTTAAAACTAAACTTTGAGAATTTTCTTCATTTCTCTAAGGGATTTAGTCAAAGTGGGCATATAAGGGAGAGGCATGTATAGTCACCATATGTAAACAATGTACAAGGGTCTAAGTTATCACATCGCGTATTTAGAATTCCCGAATTGAATTTGTGGGATTTTTAACGAATTTCCAACTTTTCTACGCTGATACAGGGTCTCGACCGAGAACATGTATCTTATGACACAAGAACTTATGTTTTCTCCTCTCAACAGGATTATCCACATCGGATGCAACGGTGCTGAAGCAAGGCCGTGGCAACATATACCTTGCATCTGTTTACCTGCCTTTCGATTCTCCGACACTACCACCAACGTCGGAGCTAATGAAACTGGTCGAAGAGGCACAAAGGAAAAATAAGAAAATTGTAATAGGTTGTGATGCCAACTCCCACCATGTAACCAAAGGCAATAAAGTTTCGGAATAAGTCTAAAACTATTTGGACAATGTTCGGTTCCTTACTAAAGAACCGTTTATGTCAGGACACTTTTCAATGTCGAAATAAAGAAGATATAGACGCCAAAGTAGAATCTTTCGAGGACAGCTGACCTCTGCGAAAGCGGAGATCTGCCCAGGAGAAATCCTGGGTAATCGGGGAGATCCGGAACCTTGGTTAGGTTAGGTAGGCAGGTCGTCCTCGCGATGTCATCACTGAGACACACTTGGTCCAGTATTTGATCCCTTTGTGATACTTGAAACGAGAGAAAACGGTCAGCGCATTAGTACACTTCGACCTAATCACTCTGGTTTCCTAGACCAAACCAGTTTGTCGCACGAATATAGGTATCTATCATTCGGATATTGACCTCCGATAGATCCGATATGTCATGCAGAAAATAGCTACCTAGCAGACCCATTCTGTGATCATCTAGAGCGGCACAAAGACAGAGGAAGTGAGTTATACTCTCTTCTTCCTCTTCATCCTGGCAGCTCCTGCAGAAGTTTTTACTGGGTAAGTTCAGTCTTCTTGCATGGAGTCCGAAAGGCCAGTGGCCAGTTACCACTGCCGTTAAGTTTCGTAGATTAACTCTCGGAATATAGAAAAGGGCTTGGGATCTCTGTGGGCTGTAAGATTACCACATGATCCTTGCCTGTCTACAGGTGGCCTCATTCGTCCATCTGCATTGCGCAAGCTCATATAGGCTTTCACGTATCGAGCGTTTGCAGGTTGAAAGCGGTATACCGACAAAAGGGTCAGTATGCTCTCTTGCAAGCGAGGAACCTAACTTGGCAAGAGAGCCCGCGATGGTATTGCCAGGAATTTGTTGATGTCTGGAATTCAATACAGTCCTATTGTGGAATGTTTCGCCATCTCGTTAAGGGATGCCCGGAATTCTAGGACTAAGTTTGATGTCGTGTAGACACCACTTAGAACCTTAAGGGCTGCCTGGCTGTCGGTATAAATTCGAATATTAGCACCGTATATTCGATAAAACCTGAACCAATTTGCAGCCCGTTTTATGGTTGATAATTCAGCCTGAAGAACACTACATTGGTCAGGAAGCTTGAAGGAGACTTCCGTTCCCGAATGTGCTATGTAAAAGCCACCGCCTACACCATGGTTTGATTTTGAGCCATCGGTGAACACCTTATACGATCCGTCATGGAGGATTGTTTCCATCACATTTGGATCGTGTTGGATATTCACTGAAAAGCTTCTATCAAAAGACGGTTTGGCGATGCAATAGTCGATATTGTCATGGATCTCTCCTATACAATTGAGAATGGTAGAGTGACCTGACTGAATCATATGCCATATACTAATTGTATTGAGTCTAATGGCCGCGTTGAGGGCAACCTCTTGAGCCATTAGATCAATAGGTAGCCATCCCATCATGACAAAAAGAGCCTTTGATGGGGTGATGCGAACTTTTACGGTGTGAGTCCTTTTGTACAGACTTCCACCACACAAGTGCACCATACAGTAGTGTGGGCTTGACTACCATGTCAAAGAGCCATTTGGTATTCTTAGGGTTTATGCCCCATGATTTACCAATTGCTCTTTTACTCGAGTATAAGGCCGCAGCCGCTTTTGACACCCTAGATTGAGTGTTCAAATGCCATGATAGTATTGAATCCAGGATAACTCCCAGACATTTAGCACTATCTGATAACTTCAATTCTACCCCATTCAATCGTGGGAGACTGAAGGTGGGTGTCTTGTACATCTTAATAAAGAGAACAAGTTCCGTTTTCGTGAATTTACACCAAGACCACTGACGACGTTCCACGTGCTGAGTGACTTGAGTGCAGTCTCCATTCTTTGCGATATAGTATCCAGATATTTGCCAGATACTACTACAGACACATCGTCTGCATACGCTATTACCTTAAATCCCATAGATCTAAGATCCATGAGAAGTGGGTTCAACGCTAGGTTCCACAGAAGTGGGTATAGAACTCCACTTTGTGGGGTACCGCGATTTACCACTTTTGTGACATTTGCTGCTCCCATTTCGGAGATAATGATCCGTGGGGTCAATAATCTCTTGATGAAAGCTGTTATTGGTTGGTTTATACCCAGACCAGTTAGGGCCGTTGTTATCGGCTCAGGGTGAACATTGTTGAAAGCCCCCTCGATGTCCAAAAAGGCAACGAGTGTATATTCCCCTTGCGCTATTGTCTTTTCAATATGACATACTAGCGAGTGTAATGCAGTCTCAACAGATTTTCCCTTCATGTAGGGATGTTTAGGCGCTGATAAATGGTCATGCCCAGGCATGAGATTGAGAGCATTGTGTTGCAAATCCACAGGTATAATACCGTCAGGACCCGGTGATTTGTAGGGGTCGAAACTGTTTATCGCCCAGTTTATCTTATCTTCATTTATGGATATTCCTGTATCAGCTGGGAGATTTGTAAACTGCATGTCAATCCCGTTTGCCGGAGATTGACAGCCTGGAAAGTGAGTGGCCATTAAAACTTCTAAGGTTTCTTGGTTACTGGTCGTCCAACAACCACATGGTTTCTGAATGAAACTTGGGACAGGAGGAGTAGATGATAAGATTTTGCGCAGACGGCTGGTCTCAGAAGAACCCTCCACGCCGCTACAGAAGGTTCTCCAAGATTTGCGCTTTGCATTTCTTACCAGGTTTTTAAAACGGTTTACCGAGGTCTTGTAAGAAATCCAGTTTCCTGTTTTCTTTGCCTCGTTAAACAGTCTGCGCGTTTCTTTCCGAGATTTAGCAATGTCAGCACACCACCATGGGGGGCCTGCATCTGCTTTTATGCATGTTCTGTTTGCAAGACAGTGAAGTGTTTGAAAGCTTGATTTATGGTTTCAACCGCGTTTTCTATATCCGATCGGTTTTCGATGATCGGTACATCCTGGTGTGAACGTGAGATTAGCCCTATTTGCATTTCCCAATCTGTTCGTCTCCTGCTTGTAAAAGGCTTTGGGGCCACTTTGTTGGTCAGAGAAAGAGCAGTCACTTGAGACTCTCCATCCCCTTATCCTATCATGATGCATGGAACTAACCAGCGTAATATCAAGAACTTCCCTTCTGTTCGAAACAATAAGGGTCGGTTCGGATCCTGAGTTTAGAATATCAAGATTATTGCTTAGAATGCACAGTGGGGCAGAATGGAAATTTTTTGGAAATAAATCTGGCATTTCTAAACGGCTGATCCGATCGGAATAAAATTTGGCGTGAGCGTAGCCAAGGAGCATTCGAGTTTAAGTTTTGAAGATGAACCCTGCAGATGCCCCAGGGACGGCGCTGTGGCGGCTCAAAGTAGGGTACCTACGACATGTAAAATTTTTAAACTCGTGCCATTTTTTTGTTTTTCACCCAAATACAGATCTTGAAAAAACATGCTTGGACATACTACTTATCTCTTATAATATCCGAGTTATAGGCATTTAAAAATTTAGTGATACAAAATTTACCATACCTTGGTCCGCCTTTTTTTGAATACCGGGCGTAATTTTGGACCAAATGGACTCAATTTTTTCTTGTTAGTTAGACAACAAAATTTCCAATAATATACAAAAAATTTCAGATCAATATCGTTTACAGATCCAAAAATATACGTTTTTTAATTTAAAAATTCAAAAAATTTTAGATTTTTGGCGTTTTTTTGCCAAAAATGTGTCTTAACTCTTTTATTAATAAAATAAAATTTTTATTAAGAACATATAATAATTTTATAGTTTTCTAAAAGGTATCTTTACGCAGAAGGCTTTGGCGTAAAAAACTTGTCCTATTTTTTGAAAATGTTGCCACTGCGTCCTTCCGAATATGACCTATTTTTTATCAAAACTTCAACTTTGGGCGACATGTTCTAAAATCCCAAAGCTGGGTTTAGAAAACTGAAAGCAGTTTTGGAAACCTCAATATGTTTTCTATTTACTCCAAAAGTATTTTCCCAGCCCTGAAAGAAATGTGGACCCTATGGGCAAAAAAGTAAAAAATCCCATTTTTGGGATTTTCATTCCTATTTTTGGGAATTGCGGGATGCCCTTTGACCTTTTCAATTTTTTTTTAGCATATTCTTATTTGAAATGTCAAATTTAACCAGCGTTGAAAATTTCATTGAGTTTTGTTCATAAATAAAGATTTTGTCATATATTACATATTTGTTTAATTTCTAAAACTATGATTTATATCAAAATTTTAATAGGATCGCAGATAGCTACAACAATTTAGTCCATATTTATCCCTTAATATCATTTTTTAGTTAGATATGGAAATTCTCGACCCTTTACAAAAAATTTCAAGCCAATACTCAATTACATTCAAAAATATGTTCATTTAAACCTGTGTCCTTTAATTTCATCTTTTTCATATTTTAGTATTAAGTATGACAGCACATATTTAAATCTTATATTTACCTATTTTTCTATTTGTTATAATTGAAAGGTCCTATTATGCTTAAATTTTCAAAAATGTATAACTATTTTTTACCTAAATTTTTTCGACAGATCATTTCGTTCTGTTTCGTTTATGATCATGTAGGTAAAAATATACAGGTAATGATAATTTCGATTCATTCACTAATAAGAAATATCAATGACTGAATTACAGGTTATAGTAATATAGTCCTAAATGTTAATAGGTAGACAATTCGTAATTTTTTACTTTGGAATACCTGTATCGGAAATGACAAGAATTGGTATATAAGTAAACTTCTCAGATTTTAAGTACCATATTTAATAAATCTACAATGAAGATTACATTAAAGTACGAAGAGTTGTGTTCCGTTTTATGGAGTATATCTTCAAAAGGTCCAGAAAGAATTGAAGACATTTCAAATTATATAAAAACTACATATAGTAGAAAAGTAGACAAAACAGGCATATCAAAAATTGAAAACTTTTTAAAACTTTTTGATGTAAAAAGTAAGTCTGTGGATGGAAATCAAAAGAAATTTCGATTAAAATTTTGTAGTTGGATGGAAACTACTACGGAAATCTCAACTAACAACACATCAATAGGAGCGCCTTGCAAGTCATACGAAGACTTATGTTCAAGGTAAAAAAAAAGAGGGTCACACAAAAACTTTTTTCAATCTCAAATGAGGAAATTGCTGATACATTTAACGAAATGCTGAAAAAGGAAAACCAACATATGGATGTCGTACATATTGCAACTATTCTTCCTAATGCATCACCAAAACGACTTAAGCGAATTGTGGAAAGTATACCAACTCCAACATCATAATCAAATTTTACTGAAGAGGAAGCAATAGCGCTTATGTTGGAACTGGGTCTCAGTCGAAATAAGTACCAAATATTAAGGAAAGCTCTGCATGAAAAAGGACACAATATATTACCATCATACAAGGCGATCCAGGAAAAAAAAAACAAACTATCCTACTAAATCAACAAAAAATAATGAAGAATTGAAAGAACTGAGAGCTGCGGAAAAAAGCAGAATCCAAGAAGAATTTAAAGTTCAGATGGGATTAAACATCGACAAACCACTTTCAATTTGCGGTAGTACAAATGACGGTAATACGTCGAGAAGGTTTTTTCGTGATTTTGAAATTACTTCAAAAATAACTGGAATCGACAAGGAGTTGCTTCGAAGAGTTAAAACTATTTTAATGGCACTGAATAGTAAACATAAAATTAATGAAAATCGATTTGGGGAATACACATCTGAAATTTCTAAATTACTTGTATCTCTGTATCCATAGAGGGAACTAACACCAACAGTACACAAAGTATTGTGTCATGGTCAAATAATAATTGAATCGAATATTCTTCCACTTGGAGAGTTAACAGAAGAAGCCCAGGAAGCGAGGAATCGAGATTTTAAGCATGTTCAACTATTCAGCTCAAGAAAATGCTCCAGGCAATCACAGAATGAAGATATTTTTAATAGTTTACTTCTATCTTCTGATCCTGTTCTTTCAACTATGCGAAAAAGATGGATTTGTTATGAAACTCTATCATCTCAAAACAAGGATGATTTAAAGGACTTATATTACCTTCTGGATATGTATACCGATATGACAGATTATTTTATAGAAAATAAGTAGTGTTAGGAATTAACTATATAAGTAGGTTGTAAGAATTAATTGTATTATGTTTAAGATAAACAGTTCAAATAAAAAAAGCTATTATACTAACTGATGATATTGTATTAAATTGTGTTTTATATTTCGGTGGGCGGGAAAGGTAATTTGTGTGGGGTGATTTAGGTGTTGTTGTGCGTGGCTCATAATAAAATTATAATTTTTTTTATTTTATATACAATATTATAATAAAATAATTAACTAAATAATTTTTAAAAATTGTCCAAATATTTTATTCAACACCAAATGTATGTTCTGTCATACTTAATACTAAAATACGAAAAATATGAAAATAAAGGATACAGGTTTAAATGAACATATTTTTGAATGTAATTGAGATATTGGCTTGAAATTTTTTGTAAAGGGTCGAGAATTTCCATATCTAACTAAAAAATGATATTAAGGGATAAATATGGACTAAATTGTTGTAGCTATCTGCGATCCTATTAAAATTTTGATATAAATCATAGTTTTAGAAATTAAACAAATATGTAATATATGACAAAATCTTTATTTATAAACAAAACTCAATGAAATTTTCAACGCTTGTTAAATTTGTCATTTCAAATAAGAATATGCAAAAAAAAAAAATTGAAAAGGTCAAAGGGCATCCCGCAATTCCCAAAAATAGGAATGAAAATCCCAAAAATGGGATTTTTTAATTTTTTGCCCATAGAGTCCACATTTCTTTCAGGGCTGGGAAAATACTTTTGGAGTAAATAGAAAACATATTGAGGTTTCCAAAACTGCTTTCAGTTTTCTGATCCCAGCTTTGGGATTTTAGAACATGTCGCCCAAAGTTGAAGTTTTGATAAAAAATAGGTCATATTCGGAAGGACGCAGTGGCAACATTTTCAAAAAATAGGACAAGTTTTTTACGCCAAAGCGTTCTGCGTAAAGATACCTTTTAGAAAACTATAAAATTGTTATATGTTCTTAATAAAAATTTTATTTTATTAATAAAAGAGTTAAGACACATTTTTGGCAAAAAAACGCCAAAAATCTAAAAATTTTTGAATTTTTAAATTAAAAAACGTATATTTTTGGATCTGTAAACGATATTGATCTGAAATTTTTTGTATATTATTGGAAATTTTGTTGTCTAACTAACAAGAAAAAATTGAGTCCATTTGGTCCAAAATTACGCCCGGTATTCAAAAAAAGGCGGACCAAGGTATGGTAAATTTTGTATCACAAAATTTTTAAATGCCTATAACTCGGATATTATAAGAGATAAGTAGTATGTCCAAGCATGTTTTTTCAAGATCTCGTCGAGCGCTTTCACAAAATATAAAATCTTTGTATTTGGGTGAAAAACAAAAAAATGGCACGAGTTTAAAAATTTTACATGTCGTAGGTACCCTACTTTGAGCCGCCACAGCGCCGTCCCTGGGGCATCTGCATGGTTCATCTTCAAAACTTAAACTCGAATACTCCTTGGCTACGCTCACGCCAAATTTTATCCCGATCGGATCAGCCGTTTAGAAATGCCAGATTTATTTCCAAAAAATTTCCATTCTGCCCCACTGTGGAATGGAGTTAAAGATTGGCTCACCTCTAGCGTTTATGTCCGAGCTATACCAGACAGTGTAATGGCATTAGCATCAGCCCCCATGATGATCGGCATACTCTTCGAATTTGCCATCTCTATGGATCTACAGACCAGGTTGTTTGGTGGCTGGTCGCTGTGGTGGTGAGCCAAGATAACCAATATAGCACCTATCTTGGTCTTCCATATGGCTGCTACGGTGTCTTCATCACTGAAATCAGAAAGAATGAAGGTGTTGAGACTGCTTTTGGCTACTATACAGGATCGAATCTTAAACTATTTAACCGGGCACGGCGTAAAAAGACCGCAGTATACTGGGATGAGTATCGTAGTAAACTTGGTGAATATAAGAAAATTGTTCGTAAAGCCAAACGAGACTCCTGGAAACTTTTCAGTGAACAGGTAGACAGCGTAAATGACGTATCGAAGATAAAAAATCCTATCCAAAACTCATGTCCAACTGGAAACTATGCTGCCACCAACAGTGACGAAATTCATTGGCATCATCGACATCGTCGTCATCATACGCCACACCTCCACCCTCCCTACCGCAATCACAACAACCGCAGCAAACACAACATCTTCAGCAGCAACAACAACCCTCGCCGCTGACTCCATCGATTGTGGTTCTGAGACCTGGGGTGATATCCATATTGCAGTTTAACTGCAATGGCCCCAGAGTAAATTACCCGAGATAACCAGATTTATGCAGCAAAACAACATCGTGGTCGCTGCGGTACAGTAGACAAAACTGAAGAGTCAGATCGGGGGAAACCGATCTAGAGCTCTATAATGTCTACATTCCGCCAGTAGCAAGCTGTCCATCAGGCTACCGTCCCGACATTAGGACCTTATTAGATGGCGATATGCGTCTAGTTCTTGGGGACTTTAACACGCATCACCAGCTCTAGTCTAGGGGAAGACCAGAGAGGCGCGTCACTGGCGGAACAAATTGACGAATCCACCTTCTGCACACTAAATGATAATGCCCCCACACGGATTATGGGTAACTGCGCCAGCTCTCCAGACATCACAATGGTCTGATAAACTACGCAACTTGGAGAGCAGTAGTTTCTCTATCCTCAGACCACTTACCCATAATCGACCCAACGACTTTATTGTCTCTGAACGCCGACTCTACATAAATCAAAAGAAAGCAGACTGGCTCGGCTTCAGAGAATTCACTGATCGCATCTTCAATGATCTTCCAGCTCCTAGCAAGGTACACGAGACTAGAAGACGAGCGCGATGACCACCGAAATATCAACCCCGACGACCCACGTATTGTCCAGCTGTATCATGATATCAGCAGGTTGGTAAATGAGGACAAGCGGAATAAATGGTTAGATCATTTGAAGAACTGCAACTTAAGCTCAGGTGTTAGTAAGTTGTGCTCTACAGATCGGTCTCTCTCCAACCCGACGAAGAAGGATGACAGGGTCGCGATTAAGTTAACTATTTCCGACCCTGAACGGTGCTCGCGTGCATTTTGCCGACTTTTTATTGAGCACCCAGAGAGAGATAAGGCGAAACGAAGTGTTGTTCTCAAACTTCACAACCTTCCAGTCTCGGACATTCCTCAACCCTTCCAACCCTGCCATCAACGCAGCCGAACCATCTAAGGCGATTGGCCCCGACGGCATATACATGCTGATGCTGAAACACCTTGGCGAACGGGGAGTCGAGTACTTGACAATGGTTTTTAACCTGTCAATGAGCAGCCTGATAATACCCAATGCCTGGGAAAAGGGTAGAGTCATCCCGATACTGAAACCAGGAAGAACACTACAGAGGGTCAATCCTACAGGACGATTTCCCTTCTGTCACTAGTCGCGAAGACTCTTGAGTCGCTCCTCCTCCCCCAGCTGACCTGCCATCTAACAGCAGCTCGCCACCAGCATGGATTCCGTAAGATTCACAGCACCACCTCAGCATTAACCGCCATAACTACTCAGATCTCACAAGGCTTAATGCTATACGCACAATTGGGACGAACGACGAATTTTTCGGAACGAATTTTCATCGTCAAATATAGAACACACTAAAGTATATAAAAATACGTACAATAAGTGCGTATGACGGCTTTAAATTTTTAAATGTACCATTCTTTAAAATCATTCTTTGAATTTAAAATCTAAATTCCTTGGCTTTATATTCCATAGAATTAATTCCTAAGAGAATTCATTCTTTATAGGAATGAATTCAATTGAATGATCATTGTTATTTGTTTAATTCCTTCTATTACAAATTGAATGAAAGAAAAAATGTTTAATTCAATTTTTAATATACAGAATGCTTTTGAATTATAAAGCAAAACTTTCATTTAAACTATTTCAAATTGAATGGTTGAAAAATGTTTAAATACAATTTGTAATAGATTGAATTAAAACAAAACTTTTATCATTCAGAGGGAATTTAAAAATCAATAGGAATTCTTGAAATTTATTTTAATTCAATTTGTAACAGATTGAATGCAAACAAAATTAATTCATTCAGAAGGAATTTAACATTCTATAGGAATTAATTCATTAGAGAATCAATTCAACTACATCGAACGCTTCAAGAATTAATTCTAGGAATTAAATCAGAGGGAATGAGTTTGAAGAATTGCAAATTCTTTGAAATATAACTCAATTTAAAAAAAGAATTAGTGAATGAATTCTTTAAGAGCTTTGCATGGAGTACGCACAATTGGGACGAACTACGAATTTCGTTTAACACGGCGAACTGCTTGAAAAAATTGGTTGCATAAATGGAACGCAATAAACTTTTACGCACCACAGTGGGGCAGAATGGAAATTTTTTGGAAATAAATCTGGCATTTCTAAACGGCTGATCCGATCGGGATAAAATTTGGCGTGGGCGTAGCCAAGGAGTATTCGAGTTTAAGTTTTGAAGATGAACCCTGCAGATGCCCCAGGGACGGCGCTGTGGCGGCTCAAAGTAGGGTACCTACGACATGTAAAATTTTTAAACTCGTGTCATTTTTTTGTTTTTCACCCAAATACAAAGATTTTTATATTTTCTGAAAGCGCTCGACAAGATCTTGAAAAAACATGCTTGGACATACTACTTATCTCTTATAATATCCGAGTTATAGGCATTTAAAAATTTAGTGATGCAAAATTTACCATACCTTGGTCCGCCTTTTTTGAATACCGGGCGTAATTTTGAACCAAATGGACTCAATATTTTCTTGTTAGTCAGACAACAAAATTTCCAATAATATACAAAAAATTTCAGATCAATATCATTTACAGATCCAAAAATATACGTTTTTTAATTTAAAAATTCAAAAAATTTTAGATTTTTGGCGTTTTTTTTGCCAAAAATGTGTCTTAACTCTTTTATTAATAAAATAAAATTTTCTTTAAGAACATATAACAATTTTATAGTTTTCTAAAAGGTATCTTTACACAGAACGCTTTGGCGTAAAAAACTTGTCCTATTTTTTGAAAATGTTGCCACTGCGTCCTTCCGAATATGACCTATTTTTTATCAAAACTTCAACTTTGGGCGACATGTTCTAAAATCCCAAAGCTGGGATCAGAAAACTCCAAAAGTATTTTCCCAGCCCTGAAGGAAATGTGGACCCTATGGGCAAAAAAGTAAAAAATCCCATTTTTGGGATTTTCATTCCTATTTTTAAGAATTGCGGGATGCCCTTTGACCTTTTCAATTTTTTTTTGCATTTTCTTATTTGAAATGACAAATTTAACAAGCGTTGAAAATTTCATTGAGTTTTGTTCATAAATAAAGATTTTGTCATATATTACATATTTGTTTAATTTCTAAAACTATGATTTATATCAAAATTTTAATAGGGTCGCAGATAGCTACAACAATTTAGTCCATATTTATCCCTTAATATCTTTTTTTAGTTAGATATGGAAATTCTCGATTCTTTACAAAAATTTTCAAGCCAATATCTCAATTACATTCAAAAATATGTTCATTTAAACCTGTATCCTTTATTTTCATATTTTTCATATTTTAGTATTAAGTATGACAGAACATACATTTGGTGTTAAATAAAATATTTGGACAATTTTTAAAAATTATTTAGTTAATTATTTTATTAAAGACTATAACATTGTATATACAATAAAAAAATTATAATTTTATTATGAGCCACGCACAACAACACCTAAATCACCCCACACAAACCACCTTTCCCGCCCACCGAAATATAAAACACAATTTAATACAATATCATCAGTTAGTATAGTAGCTTTTTTTATTTGAACTGTTTATCTTAAACATAATACAATTAATTCTTACAACCTACTTATATAGTTAATTCCTAACACTACTTATTTTCTATAAAATAATCTGTCATATCGGTATACATATCCAGAAGGTAATATAAGTCCTTTAAATCTTCCTTGTTTTGAGATGCTAGAGTTTCATAACAAATCCATCTTTTTCGCATAGTTGAAAGAACAGGATCAGAAGATAGAAGTAAACTATTAAAAATATCTTCATTCTGTGATTGCCTGGAGCATTTTCTTGAGCTGAATAGTTGAACATGCTTAAAATCTCGATTCCTCGCTTCCTGGGCTTCTTCTGTTAACTCTCCAAGTGGAAGAATATTCGATTCTTCGAGATGAACCCTGCAGATGCCCCAGGGACGGCGCTGTGGCGGCTCAAAGTAGGGTACCTACGACATGTAAAATTTTTAAACTCGTGCCATTTTTTTGTTTTTCACCCAAATACAAAGATTTTTATATTTTCTGAAAGCGCTCGACAAGATCTTGAAAAAACATGCTTGGACATACTACTTATCTCTTATAATATCCGAGTTATAGGCATTTAAAAATTTAGTGATACAAAATTTACCATACCTTGGTCCGCCTTTTTTTGAATACCGGGCGTAATTTTGAACCAAATGGACTCAATATTTTCTTGTTAGTCAGACAACAAAATTTCCAAAAATATACAAAAAATTTCAGATCAATATCATTTACAGATCCAAAAATATACGTTTTTTAATTTAAAAATTCAAAAAAATTTAGATTTTTGGCGTTTTTTTGCCAAAAATGTGTCTTAACTCTTTTATTAATAAAATAAAATTTTCTTTAAGAACATATAACAATTTTATAGTTTTCTAAAAGGTATCTTTACACAGAACGCTTTGGCGTAAAAAACTTGTCCTATTTTTTGAAAATGTTGCCACTGCGTCCTTCCGAATATGACCTATTTTTTATCAAAACTTCAACTTTGGGCGACATGTTCTAAAATCCCAAAGCTGGGATCAGAAAACTGAAAGCAGTTTTGGAAACCTGAATATGTTTTCTATTTACTCCAAAAGTATTTTCCCAGCCCTGAAGGAAATGTGGACCCTATGGGCAAAAAAGTAAAAAATCCCATTTTTGGGATTTTCATTCCTATTTTTAAGAATTGCGGGATGCCCTTTGACCTTTTCAATTTTTTTTTGCATTTTCTTATTTGAAATGACAAATTTAACAAGCGTTGAAAATTTCATTGAGTTTTGTTCATAAATAAAGATTTTGTCATATATTACATATTTGTTTAATTTCTAAAACTATGATTTATATCAAAATTTTAATAGGGTCGCAGATAGCTACAACAATTTAGTCCATATTTATCCCTTAATATCTTTTTTTAGTTAGATATGGAAATTCTCGATTCTTTACAAAAATTTTCAAGCCAATATCTCAATTACATTCAAAAATATGTTCATTTAAACCTGTATCCTTTATTTTCATATTTTTCGTATTTTAGTATTAAGTATGACAGAACATACATTTGGTGTTAAATAAAATATTTGGACAATTTTTAAAAATTATTTAGTTAATTATTTTATTAAAGACTATAACATTGTATATACAATAAAAAAATTATAATTTTATTATGAGCCACGCACAACAACACCTAAATCACCCCACACAAACCACCTTTCCCGCCCACCGAAATATAAAACACAATTTAATACAATATCATCAGTTAGTATAGTAGCTTTTTTTATTTGAACTGTTTATCTTAAACATAATACAATTAATTCTTACGACCTACTTATATAGTTAATTACTAACACTACTTATTTTCTATAAAATAATCTGTCATATCGGTATACATATCCAGAAGGTAATATAAGTCCTTTAAATCTTCCTTGTTTTGAGATGCTAGAGTTTCATAACAAATCCATCTTTTTCGCATAGTTGAAAGAACAGGATCAGAAGATAGAAGTAAACTATTAAAAATATCTTCATTCTGTGATTGCCTGGAGCATTTTCTTGAGCTGAATAGTTGAACATGCTTAAAATCTCGATTCCTCGCTTCCTGGGCTTCTTCTGTTAACTCTCCAAGTGGAAGAATATTCGATTCAATTATTATTTGACCATGACACAATACTTTGTGTACTGTTGGTGTTAGTTCCCTCCATGCATACAGAGATACAAGTAATTTAGAAATTTCAGATGTATATTCCCCAAATCGATTTCCATTAATTTTATGTTTACTATTCAGTGCCATTAAAATAGTGTTAACTCTTCGAAGCAACTCCTTGTCGATTCCAGTTATTTTTGAAGTAATTTCAAAATCACGAAAAAACCTTCTCGCCGTATTAACGTCATTTGTACTACCGCAACTTGAAAGTGGTTTGTCGATGTTTAATCCCATCTGAACTTTAAATTCTTCTTGGATTCTGCTTTTTTCAGCAGCTCTCAGTTCTTTCAATTCTTCATTATTTTTTGTTGATTTAGTAAGATTCTCTGGCACACTTCTATATTTGAGGTCGTATGCTATGTGAAAAAAGTAATCCAAAAATCGTATTCTGGTATGAAGTGGTGAAATTCCGAAAGACAGGACTTCTTCATTAATACTTCTGCTTTTGTTTATATTTGAGAATTGCGACTTTTTCTCATTACACATTGAGCATCTCCAGAAGGAAGAAGTTTCTGTTATGGCATTGCTGACCTTTCCATCAATCATTGTTAAGCTTAGCTGATATGATACGTTAATAGAGAATTCCTTTATTTTTATGCAAATGGGCTCCAGTGCATTTATTTCATCTTTTAAATATACCACTAAATCTTTTGTTGTCTTCTTTGACTCCTTTATATATTCAAATCCAATGGGTCTACAAAAAATTTTTGAACCAGGAGTTGTATTGATCCATATATCTTCAAATGAATTTCCGATGCTTGACGATGATGGTTTAAGGGAATATGAACGAATTCGTAATGGCACTAATGGTGACATAAATACACTTTTGTAGTCTGCTAATGTCCGACTTCCACAAGCTTGTTTGTATTCTGGAAGTGCTGATAAACCGTCACATCCCCACTTACACATTAAGACAACATCACAGTTATGCATTTTCCTAAGTTGGTCTTCTGAAAAGTCTGACACAATTCTTGATGCTGTGTTTTCGAGCAAAGATGATATATCAATACAAGCTTCCACATCATTAATAGCAATAGGTGATGGTAGGATAGTTTGTTTTTTTCCTGGATCGCCTTGTATGATGGTAATATATTGTGTCCTTTTTCATGCAGAGCTTTCCTTAATATTTGGTACTTATTTCGACTGAGACCCAGTTCCAACATAAGCGCTATTGCTTCCTCTTCAGTAAAATTTGACTGTGATGTTGGAGTTGGTATACTTTCCACAATTCGCTTAAGTCGTTTTGGTGATGCATTAGGAAGAATAGTTGCAATATGTACGGCGTCCATAGGTTGGTCTTCCTTTTTCAGCATTTCGTTAAATGTATCAGCAATTTCCTCATTTGAAATCGAAAAAAGTTTTTGTGCGACCCTCTTTTTTTGACCTTGAACATAAGTCTTCGTATGACTTGCAAGGCGCTCCTGTTGATGTGTTGTAAGTTGAGATTTCCGTAGTAGTTTCCATCCAACTACAAAATTTTAATCGAAATTTCTTTTGATTTCCATCCACAGACTTACTTTTTACATCAAAAAGTTTTAAAAAGTTTTCAATTTTTGATATGCCTGTTTTGTCTACTTTTCTACTATATGTAGTTTTTATATAATTTGAAATGTCTTCAATTCTTTCTGACCCTTTTGAAGATACACTCCATAAAACGGAACACAACTCTTCGTACTTTAATGTAATCTTCATTGTAGATTTATTAAATATGGTACTTAAAATCTAAGATGTTTACTTATATACCAATTCTTGTCATTTCCGATACAGGTAATCCAAAGTAAAAAATTACGAATTGTCTACCTATTAACATTTCGGACTATATTACTATAACCTGTAATTCAGTCATTGATATTTCTTATTAGTGAATGAATCGAAATTATCATTACCTGTATATTTTTACCTACATGATCATAAACGAAACAGAACGAAATGATCTGTCGAAAAAATTTAGGTAAAAAATAGTTATAAATTTTTAATTTAAGCATAATAGGACCTTTCAATTATAAGGATAAGCAAACAAATATAAAATAGGTAAATATAAGATTTAAATATGTTCTGTCATATTTAATACTAAAATATGAAAAATATGAAATTAAAGGATACAGGTTAAAATGAACATATTTTTGAATGTAATTGAGATATTGGCTTGAAAATTTTTGTAAAGAAACGAGAATTTCCATATCTAACTAAAAAAGATATTAAGGGATAAATATGGACTAAATTGTTGTAGCTATCTGCGACCCTATTAAAATTTTTATATAAATCATAGTTTTAGAAATTAAACAAATATGTAATATATGACAAAATCTTTATTTATGGACAAAACTCAATGAAATTTTCAACGCTTGTTAAATTTGTCATTTCAAATAAGAAAATGCAAAAAAAAATTGAAAAGGTCAAAGGGCATCCCGCAATTCCCAAAAATAGGAATGAAAATCCCAAAAATGGGATTTTTTACTTTTTTGCCCATAGAGTCCACATTTCTTTCAGGGCTGGGAAAATTCTTTTGGAGTAAATAGAAAACATATTGAGGTTTCCAAAACTGCTTTCAGTTTTCTGATCCCAGCTTTGGGATTTTAGAACATGTCGCCCAAAGTTGAAGTTTTGATAAAAAATAGGTCATATTCGGAAGGACGCAGTGGCAACATTTTCAAAAAATAGGACAAGTTTTTTACTCCAAAGCGTTCTGCGTAAAGATACCTTTTAAAAAACTATAAAATTGTTATATGTTCTTAAAGAAAATTTTATATTATTAATAAAAGAGTTAAGATACATTTTTGGTAAAAAAACGGCAAAAATCTAAAATTTTTTGAATTTTTAAATTAAAAAACGTATATTTTTGGATCTGTAAATGATATTGATCTGATATTTTTTGTATATTATTGGAAATTTTGTTGTCTAACTAACAAGAAAATATTGAGTCCATTTGGTCCAAAATTACGCCCGGTATTCAAAAAAAGGCGGACTAAGGTATGGTAAATTTTGTATCACAAAATTTTTAAATGCCTATAACTCGGATATTATAAGAGATAAGTAGTATGTCCAAGCATGTTTTTTTAAGATCTCGAGATCGTCGAGCGCTTTCAGAAAATATATGTATTTGGGTGAAAAACAAAAAAATGGCACGAGTTTAAAAATTTTACATGTCGTAGGTACCCTACTTTGAGCCGCCACAGCGCCGTCCCTGGGGCATCTGCAGGGTTCATCTTCAAAACTTAAACTCGAATACTCCTTGGCTACGCTCACGCCAAATTTTATCCCGATCGGATCTGCCGTTTAGAAATGCCAGATTTATTTCCAAAAAATTTCCATTCTGCTCCACTGTGCGCACTGCGAATTATTTTGAAATCTCCGATATTTCTTTTAATATCGCGGCACTTTCTCGACATAATTTTACTATTAAATAATATTTTTTATTTAAAATACGAACAAATTGCACGAAATTGTATTTATTTATTAATTTTCAAATCAAGTTTTGTACATACTGAATGGGGTGGCCATATTTCTAAAACAAATATTATTTAATTTCAAAAATTCATTAAAAATATTTTACTTTTGAATATTGAAAGTAATCAATGTTAATAAAAATTGTGTTAATTTAATTTATTTACATAAAACCTAAGAAAAAACATTTTTTTAAATGAAATGAAACTTTATTTAGAAAAAACAAAAAATGTAAAATGATATACGGTCTCTCTAAACCAATTTATTCGTCGTTCGAGGTAAACTTGAACCTAGGCGTCGTAGTCGATGGAAACCAAATACCGACTGTGAACCACCCAAAGATATTGGGGGTCACCTTTGAAGTAGAAACAAGGTCCTCAAAGCTCTAGCCGGCAGCACTTGGGGTATGGACAAAGAAACCTTGTTGGCTACCTATAAAACAATTGGCCGGTCAGTGGTCAATTATGCTGCTCCAGTGTGGTCTCCTTCGCTGAGTGATATCCAGTGGAGAAATATTCAAAGCTGCCAAAATGTTGCCCTACGGACAGTAACGGGCTGCATGCAAATAACCTCACGAGCACCATCTACACGAGGAAAGGAAGGTCCTCCCAGTCAAGGAACATAATGTCATGCTGACTAAACAGTTCCACCTGGGATGTCACCGGAGGAGTCAGCCTACTTTAACATCACACAGTTGGATGCTCCCGCATAGACCGTGCCGTCCCCAATATATGCCCATCTTGTGGACAGGGTCCCCATGATACCCACCTAGGGTTGCCAGCCTGGCTGGACTTGGCTGGATTGTCCAGCTCTTTTGATGCTTGTCCAGTTTCAAGCTAAAATTTAATTTGTCCAGCTAAATAGAATTTTTTTTAGTACACTGCATGTTAGCCAACACTGATTGTACATTTGTTATACAACTAAGTTATGATTTCACTCTTCTATCATCATGTCTTAACACTTGAACAGCTGATGTCGCAATAAATATTAGGTCTGTTCGCGTACTCGATAATTTGTAACAATTTGCAACAATTGTTATTGGATTCCTTTCGCGTACTTTTGAAAACTTGCAACGAGAGATTAAGAGAGCGATAAAAATTACAGTTCGTTGTTAGAGAATTTTTCATTTTACTAGATATTTTTTCCCCAGCAAAAAACATCCAACTTATATTCACAACATATCGCACACCTAGTACAAAAGTGACACAACTCAAAATTTTATTTTTGCGTTTTTATATTCTTTAAGCCCTAAGTTTAAGCCTTAAACTATACACAAGATACTAGTTTAACTCTACAAAAATAATAGTGTATTTTGTTGTTGTTAACTGTTCAAGAAAAAAAACGTTATGTCTTTCTTTATCTTTCAGAATTTGTAAAAAATTTGTTTCCTTTTCTTAAAAAAAAATTTTTAAGTTGTGTCTCTTTTGTACTGGGTGTGCGATATGTTTGATTTATGAATATGTAAACAAACCAAAGAAATCGAAAATTTGGTAAATTTTAATTTTTTTTAAAGAAATATACAAACACGAATATTAAAAAAATTATTTGTAATTAGATTTATTTAAATTTTATTTATCATAAATTAGTTTTTAAAAGAGTTTATTTGTTGTGAAAAATCATAACAAATATTGTAAATCTAGCGTTTTTAAAACAATTTAGTTAGTCTTTCTCTTTGCGATTTTGTGTAAATTTTTATTTTAATAATATGTTTGTATCATAAAGTTTTAAAACAATAATATATTTTTAATGATACTGCATGTTTTGTTAACTTTAAATATCTATTTATTTATAGGAAAAATCAAAGTTTCAATTATTTTAGTGTTTCGTTAGCGATTGAGATTTTGTTTATAAAAAAAAACTTGCACATTTTTTTTTTAAATTGGCTTTCGAGTACTTTTTTGGATATTTTTTTGATTGAGAGTAAATTAAAAATTACTCTCTATCATAAAGTTACTGGATATTTCTTACAGGAAAGTACGCGAAAAGACATATTTTTATACCCACCATCAAAAAAGATGGGGGGTATATTGATTTTGTCATTCCGTTTGTAACACATCGAAATATTGGTCATAGACCCACAAAAGTATATATATTCTGGGTCCTCATTAAATTCTAAGACGATCTAGCCATGTCTGTCCGTCCGTCTGTCTGTCTGTTGAAAGCACGATAGAGTCCGAATGGAAAGAGCTAGAGGGTTGAAATTTCACATAGATATTTTTTATAGGTAAGGTTTGTTTGGTATTGAAAATGGGCAATATCGGTCCACATTTTCGGATAGCCCCCATACAAGTGGCCCCTCGAAAAGCAGCTTTAACAGCCATATCTTGTTTAAAAATACAAATATAGCGATGAAGTTCGACATAAGTAAGTTCCTTATGATCCAAAATCACTATTCAAAATTTTATGAGGATCGGTCTATAATTGACCCTACCCCCCATATAAGGTCCCCTTCAGAAAATGACTTTAACGCTCATTACTGGCTTAAAAATACTAGTATATAGATGAAATTCAACATAAGTAAATTTCATACGAGTCAAAATCTATCTAAAAAAATTTATGAGGATCGGTCCATGATTGACCCTACCCCTACGCTTATAACTGGCCTAAATATACGAGTATATAGATGAAATTCGACATAAGTAAGTTTCATTCGAGTCAAACGAGGTGTGATGGTGGGTATATAAGATTCGGCATAGCCGAATATAACACTCTTACTTGTTAAAATTTAAAACTTCAAAAATGGAGCTTTTTCACATCTTTTGCTCTTAAACGCTAAGTTAACGAAGTGATCGGGGAAAACTAAAAATATATTCGTAATATATGGACTATAACAAAACAGAATTGGTATATGAGAACCTCTGCATTTTTTTGGTGTATCACTGTGAAATTATTTACACAAAACCAAAATTAACATTTTCTCAGTATTTTTTATGTCCAGCTTTTTTTGTTTTGTCCAGCTTTTTAAAACCCGATGTCCAGCTTTCTGCGAATCGGAATCTGGCAACCCTATACCCACCACATATTCAACTGTCCAGCCCACCCTACTTCACTTAGCCCAATAGATTTATGGACTAACCCTATTGAAGTAGCCCAATTTCTTGGTTTGGACCTAAATACAGAACCCCCGGATTAAAAATTTTATAGTTTAAGCTAGGGTGATAGTTATTATATCCCGCATATAGAATTCCCGAATTGAATTTGTGGGATTTTTAACGAATTTTTAAAAAATAAACTTTCAGAAATTTCTTGATTTCTCTAAGGGATTTGTTCAAAGTGGGCATATAAGGGAGAGGCATATATAACCACCATATGGAAAAAAGTACAAGGGTCCTAGTTATCACATTCCGTTTACGGAATTTCCGAATCGAATTTGTGGGATTTTTAAGGAATTTTTAAAAAATTAACAGAAATTTCTTGATTTCTCTAAGGGATTTGGTCAAAGTGGGCATATTAGGGAGAGGCATATATAACCACCATATGGAATCAATGTACAATGGTCCTAGTTATCACATTCCGTTTACGGAATTTCCGAATTGAATTTGTGGGATTTTTAAGGAATTTTTAAAAAATAAACTTTGAGAAATTTTTTGATTTCTCTAAGGGATTTGGTCAAAGTGGGCATATAAGGGAGAGGCATGTATAGCTACCATATAAAAACAATATTAGACATATAAGGGAGAGGCATGTATATTCACCATATGGAAACTATGTATAAGGGTCCTAGTTATCACATCCCGTATATAGAATTCCCGAATTGAATTTGTGGGATTTTTAACGAATTTTCTAAAAAAAATGGATAAATTTCTTGATTTCTCTTAGGAATTTAGTCAAAGTGGGCATTTAAAGGAGAGGCATGTACAACCACCATATGGAAAAAGTGTACAAGGGTCCTAGTTATCACATTCCGTTTACGGAATTTCCGAATTGAATTTGTGGGATTTTAAACGAATTTTTGAAAAAAAAGCAAGAAAATTGCTATGGTCAAAATTCACTTATAAACACTAATATGATGATGATATTCTGCATAAAATCCCTCTGCGTAAATCTCTCTACCGTTTTTGTCACCAAATTGATAAAATATTTCTGAATTAAGAATTTAAAATAATCAACATTTTTAACATAATCATAATCGTCATAAGAGAGCGATAAAAATTACAGTTCGTTGTTAGAGAATTTTTCATTTTACTAGATATTTTTTCCCCAGCAAAAAATATCCAACTTATATTCACAACATATCGCACACCTAGTACAAAAGTGACACAACTCAAAATTTTATTTTTGCGTTTTTATATTCTTTAAGCCCTATGTTTAAGCCTTAAACTATACACAAGATACTTGTTTAACTCTACAAAAATAATAGTGTATTTTGTTGTTGTTAACTGTTCAAGAAAAAAAAACGTTATGTCTTTATTTATCTTTCAGAATTTGTAAAAAATTTGTTTCCTTTTCTTAAAAAAAAATTTTTGAGTTGTGTCTCTTTTGTACTGGGTGTGCGATATGTTTGATTTATGAATATGTAAACAAACCAAAGAAATCGAAAATTTGGTAAATTTTAATTTTTTTTAAAGAAATATACAAACACGAATATTAAAAAAATTATTTGTAATTAGATTTATTTAAATTTTATTTATCATAAATTAGTTTTTAAAAGAGTTTATTTGTTGTGAAAAATCATAACAAATATTGTAAATCTAGCGTTTTTAAAACAATTTAGTTAGTCTTTCTCTTTGCGATTTTGTGTAAATTTTTATTTTAATAATATGTTTGTATCATAAAGTTTTAAAACAATAATATATTTTTAATGATACTGCATGTTTTGTTAACTTTAAATATCTATTTATTTATAGGAAAAATCAAAGTTTCAATTATTTTAGTGTTTCGTTAGCGATTGAGATTTTGTTTATAAAAAAAAACTTGCACATTTTTTTTTTAAATTGGCTTTCGAGTACTTTTTTGGATATTTTTTTGATTGAGAGTAAATTAAAAATTACTCTCTATCATAAAGTTACTGGATATTTCTTACAGGAAAGTACGCGAAAAGACATATTTTTATACCCACCATCAAAAAAGATGGGGGGTATATTGATTTTGTCATTCCGTTTGTAACACATCGAAATATTGGTCATATTTCGATACATATATATATTCTGGGTCCTCATTAAATTCTAAGACGATCTAGCCATGTCTGTCCGTCCGTCTGTCTGTCTGTTGAAAGCACGATAGAGTCCGAATGGAAAGAGCTAGAGGGTTGAAATTTCACATAGATATTTTTTATAGGTAAGGTTTGTTTGGTATTGAAAATGGGCAATATCGGTCCACATTTTCGGATAGCCCCCATACAAGTGGCCCCTCGAAAAGCAGCTTTAACAGCCATATCTTGTTTAAAAATACAAATATAGCGATGAAGTTCGACATAAGTAAGTTCCTTATGATCCAAAATCACTATTCAAAATTTTATGAGGATCGGTCTATAATTGACCCTACCCCCCATATAAGGTCCCCTTCAGAAAATGACTTTAACGCTCATTACTGGCTTAAAAATACTAGTATATAGATGAAATTCAACATAAGTAAATTTCATACGAGTCAAAATCTATCTAAAAAAATTTATGAGGATCGGTCCATGATTGACCCTACCCCTACGCTTATAACTGGCCTAAATATACGAGTATATAGATGAAATTCGACATAAGTAAGTTTCATTCGAGTCAAACGAGGTGTGATGGTGGGTATATAAGATTCGGCATAGCCGAATATAACACTCTTACTTGTTAAAATTTAAAACTTCAAAAATGGAGCTTTTTCACATCTTTTGCTCTTAAACGCTAAGTTAACGAAGTGATCGGGGAAAACTAAAAATATATTCGTAATATATGGACTATAACAAAACAGAATTGGTATATGAGAACCTCTGCATTTTTTTGGTGTATCACTGTGAAATTATTTACACAAAACCAAAATTAACATTTTCTCAGTATTTTTTATGTCCAGCTTTTTTTGTTTTGTCCAGCTTTTTAAAACCCGATGTCCAGCTTTCTGCGAATCGGAATCTGGCAACCCTATACCCACCACATATTCAACTGTCCAGCCCACCCTACTTCACTTAGCCCAATAGATTTATGGACTAACCCTATTGAAGTAGCCCAATTTCTTGGTTTGGACCTAAATACAGAACCCCCGGATTAAGAATTTTATAGTTTAAGCTAGGGTGATAGTTATTATATCCCGCATATAGAATTCCCGAATTGAATTTGTGGGATTTTTAACGAATTTTTAAAAAATAAACTTTCAGAAATTTCTTGATTTCTCTAAGGGATTTGTTCAAAGTGGGCATATAAGGGAGAGGCATATATAACCACCATATGGAAAAAAGTACAAGGGTCCTAGTTATCACATTCCGTTTACGGAATTTCCGAATCGAATTTGTGGGATTTTTAAGGAATTTTTAAAAAATTAACAGAAATTTCTTGATTTCTCTAAGGGATTTGGTCAAAGTGGGCATATTAGGGAGAGGCATATATAACCACCATATGGAATCAATGTACAATGGTCCTAGTTATCACATTCCGTTTACGAAATTTCCGAATTGAATTTGTGGGATTTTTAAGGAATTTTTAAAAAATAAACTTTGAGAAATTTTTTGATTTCTCTAAGGGATTTGGTCAAAGTGGGCATATAAGGGAGAGGCATGTATAGCTACCATATAAAAACAATATTAGACATATAAGGGAGAGGCATGTATAGTCACCATATGGAAACTATGTATAAGGGTCCTAGTTATCACATCCCGTATATAGAATTCCCGAATTGAATTTGTGGGATTTTTAACGAATTTTCTAAAAAAAATGGATAAATTTCTTGATTTCTCTTAGGAATTTAGTCAAAGTGGGCATTTAAAGGAGAGGCATGTACAACCACCATATGGAAAAAGTGTACAAGGGTCCTAGTTATCACATTCCGTTTACGGAATTTCCGAATTGAATTTGTGGGATTTTAAACGAATTTTTGAAAAAAAAGCAAGAAAATTGCTATGGTCAAAATTCACTTATAAACACTAATATGATGATGATATTCTAATTTATTTACATAAAACCTAAGAAAAAACATTTTTTTAAATGAAATGAAACTTTATTTAGAAAAAACAAAAAATGTAAAATGATATACGGTCTCTCTAAACCAATTTATTCGTCGTTCGAGGTAAACTTGAACCTAGGCGTCGTAGTCGATGGAAACCAAATACCGACTGTGAACCACCCAAAGATTTTGGGGTTCACCTTTGAAGTAGAAACAAGGTCCTCAAAGCTCTAGCCGGCAGCACTTGGGGTATGGACAAAGAAACCTTGTTGGCTACCTATAAAACAATTGGCCGGTCAGTGGTCAATTATGCTGCTCCAGTGTGGTCTCCTTCGCTGAGTGATATCCAGTGGAGAAATATTCAAAGCTGCCAAAATGTTGCCCTACGGACAGTAACGGGCTGCATGCAAATAACCTCACGAGCACCATCTACACGAGGAAAGGAAGGTCCTCCCAGTCAAGGAACATAATGTCATGCTGACTAAACAGTTCCACCTGGGATGTCACCGGAGGAGTCAGCCTACTTTAACATCACACAGTTGGATGCTCCCGCATAGACCGTGCCGTCCCCAATATATGCCCATCTTGTGGACAGGGTCCCCATGATACCCACCTAGGGTTGCCAGCCTGGCTGGACTTGGCTGGATTGTCCAGCTTTTTTGATGCTTGTCCAGTTTCAAGCTAAAATTTAATTTGTCCAGCTAAATAGAATTTTTTTTAGTACACTGCATGTTAGCCAACACTGATTGTACATTTGTTATACAACTAAGTTATGATTTCCCTCTTCTATCATCATGTCTTAACACTTGAACAGCTGATGTCGCAATAAATATTAGGTCTGTTCGCGTACTCGATAATTTGTAACAATTTGCAACAATTGTTATTGGATTCCTTTCGCGTACTTTTGAAAACTTGCAACGAGAGAGTAAGAGAGCGATAAAAATTACAGTTCGTTGTTAGAGAATTTTTCATTTTACTAGATATTTTTTCCCCAGCAAAAAATATCCAACTTATATTCACAACATATCGCACACCTAGTACAAAAGTGACACAACTCAAAATTTTATTTTTGCGTTTTTATATTCTTTAAGCCCTAAGTTTAAGCCTTAAACTATACACAAGATACTTGTTTAACTCTACAAAAATAATAGTGTATTTTGTTGTTGTTAACTGTTCAAGAAAAAAAAACGTTATGTCTTTATTTATCTTTCAGAATTTGTAAAAAATTTGTTTCCTTTTCTTAAAAAAAAATTTTTGAGTTGTGTCTCTTTTGTACTGGGTGTGCGATATGTAAACAAACCAAAGAAATCGAAAATTTGGTAAATTTTAATTTTTTTTAAAGAAATATACAAACACGAATATTAAAAAAATTATTTGTAATTAGATTTATTTAAATTTTATTTATCATAAATTAGTTTTTAAAAGAGTTTATTTGTTGTGAAAAATCATAACAAATATTGTAAATCTAGCGTTTTTAAAACAATTTAGTTAGTCTTTCTCTTTGCGATTTTGTGTAAATTTTTATTTTAATAATATGTTTGTATCATAAAGTTTTAAAACAATAATATATTTTTAATGATACTGCATGTTTTGTTAACTTTAAATATCAATTTATTTATAGGAAAAATCAAAGTTTCAATTATTTTAGTGTTTCGTTAGCGATTGAGATTTTGTTTATAAAAAAAAACTTGCACATTTTTTTTTTAAATTGGCTTTCGAGTACTTTTTTGGATATTTTTTTGATTGAGAGTAAATTAAAAATTACTCTCTATCATAAAGTTACTGGATATTTCTTACAGGAAAGTACGCGAAAAGACATATTTTTATACCCACCATCAAAAAAGATTGATTTTGTCATTCCGTTTGTAACACATCGAAATATTGGTCATATTTCGATACATATATATATTCTGGGTCCTCATTAAATTCTAAGACGATCTAGCCATGTCTGTCCGTCCGTCTGTCTGTCTGTTGAAAGCACGATAGAGTCCGAATGGAAAGAGCTAGAGGGTTGAAATTTCACATAGATATTTTTTATAGGTAAGGTTTGTTTGGTATTGAAAATGGGCAATATCGGTCCACATTTTCGGATAGCCCCCATACAAGTGGCCCCTCGAAAAGCAGCTTTAACAGCCATATCTTGTTTAAAAATACAAATATAGCGATGAAGTTCGACATAAGTAAGTTCCTTATGATCCAAAATCACTATTCAAAATTTTATGAGGATCGGTCTATAATTGACCCTACCCCCCATATAAGGTCCCCTTCAGAAAATGACTTTAACGCTCATTACTGGCTTAAAAATACTAGTATATAGATGAAATTCAACATAAGTAAATTTCATACGAGTCAAAATCTATCTAAAAAAATTTATGAGGATCGGTCCATGATTGACCCTACCCCTACGCTTATAACTGGCCTAAATATACGAGTATATAGATGAAATTCGACATAAGTAAGTTTCATTCGAGTCAAACGAGATGTGATGGTGGGTATATAAGATTCGGCATAGCCGAATATAACACTCTTACTTGTTAAAATTTAAAACTTCAAAAATGGAGCTTTTTCACATCTTTTGCTCTTAAACGCTAAGTTAACGAAGTGATCGGGGAAAACTAAAAATATATTCGTAATATATGGACTATAACAAAACAGAATTGGTATATGAGAACCTCTGCATTTTTTTGGTGTATCACTGTGAAATTATTTACACAAAACCAAAATTAACATTTTCTCAGTATTTTTTATGTCCAGCTTTTTTTGTTTTGTCCAGCTTTTTAAAACCCGATGTCCAGCTTTCTGCGAATCGGAATCTGGCAACCCTATACCCACCACATATTCAACTGTCCAGCCCACCCTACTTCACTTAGCCCAATAGATTTATGGACTAACCCTATTGAAGTAGCCCAATTTCTTGGTTTGGACCTAAATACAGAACCCCCGGATTAAAAATTTTATAGTTTAAGCTAGGGTGATAGTTATTATATCCCGCATATAGAATTCCCGAATTGAATTTGTGGGATTTTTAACGAATTTTTAAAAAATAAACTTTCAGAAATTTCTTGATTTCTCTAAGGGATTTGTTCAAAGTGGGCATATAAGGGAGAGGCATATATAACCACCATATGGAAAAAAGTACAAGGGTCCTAGTTATCACATTCCGTTTACGGAATTTCCGAATCGAATTTGTGGGATTTTTAAGGAATTTTTAAAAAATTAACAGAAATTTCTTGATTTCTCTAAGGGATTTGGTCAAAGTGGGCATATTAGGGAGAGGCATATATAACCACCATATGGAATCAATGTACAATGGTCCTAGTTATCACATTCCGTTTACGAAATTTCCGAATTGAATTTGTGGGATTTTTAAGGAATTTTTAAAAAATAAACTTTGAGAAATTTTTTGATTTCTCTAAGGGATTTGGTCAAAGTGGGCATATAAGGGAGAGGCATGTATAGCTACCATATAAAAACAATATTAGACATATAAGGGAGAGGCATGTATAGTCACCATATGGAAACTATGTATAAGGGTCCTAGTTATCACATCCCGTATATAGAATTCCCGAATTGAATTTGTGGGATTTTTAACGAATTTTCTAAAAAAAATGGATAAATTTCTTGATTTCTCTTAGGAATTTAGTCAAAGTGGGCATTTAAAGGAGAGGCATGTACAACCACCATATGGAAAAAGTGTACAAGGGTCCTAGTTATCACATTCCGTTTACGGAATTTCCGAATTGAATTTGTGGGATTTTAAACGAATTTTTGAAAAAAAAGCAAGAAAATTGCTATGGTCAAAATTCACTTATAAACACTAATATGATGATGATATTCTAATTTATTTACATAAAACCTAAGAAAAAACATTTTTTTAAATGAAATGAAACTTTATTTAGAAAAAACAAAAAATGTAAAATGATATACGGTCTCTCTAAACCAATTTATTCGTCGTTCGAGGTAAACTTGAACCTAGGCGTCGTAGTCGATGGAAACCAAATACCGACTGTGAACCACCCAAAGATTTTGGGGTTCACCTTTGAAGTAGAAACAAGGTCCTCAAAGCTCTAGCCGGCAGCACTTGGGGTATGGACAAAGAAACCTTGTTGGCTACCTATAAAACAATTGGCCGGTCAGTGGTCAATTATGCTGCTCCAGTGTGGTCTCCTTCGCTGAGTGATATCCAGTGGAGAAATATTCAAAGCTGCCAAAATGTTGCCCTACGGACAGTAACGGGCTGCATGCAAATAACCTCACGAGCACCATCTACACGAGGAAACGAAGGTCCTCCCAGTCAAGGAACATAATGTCATGCTGACTAAACAGTTCCACCTTGGATGTCACCGGAGGAGTCAGCCTACTTTAACATCACACAGTTGGATGCTCCCGCATAGACCGTGCCGTCCCCAATATATGCCCATCTTGTGGACAGGGTCCCCATGATACCCACCTAGGGTTGCCAGCCTGGCTGGACTTGGCTGGATTGTCCAGCTTTTTTGATGCTTGTCCAGTTTCAAGCTAAAATTTAATTTGTCCAGCTAAATAGAATTTTTTTTAGTACACTGCATGTTAGCCGACACTGATTGTACATTTGTTATACAACTAAGTTATGATTTCCCTCTTCTATCATCATGTCTTAACACTTGAACAGCTGATGTCGCAATAAATATTAGGTCTGTTCGCGTACTCGATAATTTGTAACAATTTGCAACAATTGTTATTGGATTCCTTTCGCGTACTTTTGAAAACTTGCAACGAGAGAGTAAGAGAGCGATAAAAATTACAGTTCGTTGTTAGAGAATTTTTCATTTTACTAGATATTTTTTCCCCAGCAAAAAATATCCAACTTATATTCACAACATATCGCACACCTAGTACAAAAGTGACACAACTCAAAATTTTATTTTTGCGTTTTTATATTCTTTAAGCCCTAAGTTTAAGCCTTAAACTATACACAAGATACTTGTTTAACTCTACAAAAATAATAGTGTATTTTGTTGTTGTTAACTGTTCAAGAAAAAAAAACGTTATGTCTTTATTTATCTTTCAGAATTTGTAAAAAATTTGTTTCCTTTTCTTAAAAAAAAATTTTTGAGTTGTGTCTCTTTTGTACTGGGTGTGCGATATGTTTGATTTATGAATATGTAAACAAACCAAAGAAATCGAAAATTTGGTAAATTTTAATTTTTTTTAAAGAAATATACAAACACGAATATTAAAAAAATTATTTGTAATTAGATTTATTTAAATTTTATTTATCATAAATTAGTTTTTAAAAGAGTTTATTTGTTGTGAAAAATCATAACAAATATTGTAAATCTAGCGTTTTTAAAACAATTTAGTTAGTCTTTCTCTTTGCGATTTTGTGTAAATTTTTATTTTAATAATATGTTTGTATCATAAAGTTTTAAAACAATAATATATTTTTAATGATACTGCATGTTTTGTTAACTTTAAATATCTATTTATTTATAGGAAAAATCAAAGTTTCAATTATTTTAGTGTTTCGTTAGCGATTGAGATTTTGTTTATAAAAAAAAACTTGCACATTTTTTTTTTTAAATTGGCTTTCGAGTACTTTTTTGGATATTTTTTTGATTGAGAGTAAATTAAAAATTACTCTCTATCATAAAGTTACTGGATATTTCTTACAGGAAAGTACGCGAAAAGACATATTTTTATACCCACCATCAAAAAAGATGGGGGGTATATTGATTTTGTCAATCCGTTTGTAACACATCGAAATATTGGTCATATTTCGATACATATATATATTCTGGGTCCTCATTAAATTCTAAGACGATCTAGCCATGTCTGTCCGTCTGTCTGTCTGTTGAAAGCACGATAGAGTCCGAATGGAAAGAGCTAGAGGGTTGAAATTTCACATAGATATTTTTTATAGGTAAGGTTTGTTTGGTATTGAAAATGGGCAATATCGGTCCACATTTTCGGATAGCCCCCATACAAGTGGCCCCTCGAAAAGCAGCTTTAACAGCCATATCTTGTTTAAAAATACAAATATAGCGATGAAGTTCGACATAAGTAAGTTCCTTATGATCCAAAATCACTATTCAAAATTTTATGAGGATCGGTCTATAATTGACCCTACCCCCCATATAAGGTCCCCTTCAGAAAATGACTTTAACGCTCATTACTGGCTTAAAAATACTAGTATATAGATGAAATTCAACATAAGTAAATTTCATACGAGTCAAAATCTATCTAAACAAATTTATGAGGATCGGTCCATGATTGACCCTACCCCTACGCTTATAACTGGCCTAAATATACGAGTATATAGATGAAATTCGACATAAGTAAGTTTCATTCGAGTCAAACGAGGTGTGATGGTGGGTATATAAGATTCGGCATAGCCGAATATAACACTCTTACTTGTTAAAATTTAAAACTTCAAAAATGGAGCTTTTTCACATCTTTTGCTCTTAAACGCTAAGTTAACGAAGTGATCGGGGAAAACTAAAAATATATTCGTAATATATGGACTATAACAAAACAGAATTGGTATATGAGAACCTCTGCATTTTTTTGGTGTATCACTGTGAAATTATTTACACAAAACCAAAATTAACATTTTCTCAGTATTTTTTATGTCCAGCTTTTTTTGTTTTGTCCAGCTTTTTAAAACCCGATGTCCAGCTTTCTGCGAATCGGAATCTGGCAACCCTATACCCACCACATATTCAACTGTCCAGCCCACCCTACTTCACTTAGCCCAATAGATTTATGGACTAACCCTATTGAAGTAGCCCAATTTCTTGGTTTGGACCTAAATACAGAACCCCCGGATTAAAAATTTTATAGTTTAAGCTAGGGTGATAGTTATTATATCCCGCATATAGAATTCTCGAATTGAATTTGTGGGATTTTTAACGAATTTTTAAAAAATAAACTTTCAGAAATTTCTTGATTTCTCTAAGGGATTTGTTCAAAGTGGACATATAAGGGAGAGGCATATATAACCACCATATGGAAAAAAGTACAAGGGTCCTAGTTATCACATTCCGTTTACGGAATTTCCGAATCGAATTTGTGGGATTTTTAAGGAATTTTTAAAAAATTAACAGAAATTTCTTGATTTCTCTAAGGGATTTGGTCAAAGTGGGCATATTAGGGAGAGGCATATATAACCACCATATGGAATCAATGTACAATGGTCCTAGTTATCACATTCCGTTTACGGAATTTCCGAATTGAATTTGTGGGATTTTTAAGGAATTTTTAAAAAATAAACTTTGAGAAATTTTTTGATTTCTCTAAGGGATTTGGTCAAAGTGGGCATATAAGGGAGAGGCATGTATAGCTACCATATAAAAACAATATTAGACATATAAGGGAGAGGCATGTATATTCACCATATGGAAACTATGTATAAGGGTCCTAGTTATCACATCCCGTATATAGAATTCCCGAATTGAATTTGTGGGATTTTTAACGAATTTTCTAAAAAAAATGGATAAATTTCTTGATTTCTCTTAGGAATTTAGTCAAAGTGGGCATTTAAAGGAGAGGCATGTACAACCACCATATGGAAAAAGTGTACAAGGGTCCTAGTTATCACATTCCGTTTACGGAATTTCCGAATTGAATTTGTGGGATTTTAAACGAATTTTTGAAAAAAAAGCAAGAAAATTGCTATGGTCAAAATTCACTTATAAACACTAATATGATGATGATATTCTGCATAAAATCCCTCTGCGTAAATCTCTCTACCGTTTTTGTCACCAAATTGATAAAATATTTCTGAATTAAGAATTTAAAATAATCAACATTTTTAACATAATCATAATCGTCATAAGAGAGCGATAAAAATTACAGTTCGTTGTTAGAGAATTTTTCATTTTACTAGATATTTTTTCCCCAGCAAAAAATATCCAACTTATATTCACAACATATCGCACACCTAGTACAAAAGTGACACAACTCAAAATTTTATTTTTGCGTTTTTATATTCTTTAAGCCCTAAGTTTAAGCCTTAAACTATACACAAGATACTTGTTTAACTCTACAAAAATAATAGTGTATTTTGTTGTTGTTAACTGTTCAAGAAAAAAAAACGTTATGTCTTTATTTATCTTTCAGAATTTGTAAAAAATTTGTTTCCTTTTCTTAAAAAAAAATTTTTGAGTTGTGTCTCTTTTGTACTGGGTGTGCGATATGTTTGATTTATGAATATGTAAACAAACCAAAGAAATTTTAATTTTTTTTAAAGAAATATACAAACACGAATATTAAAAAAATTATTTGTAATTAGATTTATTTAAATTTTATTTATCATAAATTAGTTTTTAAAAGAGTTTATTTGTTGTGAAAAATCATAACAAATATTGTAAATCTAGCGTTTTTAAAACAATTTAGTTAGTCTTTCTCTTTGCGATTTTGTGTAAATTTTTATTTTAATAATATGTTTGTATCATAAAGTTTTAAAACAATAATATATTTTTAATGATACTGCATGTTTTGTTAACTTTAAATATCTATTTATTTATAGGAAAAATCAAAGTTTCAATTATTTTAGTGTTTCGTTAGCGATTGAGATTTTGTTTATAAAAAAAAACTTGCACATTTTTTTTTTAAATTGGCTTTCGAGTACTTTTTTGGATATTTTTTTGATTGAGAGTAAATTAAAAATTACTCTCTATCATAAAGTTACTGGATATTTCTTACAGGAAAGTACGCGAAAAGACATATTTTTATACCCACCATCAAAAAAGATGGGGGGTATATTGATTTTGTCATTCCGTTTGTAACACATCGAAATATTGGTCATATTTCGATACATATATATATTCTGGGTCCTCATTAAATTCTAAGACGATCTAGCCATGTCTGTCCGTCTGTCTGTCTGTTGAAAGCACGATAGAGTCCGAATGGAAAGAGCTAGAGGGTTGAAATTTCACATAGATATTTTTTATAGGTAAGGTTTGTTTGGTATTGAAAATGGGCAATATCGGTCCACATTTTCGGATAGCCCCCATACAAGTGGCCCCTCGAAAAGCAGCTTTAACAGCCATATCTTGTTTAAAAATACAAATATAGCGATGAAGTTCGACATAAGTAAGTTCCTTATGATCCAAAATCACTATTCAAAATTTTATGAGGATCGGTCTATAATTGACCCTACCCCCCATATAAGGTCCCCTTCAGAAAATGACTTTAACGCTCATTACTGGCTTAAAAATACTAGTATATAGATGAAATTCAACATAAGTAAATTTCATACGAGTCAAAATCTATCTAAACAAATTTATGAGGATCGGTCCATGATTGACCCTACCCCTACGCTTATAACTGGCCTAAATATACGAGTATATAGATGAAATTCGACATAAGTAAGTTTCATTCGAGTCAAACGAGGTGTGATGGTGGGTATATAAGATTCGGCATAGCCGAATATAACACTCTTACTTGTTAAAATTTAAAACTTCAAAAATGGAGCTTTTTCACATCTTTTGCTCTTAAACGCTAAGTTAACGAAGTGATCGGGGAAAACTAAAAATATATTCGTAATATATGGACTATAACAAAACAGAATTGGTATATGAGAACCTCTGCATTTTTTTGGTGTATCACTGTGAAATTATTTACACAAAACCAAAATTAACATTTTCTCAGTATTTTTTATGTCCAGCTTTTTTTGTTTTGTCCAGCTTTTTAAAACCCGATGTCCAGCTTTCTGCGAATCGGAATCTGGCAACCCTATACCCACCACATATTCAACTGTCCAGCCCAGCCTACTTCACTTAGCCCAATAGATTTATGGACTAACCCTATTGAAGTAGCCCAATTTCTTGGTTTGGACCTAAATACAGAACCCCCGGATTAAAAATTTTATAGTTTAAGCTAGGGTGATAGTTATTATATCCCGCATATAGAATTCCCGAATTGAATTTGTGGGATTTTTAACGAATTTTTAAAAAATAAACTTTCAGAAATTTCTTGATTTCTCTAAGGGATTTGTTCAAAGTGGACATATAAGGGAGAGGCATATATAACCACCATATGGAAAAAAGTACAAGGGTCCTAGTTATCACATTCCGTTTACGGAATTTCCGAATCGAATTTGTGGGATTTTTAAGGAATTTTTAAAAAATTAACAGAAATTTCTTGATTTCTCTAAGGGATTTGTTCAAAGTGGACATATAAGGGAGAGGCATATATAACCACCATATGGAAAAAAGTACAAGGGTCCTAGTTATCACATTCCGTTTACGGAATTTCCGAATCGAATTTGTGGGATTTTTAAGGAATTTTTAAAAAATTAACAGAAATTTCTTGATTTCTCTAAGGGATTTGGTCAAAGTGGGCATATTAGGGAGAGGCATATATAACCACCATATGGAATCAATGTACAATGGTCCTAGTTATCACATTCCGTTTACGGAATTTCCGAATTGAATTTGTGGGATTTTTAAGGAATTTTTAAAAAATAAACTTTGAGAAATTTTTTGATTTCTCTAAGGGATTTGGTCAAAGTGGGCATATAAGGGAGAGGCATGTATAGCTACCATATAAAAACAATATTAGACATATAAGGGAGAGGCATGTATATTCACCATATGGAAACTATGTATAAGGGTCCTAGTTATCACATCCCGTATATAGAATTCCCGAATTGAATTTGTGGGATTTTTAACGAATTTTCTAAAAAAAAATGGATAAATTTCTTGATTTCTCTTAGGAATTTAGTCAAAGTGGGCATTTAAAGGAGAGGCATGTACAACCACCATATGGAAAAAGTGTACAAGGGTCCTAGTTATCACATTCCGTTTACGGAATTTCCGAATTGAATTTGTGGGATTTTAAACGAATTTTTGAAAAAAAAGCAAGAAAATTGCTATGGTCAAAATTCACTTATAAACACTAATATGATGATGATATTCTGCATAAAATCCCTCTGCGTAAATCTCTCTACCGTTTTTGTCACCAAATTGATAAAATATTTCTGAATTAAGAATTTAAAATAATCAACATTTTTAACATAATCATAATCGTCATAAAAAAATAGAAAAAATCAATTCCGACTGCATAAAGATACACAAAATAAAACAATAACAATTTAAAGAGTTTCATTTTCTGACGTAAACAATGAAACTCCTTAAATGAGATTCATTTAATGACGGAAAAAATAAAATTCCTTAAATGAGTTTTATTTTATGATGATTAAGTATAACAAAAAATTAATGTGTTGTTTCTAGATAACGTGTGAGTAGTTTGAGTTAAAATTTTACTTGTATTTTGTTTTTGTTACAATAACAAAATACAAGTAAAATTTGTGCTCAAACTGCTCGATCGGTATCTAGAAACAGCACATAAGTTTAACAGTTTCAAACGAACTCTAACATGGAGAGTTTTTGAGTTTACATTTTCTAGATACATAACTGTTTTTAAATTAATTAATTATAAATTGATTAAGTATATATTATAAATAAATAAATCTTTATATATATAAGTACTACTTATTACGTAGTAGTATTTTAAAGCATTAACAATTAAAATTGGTTTTTTTAACTATTTTTTTACGTATGATTCTAAAGGAAATCTGATTTGTATTATATGCAAAAGCATTATTAAATCGGTGGCTATTTGGAAGGTTCATGTACACTCGAAGCTACATAAAACGAATCTCGAAGAAGCAAAGAAAATTATGTGTAAACAAGTTTTGGATAAACCTTTAGAGAAGAAACAAAGTCGGAAGAAAGAATCAAATACCCCTTTACATTTAAAAAAATTACCGGAAGATACTGTAACTACTAATAAGAAAGAAATTCTCATCAGCAAATTGAGTACTACCGTTTTGATAGAGTCTTCAGATTTATTGCCAGAATTGTTTTTTGACGACCCAATTGTGGATGCAAAAGTTCGAAATGTAGAATATAAAAATGGTCAAGATGATGAATGGGAAAAATTTCAGCGTGAAATTAAAGAAGAATCAATGACATCTAATAAATTAATATCTGGAGAACAGATAAATGCAGCTGTTGAAAGAGAAATTACCGAAATCAGCGAACAAATATATCAATGGTCCAAAGTTATAGATTTGGAAAATAAATTGAATAAAATCAACAAGAAGGAAAAGCGAAAGATTGAGCTAGGAGATTCTGATGAAGATTCATCGGAGAATGAATTTATTAACGAAAGTCTAGACTGGAGAACCAAAAAAATTTGGTAACATATATTTCTTGGAATGTCTTTGAAAAGCTTCAACATCATACAATAATTGAAACTGCGACCCATGGGTCGAGTAAAATAATATATTAAATTTCAAAATTTCATGCATTGAATATTTCCAAAAATAGTTGTGACTTTTTTCCAGACAGATTGGTATTTAGCAACACTGTTCGGTGTTCCAAATTTCGATCTAGCCAGAAAAAAGTATTTTTTAATATATTTCAAAAGCAATTTTGTTTTGGTACTATGATGAAATTTTAATCTAGCCAGAAAAAATGTTTTCAAATATTTCGAAAGCCCATTTTTTGTATGGTAATTTTCGTAACATAACATTATTGTCTACATGTTTCATTTCTGAAATTTTAAATATTTGTTCATGAAGTAATAAGGTGTTTGGTGTTAACCCTAAAAAATAAACAAGAATAAAATAATTTTACAAAAAAAATTAAAATATGAAAAAGTGTTTTTTTTAAACAACATAAAAAATGTATGCAATGATTTAAGAAATTTAAAGGTTTGTATTGCTAATTGCATTTAGGTTTAAGTGGTCACATTTTTTTCGTATTTTGGTATAATTTTCAATGTGTGTGAAGATAAATATTCTTAGTAAAATACAGTGTACACTTAATAAGGTAGCCTCGTCCACACAGCTGATCATCAGCTGTTACAATCTTATCTGTCAAAATTCCTGTTTGTTTACATTAAGAAAAAATCGCAAAAGTTATAAAAAATTTTAAAAAGTGAAGAAAATTATGTGTGAAGAAGTGAAGAAAATATAGTGGAGAGCCACGTACAACCACCATATGGAAAAAGTGTGTAAGGCTAAAGGTTATCATATCCCATTAATGGAACTCCCGAATTGAATTTGTGTGATTTTTAACAAAATTAAAAAAAAAATAATCTTGGAGAAATTTCTTGATTTCCCTAATAATTTGATTTTTCTAATAAATTTTTAAAAAAAATTCTTGGAGAATTTTCTTGATTTCTCTAAGGGTGGGAGAGGCATGTATAGCCACCTTATGGAAACAATGTACAAGGGTGTTAGTTATATCATACCGTCACTGTTGCCAGATTTGACGATTTTCACTGTCAAAAACGGCCTGTTGACGATTTTAACTCTAAATTTTACGATTTTTTAAAATAGGATTTTTGTACTAATTTTAATACATTTTATCATTTTTCTATCTATAATTCTTAAGTAAGTTGATGTATGTATTTAGAATATGAAATGAAAATATTAATAAAATTAAACATTATAATGTTTTAGAGTATTTCCATTGATCAAATGATTTACGGAATAACGAACGCAAAACTTTTTGAGAATTTCTCTTTTTTTTTGGCCAGCACTTTGGGATTATTGGATCTAGAATAATTGATAGACCGAGTAGTGTTTTTGGACGTTTGATTTAAAGGAGGAAATTTGTTTTGCATACAAATAATTGAAACATCTAATATACATACATTTACTAGAGATCATACCAAGTTAGTTTGCAAGAACTCAATGTAAAGTATTTCAAATCATATTTGCAGAATTAAAGAGATAATAAACAAATGCATTCGTAATCCTGCTCTGGGTGGAGGGAAATCAGGCCGTCCTTTCTTGCTCTGCCTTCGAGTTTTTCGTTTCGAACCGCATTTGTCAAATGTGTGACGTCGAATAACTGTACCGAGTTACGGTTTTTTGAAGTGCATGTTGCCCATATGCATTTGAGTTAACTTAACCTAAGTCTTAATTTTGATTATGGTAGAGAACTAAAAAACACTTAATTCAATATTCTATCCAGTCGTACTAGAATAATTGGTGTTGGAGTTATAATCTTTCGATTCGGCCAAGAAGTCTTAGCTGCAGATGCAGCTAAGCAAACTCAAACAAATAAACAAGCAAAACTAAAATCTATCGAAATTGATAAAAAATTTTCGATAGTTAAAATAATTACTATAAAATCGTAAAAATACCATCAAACATCATGTATATTATATAGATGGAAAATAGCTTTGACGATTTAATGACGATTGACGATTTTTTCCTCGAAATTTGACGATTTTACACCCAAATCATCTGGCAACTAAGCATACCGTATATAAAATTCCCGAATTGAATTTGTGGGATTTTTAACGAATTTTTTAAAAAAATTCTTGGAAAAATTTCTTGATTTCTCTAAGGGATTTGGTAAAAGTGGGCACATAAGGGAGAGGCATGTATACCCACCATATGAGAAATATGTACAAGGGTCTAATTTATTACATCCCAAATTGAATTTGTGAGATTTCTAAAGAATTTTTGAAAAAAAATTTTTTGAGAAATTTCTTGATTTCTCTAAGGGATTTAGTCAAAGTGGACATATAAGGGAGAGGCATATATAACCCTCATTTGGGAAAAATGTACAAGGGTCTTAGTTATCATACTCCGTATATAGAATTCCCTAATTGAATTAGTGGGATTTTTAATGAATTTTTGAAAAAAACTGAGAAATTTCTTGATTTCTCTAAGGATTTGGTCGAAGTGGACGAAATGTTAAGAAAAGTTATTTTAATTGTACAATTTTTGAAGAAATCAAAAAGTCCTATTGTTTTCCCAATTTTACACTTTTCAATCGATTTCCGGCAGAAATGTTTTGATTTCTCTGAGGGATTTCCGGAAAGTGAACTTATAAGGGAAAGACATGTGTAGCCACCTTATGGAGCAAGGAGCGCATGATATTTTGGTAACTTTTAATCCCGTTATACGGTTTTAAAATTCCACAGTATAATTAATGTATAAAAAGACAAAATTTTGGCTAAATTCTGTCGCTTGTATTTATAAAAAAATCTTATTTTGCTTTTAATGCACTCAATAGTTAAAGCACACTTTAGCCTTAAAAACCATTAATAAAATTGTGATATTCATAAACAAATAATAAACGTATATTAACTATTGTGCTGATTTATGTTTAAGTTGGCAGCACTGTACAATATGGCTGTCATTTTATGTGTTAGTGTTGCGTACAATTAGGATAAAATATTCGTTGATTCGGTTTTCTTAATTTCATATTTTTGTTTATAATAGATTTTTGACAATAAAAACAAACTTTTAAGAAAAATAAATATATATATGGCTTTAATAAATGTCTATTTAGTTCAGATGTATAAATATAACATATAATTTCTAATTATTATTAAAAGTATCCGAATAACGGATATTTTGCGACAAAATATACATCACTATGACACATTTTCTTATTTTTACTTATTTTCCTTGTAATTTTTGATAAATTTTTGCAAATATTGATAAATTTCTTTGATATTTGACTAATTTTAATGCCGGCGAATATATTTTGCATTAGTATAACACTAATCAATATAATTTACATGGTAAATTACTTTATGGCATTATATTTAACCAACAAACTTTGAAAAAGCCAAATCAAATGATTTTGTCCATCATTTGGTTGACAGACGGGCATTTCCAAATTGCCTAAAAATAGTGCTGGACAATTGGAATATTGTCAAATATTCATGCTTTAATCCAATAATGCCTAGATTTGAGTTTTTTCCTCAAAATATAATCGTTTAAAAATTTTCTGGGATTTTATTTACAAATTTGTAAACGTTAAAATTAGAATTTTTAGATTTTATTTTAAAAGAAACCATAATTACTTTTCGCAATCAACCTAAAATTACCGGAAAATCTTTATCTAGAAAAAAATTGTTAAAAATCAAGTTACTGTTGGCTTAAAGAAGGGTCGAGCCTACAATAAAATTCTTCTAATTGTCAATGGTTTATTGAAGGTGTTTTAAGCTATTTCACGTTTATAAATACGATTTTCCTGAATTTTGCCTAAAATTGTTTAATAAACCTAAAATAAGTTTTTATAAATACAGCCGTGTATCTATATCATTATTTGTTAATGAACCAGGCAAGGATTTTCATGCACTAAAAAATTAAAAATATGCGTTTATAACATGCACTATAAAATGGGAAAATATGCACTAAAAATGTGGATAATATGCACCAAAAATATTTTCTTTGTGAAATTTATTTGTTATCACTGATTTTTCTTTTATCATATTTGTATAGATATATAGTAGACATCTGCACGAGTGCGTTAAAAATGACTTACAAGTCACTCGTTTATTTTATGAATACTGTACTGTGCGGCCGAAGTTAAAAAAGCAGTTGATCATCTACACACAACAATAAAAGTGTAAAAGCAAACAAATACAAAAGAAACAGAGACAATAGAGTTAGTATGAAAAACAAATCGGAATAATGTATGATCTGTTTCGAAATGTTTCGAGACAACTTATGAGTGATTTTATAGAATTTGTGTTAATTTAAACAAAACACATTGTTAGAAGAATAAAATACAATTAGTAGAATTTAGAGTTTACTATTAATCGACAAAATACAAATAATCAATGGCTATAAAATATTTTTAACATTTTTTCACTCATATGCATTCCATAATTTGTAATAAATTCCATAATTTGTAATTTCTGAAACAAAGCGACATTAACATGAATGCTTTGAAGCAGGGCACACTTAGAAAGGTGACTGCATCACTACAACAATACAAAATTTTGTTTTTGTACTAGAATCAGACTAATGTCAAAAATGACAGAAGAAATGTAAACAAATAACATGTAAACAATAACAACTTTTGACATTAAGCATACTCTACACAAAAATAAAAAATAATCAGCTGCATTATTGCAGTCACCTTACTTTATTATGCCATGGCTTTGAAGCAACTAAATAGAATTTTTGTATTTTTTACGCCCTTGTTTACGATTGTGTTGTGTACATGTAAATTGCCGAAAATCTTTGCATTCAAAACAATACTGGCGCCGTACTATGGTTACAAAGCATAAAGGCTGTTTGTACGTAAAAGTTCGAACTGATCATACTGATCACTCGTAGATTTCGAGATGTTTTTGCTATCATTAAGATGTTTTTGCCTAACTATATCAAACACTACACAACTCTCAACGATCGAGACGAGTAATATTCCGTTTCTAAATTAACCAAGTTGCGTGTTGTAAATTTTACTTTATAAATTTTAAATAATCACTATTTTATTTTACTTTATTTTTATGTACATAAATATTTCTTGAATTACTTGTCATTAATTTTTATTCGTTTTTTAAATTTACAATAAATTTTTTATTTTAAAAAATATTTTATAAAAAAAAAAAACGTAAATTGTCTTTTTTCATTTTACAACAATAACATATCCCTCTCCACACAGACAAGTTTTGTGTGAATTCAACACACTGGTGAAAATCCAATTCTCTCACAATACTTCAAAACTTTTTCGCGAAAATATGAAGATAATTTCACTTCTTGCACATTTTCTTACCACACAACACATTTTTATTTTTTTTTGCGCATTTTTACAAAGTTTAATAGCCCGAAATAGTTTTATTTTTTGTAAACGAAAAATATATTTTTTTAATATTTTGACAATTAATTTTTGAGGAATTTAAATAAAACTAGATAAAACGAAGTTGTAAATTTGAGTATTGAAAATGAGAAATAAATTTAAAATATACATAATATTTTGCAAATATGGGAATAAATAAATTGAAAAATGCATTATATTTCTTTATAGTCTTTGTTTACCATAGAAAAATAAATAGAACTGTAACTGAGCGTAAGACTGAAGGGGCTGTAAAACAAAATTTGCTATTCTCTTCACACAGACGAGTTCTGAGAGAATAAAACACACTTGAGAGAACTAAACTCACTCACAAAACTTCAAATTTTCTTCGCGAAATGGCGAGGATATTAGCACTTAAGCGATTTTCTTATCACTTAAACTTAATATTTATTATTTTTTGCCACACTTTTAATGTATTTAAAACCCCGAAAATAATTTATATTTTACAAACGAAAAAAAAATATTTTTTATTTATTGACATTTCATTTTAATTAAAACTGAAAAAAGAAAAGTTGTAAGTTTTCGTATTGAAAATGAAAAAAGTGTTTCACATACTTACTTTTTTCTTTTTCCATTGGTGCAGAAAAAAATAACAAAAAGACGTGTTTATAATATGTTTTAAAATGAAATATCTTCTGAAAAAAATTAATTAACTTATATTTTCATTCACTTGTATATGAAATCCCAGTAATAAGATACAAAAAATAACGTATCAAAAATACATTTATTATTTAGTACCTCTTGAACAACAATGTTTATTTTTGTTCTTCTACTAATATATTCTCATCAGTTAGGTTTTTGACAGGCGACTTAAGTCTTTGATAATCCCTTTCACCTATATGCTACTATATGCATATTACTCTCTCACATTGTAATGGTATCTTTAGGTAGATTTGTGTATAATGTTGAAGGTGGAATATTCAAGGAACAAAGTGACCACACGTTCTTTTAGTTGGGCTATAACTCGACGGAAGGGGTGGGGTTCTTTGTCACTATTATGTCCCATTCATACCAAAACAAAGTCGAACGTGTATTACGATTCAATAGTAAAAAAAAAAACAGGTATAATTAGAAGTACCTTTAGTTTTCGGACGGACCACGGACCTCTATTTTACCGGTCTTTAGTGATAAATATATTACCAAATTGCACGCTACATATGATCTCAGATGTATTCGATCATTGCCCTCACCAACCATAGTTCTCAATAAAGTCCATATTATTTGTTTGAGAACCCCTATACCTTACCTTCACTACATTAGTTTGGCTCTCTTTACTTTAAACAAATTAGTTAGAATTCATATTAAGGTTTATTAACAAACAAAAGAAATATAACAAAATATATATTTTAATTAAGAAGAACTTTAAACTATTTATAGGATATAATATTTAATTGTAATACATGAGTTAATGTGCATATTGTTCTTTAATCTTAGATTTGTTTTGTTACTCACTGTAGTTCCATTAAACGTTGCTCAGGCCTGTGCTGTTGTTGTAGATGAAACATCAGATGTTGTTGTATTTTTTTTTTAAATTTTGATAATTATAAATACAAAATACTAATATACAATTTTAATATAATTTTAATAGAATCGCAGTTGTAATGAAGTTTAATAATGATCTTATTTAGAATATAAATTACAACAAAAATAAGTTTAACCAGTGATCACTAGAAGAGTGATACAATTTAAGAAAGAAACGATTATCATTAGGGGTATTAACTAATTACTATTTATATAAACTTAACAATAATAATTACAAAGAACAAATATTTATGCAAATTTAGAAATTTTAACAAGAATTAAAATTAATAATTTGAAAATTTACAAAATGACAAATATAACAAACAACGACAAATTTTAAAATGTGTAACAACAGTATATAACAATGTGAATATTTATAACAGTTTTAATTTTACATATATGATTGGGCGCTTAAATTAAATATATGTATTATATTTAATTATAATTCAAATCAGCTATTATTTTAATTTAATTATTTAGAATTTAATTTCACAAATTTGATTTATTAGTTTGCTAAGATAGTTTTTAAATTATATAATGATTAGTTTCCATATATTAAAATTCAGCCACGTTGTCCACAGCACGCGGTTTCGAATCGTCTCCGACAAATTTGTCTCCCAAATTATCCAAATTAGCAAATCTATTCTTTTTCCAATATAAATCTTTCCACTTTTTGTATAACTAAGCTTTTGTTCAATATTCCTTTTATTTTAATTATTTTTTTTCTCTTCAATGTAATACTACTTATAATTTAAAATTTTATAATTAAATTAAAGCTTATTAATCATCGACTTAAACTTATCACGATCCATCTTCAATTGATTTTTGCGACATCATTTTTAGTTTCATTAAGTCAAGAACAATTTAAAGAGAATCGGTATAAATCTACCTTTCCCGTTTTCCCCTTCATAAATTGGGACTACCAACTTCCATTCAGGGAATCAAATCTCAATTATAATCCCAAAAGAAACAAAAAAATGTAACGGGATATTTTAAATTTATTGATAAGCTTAACTCAATTACAAATGCAATAAAGTGGAATTGAAACAATATGCAAATATGTAATAAATGAAAAAAAAAACAGTGATGGTAAAATGGGGATAAAAATTAAACAATAAGTACTTAATCAATATGTATGCACATTCTCAACAATTATTAAACCGTCACAACACAGTTAAATTTTCATTAATATCTTAATGTAAAATTTTACTGAAAAACGGTGAAATAATAAAATTATTTAGGCCGTAAATCTTTAGCGTGGAATGTACCTATTTTCCTACCTTTTAGATCTGATAATTCATAATAGCAATTCCCAATCCGTTTATCTATCCTGCACTTTAGAAATTTTGGTGCCAGCTTGGCACAAAAGTCATTAGCTTTGCTACTCAGAGCAAAGTTTCTTCTATAAACCTCATCTCCGACCTTATAACTGATCTCTTTGGCACGAAGATTATACGTTTTCCTATATGAGTTATATGCTCTTTCCAAATTCTCTTTCACCTTTTCACGTATAATGTGGAGTTTGTCAGAATGTTGAATATCTTCACCACTTCCCAACGAATCTATATTTCTTAATAGCTGATACGATTTACCATGAGTAATCATAGGGTAACCAAATAAAGCGTGAAACGGAGAATAACCGATTGAAGAATGAATAAGGCTACGTAGAGCAACACATATATTACTGAGATGGGAATCCCACTCACGTTGGTCTTGTTTGAGGTAAGAACGTATAGCCGCCAAAATTGACCGATTTAGTCTTTCTGATGAGTTGGACTGGGGACTATATGAAGCGGTATATATATGTTTCACACCATATTTTTCTAAAAGATTTTCAAATAAAACAGACTTAAACTGACTACCGTTGTCTGTAACTACAAACTCAGGTACACCGAAGAGATGAAAAATATCAGATTCAACAAAGTTACAAATTTCGGTAGATGCAAATCTTTTCACAAGTTTTAGAATAGGGTATTTTGTGAAGTGATCCAATATAACTAGTATGCCCACATTACCACATTTGGACCGTGGATATGGACCTAAAAAGTCCATATAAATTCTTTGAAACGGTCTTTCCGATTCAATCCTATCACCCATTAATGGTCGTAGAACAGTGTTCGGCGCTTTCGATTGTTTGCATACATCACATTTGGAAATGAAATCTCTTACTTCAAGGGACATTTTCGGCCAATACATGTTCCGTCTTATTTTCTCAAGGGTTTTACCTACACCACAATGAGACGAATTTGACAAAGAGTGTGCTCTATAAATGACCTCACTTGTCAAATCGGAAGGCACCCATAGCTTCCATGACGAAGATTCGTCGAAAGGATTTCCATTTAAAAATTCCGTCCGTTTGTACACAAATTTATCAATGACCTTTAGGTCTGGAAAAACATTACTACTTATAATAGACTCTCGAAGTTTAACGTAGTCTGGGCTTTCAAAACAAGGTGATTGTATATCGATATCTGGTTCGACTTCGATAGGAGAAATTGTTTCAAGTGAAAGGCGTGAAGACTCCCTTGGAACGGTTTGAAGACTCCCTTTCCGATGCTCTATGGAGAAATCAAAACCTTGAAGTCGTAGCGACCATCTCGCTAAACGTCCGTTTAGGTCAGTCTGTCTCATGAGCCATTGCAGGCTCGCATGGTCTGTTACGACCTTAAATTTGTGCCCTTCAACGTACTCGCGAAATTTTTCAATGCATTTGACAGCTGCTAGGCATTCAAGCTCGGTAATGGAGTAGTTTTTCTGCGCTTGATTTAGTTTATATGAATAAAAGGCAATCGGCCTCTCAACACCTTCTGTGTCGATTTGCGCCAAAACTCCTCCAATACCGAGTTTGGATGCATCGCACTGAATTATAAAAGGCTCGTCGAAATTTGGTGTAATTAAAACAGGAGCAGTTGTTAAACATAATTTTATTTTTTCAAAGGCCAAATTAGCATTTTCAGTCCAGGTAAATGTCTTCGTCTTCTTAGTCAGGTCAGAAATTGGTGCAGTCAGTGCAGAAAAGTTGTCAATGAATCGCCTGTACCAGCTGGCAAGGCCAAGAAATTTTCTTACATCACGGACAGACTTCGGAGGCGGTAAATCCCTAATGGCTGATATTTTGTCCGGGTCGGTTTTGATGACTCCATTTCCAATAATGTATCCTAGATACCTCACTTCTTTCAAACACCACTTACATTTCGAAATATTCAATGTAAGACCAAACTTTCTCAAAATGTTGGCAACCTCGAGCAGTAAATCCAAGTGTTCCTGAAAATTCTGAGACACTAAAAGTAAATCATCTAAATAGATAAATACTTGATTTCTAAGCGTAGCTGGTATTATGATGTCCATGAGACGGCTCATGGTTTGAGGTGCGTTTGTAAGCCCAAATGGCATGACTTTAAATCTATACAAAGGTCTGTTTGGTATGGTAAAGGCAGTCATGTCACGGGAATTTGGAGCCAAACCGATCTGCCAGAAAGCATGTTTGAGATCCAAGGAAGTTATAAACTTAGCCTTAGGTAACCGGGATGCATATCCCCAACCGAAGATTAGCAACATTCTATCTTCGGTTGGGGATATGCATCCCTGACCGTGACTGAATTTAACTTCCTTGAATCCAAACATAACCTTGACTTGCCATTTTTCCTAACAAGCGTAACGGGGCTACTCCAGGGGCAGTTAGGTGGAGCTTCTTCTATAACGTTCATGGCCAGCATATTATCAATTTCGGCGTGTATCAGCTTCTCAATAGCCGGTGACACAGAGAAATACCTCTGTTTAATTGGTTTTGTATCCTTATGTATTTCTATCGAATGTTCTATTAGATAGGTTTTCCCTAAGCCGTCACGTTCATAAGAAGGAAATAGTTTAATAACGTTATCTAACTTTTCATGCATTGAAGGAGTAAGCTCATGGCAATTTCCCGAATTAGAAATAGATAAACTATCAATTTCTAACATATTCAAATTAAATAAGTTAAATTTTCTCACAAAATCGATTCCCAAGTATAAGTCATTTTTCAAATCAGGTATTATATAAACTCTAATAACATCCTCACGACCACGAAATTCAACATTAGTGTCAATGTAGCCTAATACATGATATTTTACTCCACCTGCAGTCGTTACATTTTCCTTTAGATGTTTATATTGAATATTCTTTTCTAAAAAACCTTTCGCTGCTAACCCTGATATGCATGTGATCGAGGCACCTGAGTCTATGAGGCCTACTAAATTCATTCCAAAAAGTGAAAGTCTTATAAAAAATCGAGTATCGTCTACAATTTGCTCAATTGCATTCAACGAATGTTTCATACACTTTCTGTTAGTAATATTGTCTTTCCAAAATTGTCTTAATCTTTTAGTATCACGCTTCTGTTTTAGCCTATTGTCATTATTATACTCTGAATTAAATTTCCCACTAAATATTCGTTCTCTAGCAATTTGATATCGTAACAGTCTCTCATGGTAAGGTAGTAATTGGTTTAATTTAACTTTATTGTCAATGCTGGTATTTGTTGAATTATTCAAATTCTGAGTTGTCAAGTCAGGTGAAGTCTGGGTTGAAATTGAATTGAAACATTTTACTTTTTCGAGCGGAAGCCGCTCGCTCTTCCTGGGTGCCGCAACCATAGCAGAATATGGATCTTTCCTCAAGACAATCGGTAAATCTATGTCCTTTCTGCCTACAATTCCAACAAACTACATCTGATACTTTATCTATTTCGGACACATCCTGTTTAAATTCTTCTTCTACTTCATTAAATTCAATTTCATTTACCTTTCGGTTTGTAGGTCTTCAGTTATTAAATTCATTTCTCTTTTCCATTTCCTTACTTAACTGTTCTCGCCTAAGCATCAAAAATGTTAGATGTGAAACATTATTTATGTTGGTATAAAACAATTCCTTACGAAGTTGTGGTCGTAGATTTCGTCTAAGCATTTCAACTAGTTCTATTTCAGAAAGTTTATATTTTAGCCTACCACAAAGTTTCATAATAGCGGAATAGTATTCTTCAAAACTTTCACCTAACAACTGCTTCCGGTCTCGAATCATCTCCCTTATATCATTATCCGAGAAGTGATCTGCGAAATAGGACTTGATTGCCTTACAAAGAGGTTGCCAAACTATTTTAGGAACTGAGCTTCTATATTCCCAATACCATTCCCTTGCTCTACCGATAAGTAGGATATGAAAATGGTCACATAGTAACTGGAAATCCCCTCCTAGGTTATCATTGGTCAAAGCAGTGATCATGTAAATAAATTTATTTACAGGAAAATTAGTGGAATTCCCATCAAACTTCACATTCCAACTGTTTATAAGATTCACTACTTTACTGCTGTTTGTCAATGTGACAGAAGAAACAGAACTTTGATTTCTATTCTGACTGTGTCCATCATTATCAGCGGTATTGGAATTAGGAAAATCATAAAGTCGTTCATTGTTCCGTGGATTGGGATTTTCAGGATTTTCAGAGGTACGATTAGTTATTGGAGGAAATAATTCTCTTGGAAATTGTGGTTCAGAATTTATGTTCATCTCAAGTCTTTCTAATTTCTGAGATAAACTTTCAATAATTTTATATAAGTTTGTCAATTCATTTTGATTTAAGTTTTCTACAACTGTACGATTTTCTGAAACTTGTTCTTGACTAGAAACATCTGCATTTTCGTTAACATGAGCAGTTCTATTTGAGGATCGAGTACTTCGAGTAATTCTTTTAGGTATAGCACATTGAGGAGTAGAAGAACCTGAAGGTAATGTAAATTTAATAAGCGAAGAATTGTTAACCGAATTTTTACATGTGGGACAAAATGGTGTACTTTCAATATATTTGGTCATACAATTCTGATGAAAAGTATGATGACATTTAGTGGAAACTAATGGTTCAGAAGTATTCATAGGATTTGAACATATCATACACTTAACTTGTTCCATTTTCAGTAATAATAGTTTTCATATAAGTTTAAAGTAGTAAAAGAGAAGCCAAACATAAGTAGTGATACAATTTAAAGGTGCAATTTGAATAAAATTTTTAAAGTTCTTAAATGGAAAATATCATTATTCTTCTTTCGTTTTAAATTTCGATTACTGGATTACTAATCTGTCAAAGAAGGGACAACGAAAAGTAATAATTCCAAGTGATCTGCAATTCTAAACAAAAAAAAAAAAAAAAAATCGTAATATTAACCAGGTAGCTATTAATCCTGTACAAAACTAGTGTGATGTTTGAAATGGACTTTAAAAATAAGAATCATTTACGGTCAAGTGTAATATGCTTATTTATCGCAATAGAACTTGCATCTCCAGTAAACTAATCTTAAATTAAATATCCTTTCCAATAAAAAATATATATTTTTTTTTGCAGAGCAGAACAAGATGATATTATAAAAGTTACTTCAGATTTTCAGACAGCCTCTTGCCCCACGTTGGGCGCCATCTGTAATGGTATCTTTAGGTAGATTTGTGTATAATGTTGAAGGTGGAATATTCAAGGAACAAAGTGACTACACGTTCTTTTAGTTGGGCTATAACTCGACGGATGGGGTGGGGTTCTTTGTCACTATTATGTCCCATTCATACCAAAACAAAGTCGAACGTGTATTACGATTCAATAGTAAAAAAAACAGGTATAATTAGAAGTACCTTTAGTTTTCGGACGGACCACGGACCTCTATTTTACCGGTCTTTAGTGATAAATATATTACCAAATTGCACGCTACATATGATCTCAGATGTATTCGATCATTGCCCTCACCAACCATAGTTCTCAATAAAGTCCATATTATTTGTTTGAGAACCCCTATACCTTACCTTCACTACATTAGTTTGGCTCTCTTTACTTTAAACAAATTAGTTAGAATTCATATTAAGGTTTATTAACAAACAAAAGAAATATAACAAAATATATATTTTAATTAAGAAGAACTTTAAACTATTTATAGGATATAATATTTAATTGTAATACATGAGTTAATGTGCATATTGTTCTTTAATCTTAGATTTGTTTTGTTACTCACTGTAGTTCCATTAAACGTTGCTCAGGCCTGTGCTGTTGTTGTAGATGAAACATCAGATGTTGTTGTATTTTTTTTTTTAAATTTTGATAATTATAAATACAAAATACTAATATACAATTTTAATATAATTTTAATAGAATCGCAGTTGTAATGAAGTTTAATAATGATCTTATTTAGAATATAAATTACAACAAAAATAAGTTTAACCAGTGATCACTAGAAGAGTGATACAATTTAAGAAAGAAACGATTATCATTAGGGGTATTAACTAATTACTATTTATATAAACTTAACAATAATAATTACAAAGAACAAATATTTATGCAAATTTAGAAATTTTAACAAGAATTAAAATTAATAATTTGAAAATTTACAAAATGACAAATATAACAAACAACGACAAATTTTAAAATGTGTAACAACAGTATATAACAATGTGAATATTTATAACAGTTTTAATTTTACATATATGATTGGGCGCTTAAATTAAATATATGTATTATATTTAATTATAATTCAAATCAGCTATTATTTTAATTTAATTATTTAGAATTTAATTTCACAAATTTGATTTATTAGTTTGCTAAGATAGTTTTTAAATTATATAATGATTAGTTTCCATATATTAAAATTCAGCCACGTTGTCCACAGCACGCGGTTTCGAATCGTCTCCAACAAATTTGTCTCCCAAATTATCCAAATTAGCAAATCTATTCTTTTTCCAATATAAATCTTTCCACTTTTTGTATAACTAAGCTTTTGTTCAATATTCCTTTTATTTTAATTATTTTTTTTTTTCTCTTCAATGTAATACTACTTATAATTTAAAATTTTATAATTAAATTAAAGCTTATTAATCATCGACTTAAACTTATCACGATCCATCTTCAATTGATTTTTGCGACATCATTTTTAGTTTCATTAAGTCAAGAACAATTTAAAGAGAATCGGTATAAATCTACCTTTCCCGTTTTCCCCTTCATAAATTGGGACTACCAACTTCCATTCAGGGAATCAAATCTCAATTATAATCCCAAAAGAAACAAAAAAATGTAACGGGATATTTTAAATTTATTGATAAGCTTAACTCAATTACAAATGCAATAAAGTGGAATTGAAACAATATGCAAATATGTAATAAACGAAAAGGAAAAAAAAAACAGTGATGGTAAAATGGGGATAAAAATTAAACAATAAGTACTTAATCAATATGTATGCACATTCTCAACAATTATTAAACCGTCACAACATGTACATGTTCTGTGTGAATTTAATACACTTGTGTGAGATAATTTATTTTAAGAAATTGATGTCTGATTAACTGATGAATGTACTGCTCAATATAACAATATATCATGAATTCCAGGAAAGAACACAGAAAAACTGACAATTTTTGACCTCATGTCTTCCAATATCCTTCATATTATCAATATATGTTCTTGAAGTAGAAAATAAAACAACTCCGTTGTTTATTTTTCAAAAAATCAAAAAGGTGTAAAACTTTGAACCTTTATATCTTTTAAAGTTTATATCGGATTTTTTTGATTTAGAACCCAATCTATTATTAATTTTTATATTAAAAAGTTTAAGATAGTGCATTATTTATGGAAATGCACTTTTTGAATGCATTTTTGAAATCGTTCTCCCTGTTTAAAATTTTTTAAAAGTGCATAAGTCGATTATTTGTAGAAATCTGAAGACCATCGGTCAATTCTTATTTGATTTCTCATGGAATTCATGATATAGTCTAATTTTTGTATAAATAAAATTTGTTGAATCGAAATTTATAAACTGCCTATTCTTTTATACCATGTACCGCTTCCAACGAAATTCAAAAGGCTTATTTTATGGACGGATAACATCGTTACTTCATGTAGGTGTTACTAACTTCAATACATATGCAAAATACCGTTCACTTTAATGTGGTGTAGGGTGTATTTAGATTACTTTGGGCTGCATTGAAATTAACAATAATCGTTTATATTAAGCGTTAATTTAAGTTTTAGTACAATTCTTTTGGCTCAATAGCCGCTGCTGCAGCAATAACCATTCGTTGGTTACCACAAAATTATTAAAAGCATTTTCAGGAAAAAATGAAATTTTCAATTGTTTTAATTTTTTTAATATTATTTTCAGTCTTTGTTTACCATAGAAAAATAAATAGAACTGTAACTGAGCGTAAGACTGAAGGGGCTGTAAAACAAAATTTGCTATTCTCTTCACACAGACGAGTTCTGAGAGAATAAAACACACTTGAGAGAACTAAACTCACTCACAAAACTTCAAATTTTCTTCGCGAAATGGCGAGGATATTAGCACTTAAGCGATTTTCTTATCACTTAAACTTAATATTTATTATTTTTTGCCACACTTTTAATGTATTTAAAACCCCGAAAATAATTTATATTTTACAAACGAAAAAAAAATATTTTTTATTTATTGACATTTCATTTTAATTAAAACTGAAAAAAGAAAAGTTGTAAGTTTTCGTATTGAAAATGAAAAAAGTGTTTCACATACATACTTTTTTCTTTTTCCATTGGTGCAGAAAAAAATAACAAAAAGACGTGTTTATAATATGTTTTAAAATGAAATATCTTCTGAAAAAAATTAATTAACTTATATTTTCATTCACTTGTATATGAAATCCCAGTAATAAGATACAAAAAATAACGTATCAAAAATACATTTATTATTTAGTACCTCTTGAACAACTATGTTTATTTTTGTGCTTCTACTAATATATTCTCATCAGTTAGGTTTTTGACAGGCGACTTAAGTCTTTGATAATCCCTTTCACCTATATGCTACTATATGCATATTACTCTCTCACATATACATGTTCTGTGTGAATTTAATACACTTGTGTGAGATAATTTATTTTTGTTTACATAAATTAACAACAATATGAAAATACAAAATGTATCCGAATATATCATACCCTACAACGTTGCGAGTAAACTGCAATAAGTTGTATAATAGTTTTTAATGTAGAAGTTATTTTTAAGAAATTGATGTCTGATTAACTGATGAATGTACTGCTCAATATAACAATATATCATGAATTCCAGGAAAGAACACAGAAAAACTGACAATTTTTGATCTCATGTCTTCCAATTTCCTTCATATTATCAATATATGTTCTTGAAGTAGAAAATAAAACAACTCCGTTGTTTATTTTTCAAAAAATCAAAAAGGTGTAAAACTTTGAACCTTTATATCTTTTAAAGTTTATATCGGATTTTTTTGATTTAGAACCCAATCTATTATTAATTTTTATATTAAAAAGTTTAAGATAGTGCATTATTTATGGAAATGCACTTTTTGAATGTATTTTTGAAATCGTTCTCCCTGTTTAAAATTTTTTAAAAGTGCATAAGTCGATTATTTGTAGAAATCTGAAGACCATCGGTCAATTCTTATTTGATTTCTCATGGAATTCATGATATAGTCTAATTTTTGTATAAATAAAATTTGTTGAATCGAAATTTATAAACTGCCTATTCTTTTATACCATGTACCGCTTCCAACGAAATTCAAAAGGCTTATTTTATGGACGGATAACATCGTTACTTCATGTAGGTGTTACTAACTTCAATACATATGCAAAATACCGTTCACTTTAATGTGGTGTAGGGTGTATTTAGATTACTTTGGGCTGCATTGAAATTAACAATAATCGTTTATATTAAGCGTTAATTTAAGTTTTAGTACAATTCTTTTGGCTCAATAGCCGCTGCTGCAGCAATAACCATTCGTTGGTTACCACAAAATTATTAAAAGCATTTTCAGGAAAAAATGAAATTTTCAATTGTTTTAATTTTTTTAATATTATTTTCAAGTGTCAATATTGGTCCAATCCAGCAAACACAAAGAGTTAATTTAAAATTGAGAATCATTTTCAATGAATTCTTATATTGGTCAACTGAAATTGAATAAAAATGGCTAATTAAAACGATTATTTTGGTCAACTGAAATTGAATAAAAATGGCTAATTAAAACGATTATTTTTGAAAATATCAAAATATAATATCAAACCAAAATATTAAAAGTTTTTAAACGATAGGGTTTGTGTTTGTTGGGTTATATATTTTTCAACTACTTAGGTTTTGTCATGCTCAGTTTCAGTTCTATGTTTAGAACCAAAGAAAAATAAATAGAACTGTTACTGAGAGTAAGAAATATTAGTACAGGTTCTGTGTGAATTTAATACTGTAATCGAAACGTCCGCTTTGAGGGTTTAAAAAATACTGATTTTATTTATTCTCTTTTTTCTTAAAGCTACCGTTCTTACTTAAATATAATAGAGTGTAATGGGTATACCTTATACACCGTGTGAATTACCTTGATCAGCATTTTTTAACGTGAGAACACAAAAATGCTGACCAAGCAGGGTAGGTAAAAATATCGCTCGCGATCGCTATTTTATTTATATCGCTCGTTTTAAAATTCAAAATCGCGAGTTTTATTTTTCAACACGCGAGCACAATTTTAATTAGAGTTTTATGTGTTTTGCATTCGCTTCGTAAGCGATATTTACATGTTTTTGTTTTTTCAACTCGCTTACGAGCGAGTGGAAAACGAGTTGAATTCGAGTTAAATTCGAGCCGAAAATCAGCAAAATGTGTGTGCAAGAAACAGGTTCTGTTGTGGTAGTAAAAAAGAACCAATAATATGGGAAATAATTATGTATGTGTGATTGTGTAGCCGTAGGTTTTATGACGGTCTGACAAAGCAAAAGTGGGAAAGTATAAGAAATATATTGTCTACCTTTTTATTTAAATGTGTATGTTTTTTATCTGTAGTTATGTATGTACATATGTATATTGATGGACATGCAAGTGATCTTTAAAAATTTGTTTTATTTATTACTGCCGGTTTATCTAAATGCGAAAGAACATTTTCTTTCTTACAAATATATTGAATACAACAAATTTAAAATTTTGTTTTTGTTTTCAATATATTTATAAGAAAGAAAATGTTGTTTCGATATTGTGAAACAGGCAGTTAGATTATTGATTGTGAATCATGTATGTATGTATGTATGTATGTATGTATGTATGTATGTATGTACGAAGTGTCTACTACTTTGCAGCAAATAATGTATATATGTATTTGCGTACATAATTTTAATGGGAAACTTATTTGGTTATGTCATATTTATATATAAATTGATTATGCCTTATAAATTTAAATTTATTCCATTTACAAAATTATAAAACTCGCGATTAACTCGTTTTGACTCGAATCGCGAGCGAGTTCTATTTTAAATCGCTCGAATTAAACTCGCTCGCGAGCGAATTGAATTCGATCGCTATCTGTACCCTGGTAATTTTTAAAAAGTAATATGGAATGTACAATAAAAACAAATTTTGTGTTGTTTGTGGTTTATTTGTACCTTTTAATAAAGGAAACAAGTAAGAAAGTATAGTCGGGCGTGACCGACCATATGATACCCTACACCAGTTATGAATATTACATGTGATTTATTTTTCATAATAAAGCATTTATCTTCTATTGCAATGTTCCGATACATTTAAGCAATTTATGGATGAAAAACTAATTTTCTGAAAGAGGCTTTATATGGGGACTAGGGTCAAATATGGACTAAGCCTGATAAAATTTTGTGAATATATTTATATTTACAAAATATTTTATTGTGCTTAATTTCATCGCTATATTTGTGTTTATAAGTTAATTTTGGACATTCAAGTAATTTTCTGAAGGGGACTTTGTATGGGAGCTAGAGTCAAATGAGGCCCGATCACTATGAAATTTGGCAAGGTCATCAAGGCATGTATAAAACTTAGTTGTGCCGCTTTTTATCAATATACAGGTATATTTAACATAATTATGAGCTCAGAGGCCCTTTTCGGGGGTTCTGTTGTATGGGGGCTAGGTGAAATAATGGACCGATTTTAACCATTTTCAATAGGCTTCGTCCCTGGGCTGAAAAAGGAGTGTGTTCCAAATTTCATCCAATTATCTTGAAAGTTGCGACCTGTACCTTGCGCACAAGGTTTACATGGACAGCCAGCCAGCCAGACGGACCAAAATATTAAAAGTTTTTAAACGATAGGGTTTGTGTTTGTTGGGTTATATATTTTTCAACTACTTAGGTTTTGTCATGCTCAGTTTCAGTTCTATGTTTAGAACCAAAGAAAAATAAATAGAACTGTTACTGAGAGTAAGAAATATTAGTACAGGTTCTGTGTGAATTTAATACTGTAATCGAAACGTCCGCTTTGAGGGTTTAAAAAATACTGATTTTATTTATTCTCTTTTTTCTTAAAGCTACCGTTCTTACTTAAATATAATAGAGTGTAATGGGTATACCTTATACACCGTGTGAATTACCTTGATCAGCATTTTTTAACGTGAGAACACAAAAATGCTGACCAAGCAGGGTAGGTAAAAATATCGCTCGCGATCGCTATTTTATTTATATCGCTCGTTTTAAAATTCAAAATCGCGAGTTTTATTTTTCAACACGCGAGCACAATTTTAATTAGAGTTTTATGTGTTTTGCATTCGCTTCGTAAGCGATATTTACATGTTTTTGTTTTTTCAACTCGCTTACGAGCGAGTGGAAAACGAGTTGAATTCGAGTTAAATTCGAGCCGAAAATCAGCAAAATGTGTGTGCAAGAAACAGGTTCTGTTGTGGTAGTAAAAAAGAACCAATAATATGGGAAATAATTATGTATGTGTGATTGTGTAGCCGTAGGTTTTATGACGGTCTGACAAAGCAAAAGTGGGAAAGTATAAGAAATATATTGTCTACCTTTTTATTTAAATGTGTATGTTTTTTATCTGTAGTTATGTATGTACATATGTATATTGATGGACATGCAAGTGATCTTTAAAAATTTGTTTTATTTATTACTGCCGGTTTATCTAAATGCGAAAGAACATTTTCTTTCTTACAAATATATTGAATACAACAAATTTAAAATTTTGTTTTTGTTTTCAATATATTTATAAGAAAGAAAATGTTGTTTCGATATTGTGAAACAGGCAGTTAGATTATTGATTGTGAATCATGTATGTATGTATGTATGTATGTATGTATGTATGTACGAAGTGTCTACTACTTTGCAGCAAATAATGTATATATGTATTTGCGTACATAATTTTAATGGGAAACTTATTTGGTTATGTCATATTTATATATAAATTGATTATGCCTTATAAATTTAAATTTATTCCATTTACAAAATTATAAAACTCGCGATTAACTCGTTTTGACTCGAATCGCGAGCGAGTTCTATTTTAAATCGCTCGAATTAAACTCGCTCGCGAGCGAATTGAATTCGATCGCTATCTGTACCCTGGTAATTTTTAAAAAGTAATATGGAATGTACAATAAAAACAAATTTTGTGTTGTTTGTGGTTTATTTGTACCTTTTAATAAAGGAAACAAGTAAGAAAGTATAGTCGGGCGTGACCGACCATATGATACCCTACACCAGTTATGAATATTACATGTGATTTATTTTTCATAATAAAGCATTTATCTTCTATTGCAATGTTCCGATACATTTAAGCAATTTATGGATGAAAAACTAATTTTCTGAAAGAGGCTTTATATGGGGACTAGGGTCAAATATGGACTAAGCCTGATAAAATTTTGTGAATATATTTATATTTACAAAATATTTTATTGTGCTTAATTTCATCGCTATATTTGTGTTTATAAGTTAATTTTGGACATTCAAGTAATTTTCTGAAGGGGACTTTGTATGGGAGCTAGAGTCAAATGAGGCCCGATCACTATGAAATTTGGCAAGGTCATCAAGGCATGTATAAAACTTAGTTGTGCCGCTTTTTATCAATATACAGGTATATTTAACATAATTATGAGCTCAGAGGCCCTTTTCGGGGGTTCTGTTGTATGGGGGCTAGGTGAAATAATGGACCGATTTTAACCATTTTCAATAGGCTTCGTCCCTGGGCTGAAAAAGGAGTGTGTTCCAAATTTCATCCAATTATCTTGAAAGTTGCGACCTGTACCTTGCGCACAAGGTTTACATGGACAGCCAGCCAGCCAGACGGACGGACGGACAGACGGACATAGCTTAATCGACTCAGAAAACGATACTAAGCCGATTGGTATACTTTAAGGTGGGTATAGGACGAATATTTTTGTATGTTACAAACATTTGTGCTGATACCTAATATACCCTCCCCACTAAAGTGGTGTAGGGTATAAAAATGTAACAAAGGCTTTTGTGGATAAGTATGAACAATATTTTTTAATAAACATGGTTCCGAAGGCATGGTATATACCATAAGTTGTGTGTAATTATTGTTACAAGGGGTTACTACGATCTAAGCAGTTCCCAATAAAATATGTGTACCCGGTAATTTGGTTGAAGCGGAGTGAGCATTCGCGCGATTTGTATTACTTTTACCGAAATCAGCCGAATACCATCAGGCTGAAGAATCAAGATAGGGAGAAAATCGTTTACCATAAATGTGATTCAGTGCAGCCCGCGGTACTACGTTCAACATCAAATCCAAAGGCTCCATCGGAAGACGTTCGCACAATTCCATGTGATGATTTAGAATTACTGAGTATCGGCCCTAGATCAGAACATTATTCGGAATCTTTACCAATAGGAAAAATGCTAGCCGATCCATCGCCGCATTATATAACCCAAGCGGATTTTGATGATCTCGTGCGTGACTCAAATATCTCGCAAAGAAGTGCTGAAGTATTAGGTTCCCGATTACAACAGTAGAAATTGGTTTCTGAAGATTTTCGGGTAACATCAGTCCGAAAGCGTTCAAACGAGCAATCATTTGACGCATGTTTCAAAGTGGATGACCAAACTGGCATCACTTACGCAGATGATGTTGAAAAACTTTTCGAAACTATTGGCCATTCCTATGACCCAAATGTATGGCGCCTCTTTATAGATGGATCAACGAAGAACCTCAAAGGTGTGTTGCTTCACGTAGGTAATGTGTATCCATCAGTGCCAATTATTTATGGTACAGATGTTAAAGAAAAGTATGAAAATATAAGCGCTATTCTAAAATTAATAAATTGTGACCGACATTGTTGGATGATTTGTTCTGACCTGAAAATAGTTGCCATTTTAATGGGTTTAAAAAAGGGTTTGCCAAACACCAATGTTTTTTGTGTCTTTGGGAAGTTCGGCGCAATGATCTTCATTACACCGACCACAAATGGCAGCCTCGTATTATGCATCAGCTTGGACAGGATAGCTTTGAGAATATTCCGCTCGTGCCGTCATCAAAAATAATACTTCCACCGCTACACATTAAATTGGGACTTATAAGAAATTTTGTTCGTGCACTCGACGTGGACAGTGCAGCTATGGTGCACTTGAAAAAAAATTTCCCAAATTAAGCGAAGCAAAGATTGACGCCGGTAGGTTCGATTGCTAAATACTTATATTATTGTATTACCCTAAGTAATCTTTTATACTTTAAGGTGTTTTTAATGGACCCCAACAAAAAATATTGTTAAATTGTAAGGAATTTCCAAACCTTCTATCACCTATTGAGAAAAATAGTTGGAGGAGTTTAGATGCCATAATATAAAATTGCTTAGGTAATAGAAAATTTTAAAACTACGAAGAAATCGTCCGCAATCTCGTTCGCAACTTCGGTGAAATGGTTGTGAATATGTCACTGAAAATACACTTCTTAGATAGGCACCTAGATTTTTTCCCCGATAATTTGGGTCATTTTAGTGACGAACATGGGGAACGATTCCACCAGGACCTACCAATTATTGAAAATCGCTTTAGAGGAAGCAGCACTTGTCGCACGCTCGCTAAATACTGTTGGTCGATATGTCGAGATTCACATACTCCATACAAGCGGCAGAGTAAAAATTTTTTTATAATAATTGTTCCTGCTGGTACTAATTGGGAATTTGTTAGAATTATACTAAAATATGAAAGAATAATATTTAAGCAACTCTTTTGTTTCATTTCCAATGATTGTCTTTTTTATTTGATACACATATTGGCACACATTTATAAAAATATTTATTTAATTTTTTATAAATTTGTACATCCTTGAAACTTTGAAGTCTTTTAAAAAGAAGAAAGGATCAGAAAATTAAAAACTGAGAACGCAGATTTACTAAATACGATCTCCAGTTTCATGTGTATGTGGACTTGTTCAAGTCCAAAAAGTACTATCTAATATTTTGTAATCTTAATTACTGTATCGATAATAGTTTTTTTTAATGAACTTAATAATACGCTTTTTCTGTTTAGGCTTAACTTATAAAGCTATAAGCTTAACTTATAAAGCTATAAGCTTAACTTATAAAGCTATAAGAAGAAATTTAAGCATGTGTTAAAGTATATGCATGGTTTCAACATATATATTTTTTAGAAAAATATATTGGAAATTCTCTAGGATATAAAAGGATACAAAGTAAAAATAAAAACAAGTAAGAATGGTATATTCGGCTGTGCCGAATCTTATATACCCTTCACCACAGTGTATTTAAAAACAAGTAAGAAATTATAGTCGGGCGAGGCCGACCATATGATACCCTACACCAATTGCGAATATTAAATGTGATTAATTTCAATAATGAAGCATGTGAATAGTATGTGAACCATTTTAACAAATCATATTCAAAATTGCGATCTGTTGCGTGCACACAAGGTTTACTCGGTCACAAAGACGGACATAGCTTAATAAGGACAATATTTTGAGTGTTACAAACATCATCACATTGTGCCGACTTTGGATAGATAGTAGTATATTAGACGTAGTTAAAAGATAAACGGCCGAAATCGGAAGGTCCGGATATATGGAGGCTAAGGCAGAAATTGAGCCGATCCTTATAAAATGTATTATTGGGAATTATCTATATACATATATAAAAATGAATGTGTGTTTGTTTGTATGTTTATATGTTTGTATGTTTGTGTGTTTACATGTTTGTATGCACAGTGGGGCAGAATGGAAATTTTTTGGAAATAAATCTGGCATTTCTAAACGGCTGATCCGATCGGGATAAAATTTGGCGTGAGCGTAGCCAAGGAGTATTCGAGTTTAAGTTTTGAAGATGAACCCTGCAGATGCCCCAGGGACGGCGCTGTGGCGGCTCAAAGTAGGGTACCTACGACATGTAAAATTTTTAAACTCGTGCCATTTTTTGTTTTTCACCCAAATACAAAGATTTTTATATTTTGTGAAAGCGCTTCGACGAGATCTTGAAAAAACATGCTTGGACATACTACTTATCTCTTATAATATCCGAGTTATAGGCATTTAAAAATTTAGTGATACAAAATTTACCATATCTTGGTCCGCCTTTTTTTGAATACCGGGCGTAATTTTGGACCAAATGGACTCAATTTTTTCTTGTTAGTTAGACAACAAAATTTCCAATAATATACAAAAAATTTCAGATCAATATCGTTTACAGATCCAAAATATACGTTTTTTAATTTAAAAATTCAAAAAATTTTAGATTTTTGGCGTTTTTTGCCAAAAATGTGTCTTAACTCTTTTATTAATAAAATAAAATTTTATTAAGAACATATAACAATTTTATAGTTTTCTAAAGGTATCTTTACGCAGAACGCTTTGGCGTAAAAAACTTGTCCTATTTTTTGAAAATGTTGCCACTGCGTCCTTCCGAATATGACCTATTTTTTATCAAAACTTCAACTTTGGGCGACATGTTCTAAAATCCCAAAGCTGGGATCAGAAAACTGAAAGCAGTTTTGGAAACCTCAATATGTTTTCTATTTACTCCAAAAGTATTTTTCCAGCCCTGAAAGAAATGTGGACCCTATGGGCAAAAAAGTAAAAAATCCCATTTTTGGGATTTTCATTCCTATTTTTGGGAATTGCGGGATGCCCTTTGACCTTTTCAATTTTTTTTTGCATATTCTTATTTGAAATGACTAATTTAACAAGCGTTGAAAATTTCATTGAGTTTTGTTCATAAATAAAGATTTTGTCATATATTACATATTTGTTTAATTTCTAAAACTATGATTTATATCAAAATTTTAATAGGATCGCAGATAGCTACAACAATTTAGTTCATATTTATCCCTTAATATCATTTTTTAGTTAGATATGGAAATTCTCGACCCTTTACAAAAAATTTCAAGCCAATATCTCAATTACATTCAAAAATATGTTCATTTAAACCTGTGTCCTTTAATTTCATCTTTTTCATATTATTAGTATTAAGGATGACAGCACATATTTAAATCTTATATTTACCTATTTTCTATTTGTTTGCTTATCCTTATAATTGAAAGGTCCTATTATGCTTAAATTTTCAAAAATTTATAACTATTTTTACCTACATTTTTTCGACAGATCATTTCGTTCTGTTTCGTTTATGATCATGTAGGGTAAAAATGTACAGGTTGAACAAGACTGCTCTATTATAATTGGTGCGTTCGGGGAGCTGGTGCTATTAGGATCTAATAGGGGATAGATGGTTGTTATAGTGGACTGTATATCGAATGGATGTAACACGCTACTCCGTTTTAATAGATGGATCTTGCTTAAAGGCTTTATAATTCCTCTCAAAAAAAGGAAATATAAAGGAATTAGACGTTTGGGTAGAAAATAAAAAGGGTTAGAGTTTGGCTTTTTATAGGTTCTATATTTTCGGCTCACCGTTAACAATTTAGCTTATCTTAAGTAAGTGCTTAAGAGTAAATTTGAAGTTTATACAAAACTGTTTAAGCGAAAAGTTAACTACTGAACTTAGAGACAACTTGTTAAGTTGGTAGCAGACTAAAAAGTAAAGATTACAATATTCATTTTCCTATAATAAGACTTCAGTAAGACACAAAAGATTTGCAAGTCTCGATTTTAGGCATTATTTTATAATTTATAATTCACAATAGTTTTCTGTTAACGTTAGTTTATAAATAGTCGCTATATCAGCTTATAATGTCATGACATTGGATATAGATACAATTCATGGTAAAAGATTTAAGTAAAGATAGAATTCAATATAAAGAAATACGTAGTTATATTATTACATAAATAATATAAATGTTTGGTTTAAAATAATTGATTTTAAACATGCCGGCCATCTCGGAGTTGTGCACTCTTGGTGCCGGGTTGTACGCAAAGAACTTGCGA